>NW_024524711.1:5224955-5663244 GCF_017590135.1 Pyrgilauda ruficollis | reverse complement strand
TAGTTTCTTGGGTTCACGGTAAGACAAGGAGCCACTTGGGCTATTCCTGGAAGCAAAACCTCAAGATTTAGATGGAACTGGCAGGGTGCCAGTTTGACACCTGCACTTTGTCTACCTTTTCTGCTCTCTTCCCTTTTCAATGAGAAATCTTAAGACACCTGAGAGGAGATGTAATTCATGTGTTATGGTAGTGATGACTGACGAGGCAGAGCGTTTCAAACCAAGGGACATTACGGATAAGAAAAGGTCTTTCTTGTAAATCTGGGCAAGTGTGACCATACGTATTTGGTTTCAGAGATTTCACTGAAAGCTACCTTAGAAGAGAAAAAAAGTGAGAGAAATAAAAAAGTATTAGGAAGCATATCTGTAATCTTTCTTCACAGGAATCTCTAGAGTCTGTTAAAGGTAAGATTTTATCTATGGGAAGGGACATTCTCCCTCCTCCCTGTGCTATCTGGTGACCATTGTTCTTCAGTCACCGTTGTCTGTGATTAAAGGGAAGAATAAAGAGCGTTTTGGTAATAGTAATATTTTTAATATTAGTAAGGACTATATAAACAGCAAATACAGGCTGTTTATAGGTTAATTATTTTTTTAATTATTAACATGTGCCTGAACTGCCTTTTGGAAGACATATTAAAACTGTGGTTAGAACAGGTTTTGCTGTCCATCTACATAGCCAGGCAGATCCTTGATACAGTTACAGATTATTCCCAGAAGAAAATGTGCTTGGTCATCACCAGCAGGAAAATGTGGCAGCAGGACACTATTGAGATGTCTTATTGTGTATATGCAGGTGGAACAGTAAATGACATTGCAATCCTCTTGTCTTTCTCTTCATGCAAGCTCTTGAAAGTTCAATTAATAAAAGTGTAATATATTCACTGGATGACACTTTAAATACTAGTTTTTAAAGGTAACTTGTGGGGTTTTTTAAATATAAAGAAATCAAGGGCAATTAATTTTCAATAAAAATAAATCTAAAATTCAAGTTTAACATTTGCAATGCACGTATTATTGTACTGCTTGTCTTCTGAACAAAGTCATAATTCCTTTTTACTGAGACACTTAAAAATAGCTGTGGCTGTAATATATGTCATGAGTCATAAATCAATAAGAATGTTCTGCAAGACAGTCTATTGATTTAGTGCAATTAAAGTCAAACCTATTTTGGACTTGTTGGGCGCATGAAAAGGGTACTGTTTTTGTCAATGGATTGTGTTTTGGATAAAAGGTTTGTTCACTTGTAGGCTGGTATTATTAAAGAAGGATATTTGTTATTTTGCATGTTTGCCTATCTTAGGAAATAAGGAGATTTGGCACTAAAGAGAAGTGTTTTAGTCACTAAAAGGAAGTGTTTAGTCAAACACATAATAACAAATCCTTCACTTAAAGTGCAAACATGACCATTTTTAAGGTGCATGGCATCAGTGATGAAAGTATTACCTGAGCAGAATTTACACAATCACTATACAACTGAAAATGTGACACCATAGATGAGTTTGGAAATATGTTAATCTAACTTCTTATTTTCAAAAAAGTGAGAGGAGCCACTGACACCATGTGGAAAACTTGGAAAGTGCCTGTGAGAAAATAATTTCCAACTTGGTATCCTGTTCTATATTTCTTTCTGACTCATCCACTGTTAATAAGACAGGGTGAAGAAGGAATGGTTTTCCATCAGTCTGCAGTCTTTTAAAGGTGAAAATGCTGTTCCTTGTGCTTAAGGCCACGTCCATCACAAAAACCCATGGAGTAGGGATGACTGAGTTGGATTAAAAGAATTCATGTCGACAAAATCGTACTGTGTGGTTCACAAACCTGAGAGCCAGGGGAGGCTGTTTGCAGCAGAATACACGGTGCTTTGGGGATAAAGGTGGGCAGAGTGTGTCTGCATGCATTCTGTGTCTGATCATAACAGCTAATGTGTCTCTTTTGAGCCAGGGACCCCGCTGTAGTGCCAAAACACTGCAAATAGAGACAAAAATATTCCTTATCTTTTGGGGAATCAGGGAAAAAAAACAGTAGTATTATCTTCTTTCACAATATATATTTTTCTGTCTAATGGTAATGTTTCTGAGAATAAATCTTCCTCCTCACCAAATTTTGCAGCAATATTTAGATCATCACATTATGTAAAACACAATTTAGTGTTACCTTCAGAAAGAGAATCTTACCAGGTGAGAAATGATCTACAGGCAAGCTAGGGGAAAGACACTCTTTCAGAATTAAACCTTTTAATTCAATATTCCTAGAGATAAAAATGTCCCAAATAATGTACTAGGAGAGACAAGAAGCCCAAATACACAGGGAAAATGACTCAGACATTGTTTTGTCTAAATAGATAGCTTTGAAACCACAGAAACATGAACAGCTTTCTAATAGTTCAGTTTTTCAAGAAAGATATTCACCATTTCCATCAAAAATGAAACTTTTGTTCCTTCTCTTTCTGGAAGATATGTTTAACAGAATTATGATGTACCATTTCTATTTGTGGCAAAAACATTTGAATGGATATTTGAAAGATTTGCTAAGATATTCAGTTTAGCTGCAAAAGGAAAAAATGTACTAAAAATTATTTTACTTCTGTCAACTTTTTCTTCAGTGAAGTGCTTCTGTTTTGCTCCAGTGTGCATGATGTGTGCTTTAAAATTAGGATTTCATTAATTTTCTATCTAATTATTTAAATTGTCTGCTTTCATTATTGAACTCATTCATAATTAAGTGAGACCCATTAGGGTCTTCTACAGTACTGTTGTTAGCAAATCTGGATTGTTGGATCCCTTTTCTGCAATTAATTGCTTATTATATTTTTTGGTGTCCTATGTTTTATTTGGAATTATTATTATTATTATCATCATCATCATCATCATCATCATCATCATTATTTTTGTTGAAAAAAGTGTTTAATTGATAAAATATGTTATGAATTAACAAACATTTCCACAGAAATATTGACCCAGTCTCATAATTTCCAGTTTATTTTTCAATAAATTTTTGTTCGTATAGGAAATCTATTATCTCACACATTATTTAAACAAAAATGCTAATTGCTGAGGGAACCTGATAATTCTTTATGAAGAAAGACTGAGAAATAAATTTGGGTTTTTAGTCAACATTTCACAAGTAGATCAGCAGAAACTAATAATGATAAGTGCTTATACACTTAAAATATGCAATCACACATTGAATAATGGCACACAGATTTTCAGTATCTTATGTGAGATGATTCAATGTCTCTATGTAGACTTAATGTCTAATCAGTCTCAATGTTTTTGGTGTTTATTGCTATTGAGTGTATCTACTGCTTATTGAAAATATGCTCTATCAGTCTGTTTGTGCTCATGTGCATGTAGCACAAAATCGTAATAGTCTCAATAAGTCTGTGATTGAAGGAGCTGTGTAATAAAATAGTATCTTGGTTCTTAGAGTGTATTTTTGTGTAGCAGCAATAAAAGTACTGATCGAATAATCTTACAGCATTTTGACATTCACACTATTTTCAGTGGTTGTGGTTTTGTTCCCATTTGGGCTTCAGTCTTCCAAATGGACACCAACACCTAATCAGATCCCAGTTTTAAAGACTTAAGGAGTCCTAACAGGTCCAGAAACCTCTCCAGTAGTGGGCAAATGAAGAACCAGGGCCTTGTTGAACAAGCCCAGGACTTAAATGAACACCAATAATTTGTACTGTATTTACTTTAAAAATTTGAGGATTTTCTAACTGCATCCATTGGTGGCATTTAGAGTTGAGAAACTAAGGAGGAGATTGTCTTCATTTTGCTGCACACAATTGTTATTTATAATTATTTTGGTATATTGTCTACTGTACATTCCCTGTGTTTAGTAAGTTGTTTTTTCAAGAATATTACTTATTGCTGACCTGATCTCCTAAACATCACCTACTTTTTGTTTTTTCCTATAGATTTTATATTACGTGTTGTGTTTATAACACTGTTAAAACACAACTTCATAGTAAATTGGAAAATGATACTGCAGTTGTTATTGAGTCCTTGTGGCATTAGAAACATTTCCTCTGTAACCTGTAAGACAAGAAAATTCTAACGACCTAAATAAGCACTTCAGTAATACCACCATTAAAGGACTCTAAAGATGTGAAGGTCTACTTTGAGACCTTCCATTTCTATCTCTTTATTACTGCTACATAATAAGTTATTCCTTACTCTTCATTAGTTACTTAGGGAACTTGGGCTTTTATTCCAGAAACAACTAAAAAGTGAGCAGGTAACAAAATGCTATGACTTCACAGAGAATTCCATGTGTTGGTGTGAAAAAAATTATGCTGAATTACTCAGGATCCTAATTCCTATACCATGACATAATATTTAAGAAGTTATTACTTGTATATGAGAAAGTAATATTGTCTCAACTACTTAAAAAAATAAAAAATCAGAGCTTTTTCCTCTTCCTATATCAGTTGAAGCAGCATGTTTTGACACATTAAGTTACTTTAAAAAAACAGAGGTAAAGGGTATGAAAGAGGTTCCACATACCACCAATCTTATTTCCAGCTAAAAATACCCAAGTAAATGGCCGGCACAGGTTTGGAAAAATCTGTCAATTTTTTGTGTCAGTTGCATGAGTTAGAGTTAGAAGACATATGCAACTTTATGCAGGAGACAGGGCACTACAAAACAAACAGTGACATAAAGTTTCTCTGTGCCCTTTGGCCTGTTACCTTTCAGCTTCCCAGCATCAACCATTTCCTGCATGCCCATTGCAAGCTCCAGACTCCACTGTCCTGTTCTTCACGTGCCTATAAAGCAAAACTGATATTTGCTTCCTTGTGTTAGCTGCCTGTGTTGGACAGAAAAGGAAGAGTAACTACTCTTTTCCTTTTTAGCCCACAGTTCCTTTCCTTCAGCAGCTGTTCTGGGTTGACCTTGCCTGGATGCCAGATGCCAAAGTTTGATACTTGAGTGGCTGTTGTGTCTTGGCTGCAGGGCTTGAGTTACACAGATCTCAAACATTCTTCCAAAGCTTTCTACATCCATGTGGATGTGCGCGGAATTATATCCTTATCCAGGCTTTAGACACACCCTGACTTTAGGTGGGTCTGGGTTTTAGTACACTGGGTTTTAATACATGCCAGCCACGATAGACCAATTCCAAAGGGGGACAAATAGCTTCTGCAGCCTAAATGATTTCTTGGAATATTGCTAAGGAATGTGAAAAGCATCTGAGGAAGGAGACAACTTCTTGGCGTGCTATTATTTGACCTGGACATTGGTATCAAGTTACTATTTTTCATGCTGAATCTAAAAAAGACATTTACAAATAAACCCAAGAAAATTGCATTAGAAGAATATGCTGAAAATGTTTCTGATTTCACTAGTGACTGATTTCAATAATTAGCAGCTAACATACAGATGCATATTTGTGCCTTCAGATATCGATGTTTAACCAAGTATAAATTAATTAAAAATGAATGTAATTTATCGTGATGATTTTCAGCAATATTCTCCTTATCGCTTTGGTATGAAATGAGTAAAATTTGAAATGAGAATGGAAACTCCAAGACTTTTTTATGCTAATGAACTTCATTTTATTGTTTTAAAATCGCTAGTATCAAAATTTTGTGACATTGGAAAAACTGAGTCTGAGTTATGATAAACACACTGAAATCAAGGATCAATTTAATATTCCTGCATGCAGGTTCAGGTGTCTGAAAACCTGTGTTTATATTTAAATATGGCCAAATCTGTTATAATCTGAAAAAGTTTCCAAATCCTATGTTTTGCCAATCATGAAGAATTGGTGACAATTTTGAAAATGATGGTTTAAACTTATCATTAAAAACTGCTTTTTCCTTTTGGGATCCTTTTTAGGCTGGCCATTGTTTATGCAGTGAGACCTCAGCCCGCTGGTACTTGGTGTCAGTAACTCAGCAGAGATGATTGGGATGGCTCAAACAGTTTAGGCTGGTTCAGAAGGGCTTTCAAGGAAGAGTCGTTTGCTTCCTGCTATCAGATTTGTGCTTTCTCAGGTCATTTGACAGCTCATATTTGATCCAGAGGAGGCACACAACTGCATTTATGCTGATTTAGCAAGAGCAAGAACTAGTGAGTTTATGCTGCTTTTAAAACATGTTAGACTTGCAGAAAAATACCAGGATTGCCAATGCCTAACCTGGGGGGGAACAAAAGCACCTCCCATTATAATTAAGCTATCAAAAATATTTTGACATGTCTGAAATAAAAATGTGTGTTAGAGATGGATCAGTACTCTGTGTCATATGGTTATGGCATCTTTGATCTGGTACGAGGAGCCCTAAAGCTGGATTTACTTTATCACTGAACCTCATCTGGGAGTCAGCAGAATCATCCACATGCGAGTTTTCTGTTTGAAAACCCAGACAAAGGCACTGACATCTGTTTTTTTTCCCACTTGTAATGCCACCAACCTTTATTTTCTAATTGCTGATTTTAACACATGTACACAGTAAGTAAAGACATTTATAGAAACTATATTTATTATATATTAAACTGAACTGAGATCCAGCAGACTAGAATTGCTGCAAGTCATTCCAGTACATTGGATAAGTAGATAATTACTTACATTATTTAAGAGACAGAGATAAACATATACCAGAGGTATCAGTGAGGAAGCTCTTTAGCTGCTGTAAATTGTTACAAATTTCTATGGAGAACATTTATAGTAGCTTAAGTTTTAATCAATATTATGCATGTATTTATGGTCTAGGCTGTTGTACTCCTTATGTTAAATGAATAATAATGCCATTAAGGCAAATACTAAAGAGGAAGTTATTTTATTTTATGAAGAGCAGATCTTTACCTGTGCTTAATACTATTGATTTTAGTGAGAATATATATGAATTCAGATATTCTTTTCCTAAAATGTTTGTCAGAACTGCTTTTATTAGGTGCAACCTAAAGGAGAGATTGCATAGGCTGTATGAAAGACAATTTTTTTGGTCAAGTTTTGTTGTAATTCTGACAGTTTTGAGTTTCTACACTTAGAAATCAGCATTCTTTCCTCTTGGTGGATATTTATTATACAAAAATGATGAGTTTCAGCTAGTCCTGTTAATTTCAAATAGAGTTAAGAGGACTTAGTGAGTCAAGTTACGCATTCTTTAGTATGATGCTCATTAAACATGAAATCCAACAAAGTTAAAATAGACATCACTGACCAGGGGTGAGATATACCCATCAGCCATAGTCTTGCAAATTCTTTTTCTCCTTCTGGATTCTTTTTCTGAAATCTTGAGGCAACTTGTGTTACCTACCATGACATGCAGTTGCTAGAATCTGAAATGAGTTAATGGCATTGCATTATCTCCTGGTGACAAATCCATTAGAATATGTCACTGCTCTCACTTATAATTCTTGTCTCTGCTTGTTTGATACTCATTGCACAGGAAAATATGCAAGTTTTTGTACTTCCATTTCTTTACAATGATTTGCATAGCTTTATAAGGCTGAGCAATACAGTCAAATGAAGGGCTGATTTGTATGTTCTAATGGCTATACATAGATTTGTTGTCTTAAATTATTTAAAATCCTCTTTGTCAACTGGAATGACCTACAGTATATAATTCATAGTTGTATTAATTATGAATTGCATGGGTTATTTTACTCTACTAAAATTAAATATTTAGATGACTATTCTATGCTCTTCTTGAATAATCTGCTTTGCAGCAACTGTATGCAACAAACAGAGGCAAGTTTTTATTGTGTTTTACTCTGTTGAACGATTTGGGGGGGGGGCAGAAAGAAGCCTTCTTGGTCCCCATCTTTACTGACCCTCCTGGACAGGGCTCAAGGCAGGGCAGCACTGCAGAGCCTGGGAGCAGCTGTGCATTCCTGCATTCCCTAGCAAATGATGAGTTGGATTGAGTTGGCCCTTTGGGGTGGTGTCACTTACGGAAAGCACTGTTCAAACACAGGGCAGCACTGAGATGGAAAGTAGCACAATGGTTGGCAGAGACCATAACCTGTCTAGCTGTTGGGTTTTAATTCTGTTCTTTTTCTCCTGAATTCAGTGCAATAGGCATGAAATATTTGTACTGAGAATTAGGAAAGAGATTTTTCTGACTTTGGTGAGACAAGGGCCAGCAGTGAGGGAGGGCAGGAAATGTGTTCAATGCATAATAGTTGGAAAAAAGCAAAGGAAGATAAAGTGGAGAAATGAAGTCAGAAATTGATAGATAATTGTCCTGGGTGGAGGCAATAATGACACACTGATCTTTTGAAGTGAAGATCAGGAATCTGTAAGAAGCCACAGGTGGGGAAGAAGTTATTACGGTCAGGGAGTCAGTTAAAGTAGGGAGCATAACTGCATCAACTTAAGAGCAGGGTATTATTGCCATGTCAGAATACCAGTCAGTGAGAATAACTGTATAATATTGCATTAAATTTATAAAAGAGATAAAATAAATTGGTTGAACTTAAATAATACCTTTAAACCAACTCTATCAGTGGACAAGGGAAGAGCTGTCTATTCTATGTGGACTTCTGTAAGGCCTTTGACACAGTCCTCCACATCCTTTTCTCTAAACTGATAAGTTCAGTGGAAATGGTTGGATGGTTGTATCCAGTGGGCAGTGGTCAATGGCTCCGTGTCCCAGTGGACATCAGTGACAAATGGTGTCCCTCAGGAGTCCATACTGGGACCAGTACATGTCATATCTTCATCAATGAAATAGACATTTGCAAATGACACCAAGCTGAGTGGTACAGTTGACAAGCCTGAAGGAAGGGATGGCACACAGAGGCACCTGGAAAAGATTGGTCCATGGGAACTTTGCGATGTTGAACAAGGCTGAGTGTGGGTGCTGCCCCTAAGTCAGGGCAACTCCTGGTACCAATACAGGGTGGGGATGAAGGGATTGAGAGCTGCCCTATAGGGAAGGACTTGAAAGTGCTGGTGGATGGGCCACAAAAGGGATCAGAGGTCTGGAGCAGCTCTCCTGTGAGGACAGGCTGACACTTGTGGCTGATTGCCCTGGAGAAGAGAAGGCTCCAGGGAGACCTTATTGTGCCATTTCAACACTGAAGTCTTCATTTTGGGTGGAATAGTTAATTTTCTGCCTAGTAGCAGTCACAGTGCTGTGGTTTATGTTTAGTATGAGAATGATTTTGATAACATACGGATGGTTTAGTTGCTGCTTATTACTGTCTTTTCTAAGTCAAGGACTTTTCAATTTCTCGGGCTGTGCCAGTATGCAGGTGCACAAGAAGCCCAGAGGGAACATGGCCAGGACAGCTGACCCCAGCTGGCCAGAGGGATGTTCTATACCACAGAACTACACCATACCATACCATGCCCAGTAATTAAACTGTGTGGAGTTGGCTGGAAGGGGATGATCACATCTGTGTGTCACTTGTTTTTCTCAGGTTTTATTCTTCTCTCTGTTTTTGTTATCTCCCTTTTCATTACTATTACTATTGACACTTTTATTATTATATTTTAATTTATTTCAGTCATTAAACTGTTCATGGTCTCAACCCATGGGTTTTGCCTTCTTCTGATTCTCATCCCCATCCCACTGTGGGGGCTGGTGGGGAGTGAATGAATAGCTGTGTGGCACTCAGTTGCCATCTGGAGTGAAGCCACGTCGCAGAAGCCTACTAGAAGGATGGGGATAGACATTTTAGCAGAGCCTGTTGTGATAGGACAAGGGTTAATGATTCTAAACTGAAATAAAATAAAGTAAATTCAGATTTGAGAAAAGGAAGAACTGTTTTGCAATGAGGGTGGTGAAACGCTGGCCTGGTTTGCCCTTAGAGATGGTAGATGTCCCACTGCTGGAAACATTCCAGGCCAAGCTGGACAGGGCTCTGAGCAACCTGATCTAGTTGAAGATGTCCCTGGTTATTGTGCAGAGGACTAGAGCTCCTTTAAGCATTCCTTCTGACCCAAACTATTGTATGAATCTATTAAGATCAGTGGTCTTTTTATAACAAGATATTTATTATTTATTTTTAACTTGTTTTGAAATCTGAAGTATTATGGGCTATATTCATTCTGCCTAGCTTTAAGCATTTAACTGATGCATTAAGTTAGGTCAAATAGCAAAGTTAAATGGTATTTAGTAAAGCAATCATGAATGGTATTGAATGAATTGGTATTTAGTAAAGCAATCATATTCCAGGAAGTGCCTAAACTCCTTAAAAGTATCCAAGAAATTAATGTCTTCACAGGAAGAATTTTCCCTCCTAGCATATGTACTTCATTTTTATTGTCTTCCTAGGTATTCATATTCTATAAATTTGTCTTTTCATTATATGAATTCTTACTGAGTATTTCCTGTTTTATAAGATTCATTGCTGAAGTTATGGCCCCATATATGTTAAATACCTACCAGCACAGAAGTTCAGCTCGTTTAGCCAGATTTAGCTGTCAAATTCTAATTTACACAGCTTCAGAATTTAGCACATGCATTTCAAGATCTTTTCTTCCCCAGTAAAGGCCTTCAGGCAGAGAGAATACAGCAGTGGGGACATTTTATTCACCCATTATGCACCCATTGTTCCTTGCATTATTCTTTTATGCTTTTCTTTTTCCACTCCAGTTCTCTTTCTCTTATTTTACAATAAGAACTGATGAGGATTCTCCATTTTAGGGAATCACAGCATGTTTTTTCAAGGCTGACCATGCAGTGCTTAAATTAATTGGCAATGGTTTATGATCTACCTTTTTTCAGTTGGGTTAAAGCAATCAGCACTGCTCAGTGTTGTTATATAGGGCAAACCCAGCACCACAAAAAGTCAAAAAAAAATGCAAGATGGCTTTAGACTGCAGACATAAAGAAGGGCAAGTTTCTATGTGTCTACCTCAATACCTTCAAATATTCAAATCTCTCATGGTTTATTTAGACTTTTGGCCTACAGGTTGGCTATTTTTAATTTGTTGTATTAAGTTTGCATTAAATTTATTATTACAGTTTTCTTATTATTCATTCAAGATATTGGCTGCTTAGGAAATATATTGCTATTAAATATTCTACAGATATAGAATGAGTAATTAGGTTTCCCTGGAAATACTTAAAGGAATAAAGCACTCACTGCCACCATTTTATGTAGAGACTGACCAAGGCAAAAAGGTGAGTAAGTTTCCTGCTACCTCCATTTTTCCAGGCTGGGGCCTTTTACATAGAACCAGAGTAACATTTTACTGCCTCAAATTTTGAAAATTTTTTGAAGAAATTTGGGAATCTTCTAATTCCATATAAAACAAGTTTTGGTCTTGCACAGTGGTGAGGAAACTCTTCATTCACTGACTTTGGTAGCTGAGAGCACTCAACATTTATTAAATGAAATCCTTTCTAATTATAAATGGGGAATGAGTCAGGCTGTTCCAGTCATGATAAATGAACCTGGTTAAACATTTTGTGTCGAATATAGCACAGTGGAAAGGAAAGTTAGGAATGAGTGGATTGAAGGGCTGCATAATTACCGGGAACAGAGTTCATTCATTTCAGGGAGGCAGCGCAGTGCAGCAGCGTCAGTGCTGTGAGGTTTGGGGGAGAATTACACCAAATACAGGTTCTCCACTGGAAATCAGCCTGGAAGATGTGTATTTAGCTTTCTGGCCTCCAGACACCCTCTGAGCTTTGTGTGGGTTTGTTGTACATGCCTCAGACTTTAAAGGCGGACTGAATGACTGCCAGTGACCAGCTGAAGCCTTGACTAGAGGTTTATGAAACTTCTGCTTGAATTGCCAGTGAGGTGCTTATGCAGGCTTCTGAGCAAAAGCCAGCTGAAGCACATAAATAAGAAAAGGAAATTACAAAAAATGAAAAAAATTAAATCTGTTCTATAGTATGCCATATTTACACGGTATTTTAATTGATTCTGAGTCTTAAATGTCTGATTTTATAATTGCTGATAGCTATTAAGGCAATTTTAAAAATCTAAATAATTTCTACTTGTATTTCTGCCTGTGCAAGAATGTTTTATAGTATTTCTCTTGATTAAGAAAAAAAATTGTCTGCTTTTAATTTTTTCAGGGAGTTCTGATATATACTTTCAAAGGGATGGAAAAGTAAAAGAAAGAACAGATAAGTAATGGTTTAGTGTTTAGTTGAGATTTAATAAGTAGAGGATTTTTGTTACCTAGACAAAATTTATAGAGCTGCTGGACAATGTTTGCTGCACAGGACTGGAATTTTAATTCCTTGCTGGGATTGTTTGCTGTAAGGTTTTTTGCCATAGCTACATTACACGTTCAAATATGCAAACTAATATTAGTATGGCCACCCTGGGAACTGCAAAGCTTGCAGTTCGTATCTCCCATGTTTCAGATGAAATATCAATACCACAAGAATAGGCAATTCCACAAGGATCCTTCCATGAGCTTGACTCTACATACACCATTAAAGTATTGGGGCTATTCAAGGGCTGCAGAATTAAGCATTTGTGTCAGGATCAAATATGAGAGAATGCACAAAAGCCTCTGACATTTTGCCATTCATGGGCACTGCAGGAATCAGTGGCAGATTTCTATTTCAAAGCACAGCTGCATTTTTCAGAACAAATGCAAACTTCTCATCAAATTTGTATCATGAAAATGAGGATATGGCAAATCTCACCTTGGTTTTGTTTTTCATTTTCAAAATGTCTTGCTTTGTAGTTATTTTGTTTTACATGTGGAGTTCTTGGGGTGTACAGTAGAAATGCCTCTCTTGTGGTTTATTAAAATCTCACAAATTTAGTAAGCTGAGAACAAATAGTACTGGAAACATCAGGCATAGTTTCTACTGCAGAAATAATTCAGTCTTCATTTTTATGAGAAGAAATGTCACATAAATATATGGAATCTTTGATTAGTTTTTAAAATTATCCATTTCTAGCTCCTGATCACATTTCAAGGACACATTTTTTGATGATACTCATTCCACTAAATTTCAAAGACTTCATGTACATTTCTATAACACAGACGAATATACTCCATGTACCTTCTGAAGGATACTCTGTGTACAAGATAAATTAAAGTTTACTACAGAATAAAAAGCAAACATAAAACAACAACCTGCTTTTTCTCTTAGAGAACAAATTCAATGATATTTTCTGAGAAATTAAATAATCCAATTCCATATCTCTCTGGTCACGCATGAACATTTTTATTTCAGAAATACAAACAATAATGAAAAAATAAATGTCATATTCTGTCTTCTTCAGAGATCTATGATTTAGTAATAATCTTTTTTAAGCGCTATTCATAAAACATCTTGTATTAGCAGAATCTGTGTGCTGATACAGACTTTTGCACGAGGTGTTGTCATTACATCCTATTTAACTACTGAATGTGTTATTAAAAACTAATTATTTCTTCTTCATCATTAGTGATTTTTTGTTTGATTTACTGTGGATAAAGTGACCCAGAGGCTGAAAATTTAAAGATTACATTTCTTTGTAGTAGTAACTCAATTAAGATCTTTCAGTTCCTGTTGCTATCTAATCATTTTCTAAAACAATGAGAATTATCTTCCATGTGCCGCAGTTACCCTTAACTCAAGACTCTGATCACATCTGCCATATATCCCCCACCCTTCTTGGCCTTTGTCTCTTAATGTCTTCCTGGATTTACCACCTAAATCCTAAAAAAATGAAAGCTCATTAATAAAAGGTGTGCAAAGCATAATCCTTAGAATATTCTGGTCCGTGATGGTAAACTATGGTGCCAATCTGAAAGAAAGAAAAAAACCCAGTACATGTTGTCATTAATGTCCAGTAATCATTGTTCAAAGACAAGTCAACCTTCCAGTTTATTGACAGGAGTACATTAATAAAATTGTGCTTATAAAATTAGCAGGCTGTAAAGGAGAAGGCTGAGTGAATTAGGGATGACAGGTCTTATAAGTAGCAAAAAATGAACCAGTGTAGTTCATAATATAAAATAGTATTTTAGTATAGTATGGTATAAAATCATATTTGGAGAACACCTATGGCATAGATTACTCCCCACTAAGTAGTACATCCTTCAAGCAGAAGAAATACTCCAGCTTTGCTCTCATCAGGATTTTTTCCCAGATAATTTCGTTGGAAGCATCATGTTCCTTGAATTCTTGGCTCATCTAAGCACTGATCAGGAGTTACTGCTGACGCTTACGAAGAATGAAATTTAATCAGAGGATTAGAAGGATTAGAAGGTGGTTTTAATTATTCAAAGAATGAGGATCCAAAATGAGCTTCCAGTATAAGGGTCAAGAACTTGCTAGTTTTCATGTGAAGGCTTGATCACTTGATGTTCAGGGTTATTTGGCAGGTTGAACTCCAGCAGGAGACAACTGGGTTTGAGGACATAAGCACTTTCTCTCTTGGTAGGAATTGGTCTGACTGAAGGCTCTCTTCTCTTGAAGAAACTCTGCAGTTCATGCATTTTAGGAAAGATGCAGTAGAAAAAATCTGTCATGGTCCTTTCCCTGTGACTACCTGAGAGAGCCTCCCTAGATGTAGTCACACTGGCAACAATAAAACCTCAGGCACATTTTTGTACAAAATTCCTGTCTCCCCCCTGGAGTTAGAGTTCTGTCACCACATCAAGAAAAAGCACCATTAATTACTGAGGTTTGTCTCTTTCTCAAACATGTACCATGACTGGTTTTGGACACCTCCAAATCTTTCCTGGTTCTTTGTAAAGATGTAGCAAGATTTTCAGTCTTTTATAGTGGAGGAAATAAGGTAAAGAGATTTTTCAGTAGGAATTAATGCTCTGCCTTTTGTACTTATAAGAAATATCTGATAAATAAACCCTGTCTCCAAGAACAGCCAGAGTGGCAGAACTCTGCTCTGTGGTAGCTATTATCTGTGGTAGCTACACCACAGCAGCTCATGCTGGAGGTAGTTTTGCAGAGCAATGCATTTTTTCAATGGACGTATCTGATTTTCTTGCCCAATTGTCATGAGCTTTTTTGAGTCCCCAGGCCGCTGCCTCATTTCAGATTTGTACCTGTGCTGTGACTATACTGAGACATTTTGCAAACATATGCCCTGAAAGCAGGGGAGAAACTGCCAGTGATTACATGGCTTCCTTAGTTAGTGAAAAAATGGTAAAAAGTAAATGAGACTCCAATCAGCTGTGATTGTCAACACCTCCTTCAATGCTGGCAGCCTACTGCCAATGCTAAAACAGTCTGTAATCTGGCTATGACTCAAGAAAATATCACTCTAAACTAGTAGTCTTGGCAACGGTTATCCTAGTTCTAATATTTTCTACTTCAGTAAGATAACTGCCTCACTTTTACCTCAAAAACTCAATAACCTTTTGAATATATTTTTATTAGACCATGCATATTCTTTTAGCAATTAATGCCAAATATACATACTTTTAGATCTATAGTAGGTTTTACCCTGGTTCATCAAGAGACATTAATATGCTTAGAGGAGCTAGCAAACAAAGCTAAATTGAGCTGGTTCTCTTATCTCTTCTTATTGAGATGGTGGTTGTTTCCTCTTGCCATTCTCACATCAGTGTCCCTTTACCAGGTCCTATTTTTCTGAAGTTTTCATCTCTTGTAAAAAAATCCTACCCTGAAATAGAAACCCAGGCAGTGTTACTAGAAAAAAAAGTTAGTTCTTCTTAAGCAATATTCACCTGTGAATTTGGAATCATGGTTGTTTACCTTTTTTTTTGTATAAATATCTGTATGAATGTATGTGTGTGTCTGAGTAATGTCTGTCTCTGTTTCTCTGTATCAGATGTGGGGATATAACATCTGATTGTTTTCCTATTTTCTCCTCAGTTGTTTTCCCTCTCCACCCTTGTATGTCAATACCTAAATAATTGCAACTTCCCCATCAAATCCATTTCTGTCATCGTAATTAAAATATCTCATCACTAAATGCTTTGGTTTTGTTTTCACTGATTGAAATATGATTATTTCTGCCAGGTGCATTCAAAATCTCTAACTTTCCTTCCCTCCTAGAATCCCTCAGTGGGAAAGCACAGGGAAGCTTGTCTTCATTGTCTCTTTTTTATCTGCAGTGCACAGTCCTGCTGTTCTAATGTAAGTGTGAAGGCAACCTGAAGAATCTCTACACATTCTTGATCAAAGAAAAAAATTTAGGAGACATAAAATAAGATGTTTCTATCTTTATTTCCTGCCCACAACTTTGTTAAAGGTTATGGTTCCAGCAGCAATTGAAGCAGGAGCAGTATTCTTGTGCTGATTCCTCAGTTGCTGCTATTCACACTCCTATACTTTGTCTTAAAGCACCTTAAGCTACCATCCTGTGAATGGCAGTGCCTGGGAAACCGGTATGTATTTCTTCTGACATGACAATTTTGAGACTAGTAATTGCTTTCAGAGCACAAAGTGGACTAAAAGTACTGGCATCAGGTTCCCCTGTCTCAGCTGTATCCAAGACAGACTGTCAGTGTCCAGCTGCAGTCTTTAAGAGTCAAAAACAGAATTAATGGGAAATTAGGAAGTCTTCTGTTTGGCTTGGATATTTCTAAACTGGCTTTATTAGTCCCATCAGTGACTAATGTGTTGCTCTCCATAAATTAGCTGTCAATGCATGTGGCCATGCTGCCTCCATATCAGAAGGATGGTGTAACGTCTCCACATTACACAGTACAGATGTCACCCAGATTGTTTTCTGATGTTTCTGATGCTTTCTGTATTGTTATGACTGCTAAGAACCCTCATACATAGAAAAAAGTAGTTTAGACAATGGGATTTTTGTTTTGTTCCTATTCAAATTGCACCAGTTTGTTTTACCAGCCAGGGGTGTCACTGTGGTGTTCCCCTTAATTACCTTGTCTGGAGAAGTTGAATCACGTGCTAAAGGACTGGTTCCTTATTGTTACATATGTGTGAACAGCTTGAAATGAATATAAATACTAAAGGATTTCACATAGCTCCTGTTTCCAAAGAAACCAGTTTCCTGTTGTCTGGGCATGTTCAAAGAGGGTAGGTCAATTGTAAGACCAGCATAAAACTTGCTGTGGCTTCGTGCTGAGAAAACAAACAAGTAAAAAACCCAAATTATGATAGAAAAGCTGATGGTAATTAGCAAAGCATTAAAGAAAATTCTTTTAACACTTGGGTGGATGAATGGCTGAGAAGGTGTCTCCAGGGATAAAAGCGGAAGCTTATGGGAATGTCCTCACTTTTCTGAGTTTCTTTGATTAATTCTCTCCCTTGATTCTTTCCTTTTTCTTTCCTCTGCACAGCTGTTTGAATTAGACCAAGGGAAGGGAGCTGGGGCAGGGTGAGATGTGTCTTGGGAACTTTAATGTTTACATGCAGCTCCATTTTCCATGCTTTCATTACGGGAGACAGCATTTTAAAAACCTTTTCTGGCATGTGTCTTTTTCTTTGAGATTTAGATTTATATTTATCAGCATTATCTTGCTTTACCCACATCCCAAAAGACCTTAACAACCTAAAATCCTGGGGTCCAGATCCCTCCATTCTGCCCCCAGATCAGCCAGACATTGCATCCACATGCTAACAAGGACAGCCGTGGCCAGGGCCACATTTGAGTTGCACATTAGAGGAGGAGGACTGCTAAATGGCAGGGCAAGCAAGTGTTAAAGAAATGGCAGATCTCTAAAGCTTTTCCTTTACTTCAGTGGGTTCAATACAACAGTCTATACTGCAGTATTGGCTAACAGGTATTGTCATTAAAAGCCATTCTTCATTTCAAGGCACAGCTGTCAGGAAATATTGGCTCATATGGGGAATTAGCATGGATCAGGACATATCTGCTGCCTAGGAGAAGAGATATAAACAAGTTGTTCAACTGGGAGACAGAGCATACCAATTTTATTTGATCTGGATGTTTATCCTGCATTCCCACTCAGTCTACCCCAGATGTAGACACCCCTGTCTCCCTTAGTCCATATTCACTCTTTCAATACCATTAGTTCTTCCTGCCCTCTGGATTGGGTATCACATCCCTGTGTGATTTCAGCACATTCTTTCCTTTCCTGGTGATGGTAAACCAATGTGAGCCTTTCTCTTTGAAGCATTTCCATTTGGGCTGGGTAGTGAAATCACTTTAAATCTGTCTGTAATGACAGGAGGGCAATGACAGAGCAGGAAATCCATGAGGAGACTTTACAGAATCAGAATTTGAAAGGGACATCTAGAGGTCATCTGAGCCAACCCCTCTGCTCAGGCAGGACCAGCTAACTTTCCAGGACCATGGCCAGATGCCTCTGACTTTCGCCAGGGGTGGAGACTCCACAGCCTCCCTGGGAGCCTGCGCTTGTGCTCAAACACTGCCTGCAGGGAGAACTGCAGCAGCTGGTCATCCCAGTCCAAACCAGAATTTTTAAGGTCTTATTCTGATCGCAGTTAACTGTAAATCTGCTGAAGTCAAGAAAGTGACACTTCATTTATACCAGTGTTATTTAGTAAGATCTAAATGTGCCCTGAGGCTCTTACTCTTATGTAGATGTCTTGCAGGGAATTATATGTTCTTTAAACAGCCAAAATACTAATTTTTGGTTTTGGGTTTTTTTTTTCAGGTTGTGCTTTGGTAGGGGGATAAGGGGTAGAGAAATGTAGAAGAGGTTATTTAGAATGAGAAAACAGCAGTAATGTACCTGGAGTACATGGAGTACATTTCTGAGTTTTTTTATAACAAATATTTCATTTCCCAATATAAAAATAATCTTAGCAGCAGGCTCCCAACCTATTTTTCTTCTATTGAGAAACATGAGTCACTAATGGAAAGACTTAAATTAATATATCTAAATAAGAGTTCAAAAGTTGCTTTCAAGTCACCATTTATTATTCTTTGTTTTGCAGAGGGAAGAAAAAAAAAAAGCAAACACCAAAACAACAAAAAACAGAGTATCTAATCTTGATCAAAGAAAATTCAGGAACATGTTGATTTATGCACATCCAAATGTTGTGGAATTTTGTGGGAAATGTCAGCAAAGTCAGGAAACTTGCTATCTGCTGAAAAATTCTAAGTGAGGAAACAGAGCTCTGAGAGATGGGGGGGGGGGGGGGGTAAAGCAAACACCAAAACAACAAAAAACAGAGTATCTAAAGTTGCTGTAATAATTGAGTAGAAACTCTTTTATTGAAAAATAAAATAACTCTATTTGGCAAGGCATATTGTTTGCTGATCTGTTTTGTTTGGCTAGATAAATGGCTTAGCAATTATGAAATTGTTGTACTGTTAATCAATTCCTTATCAGTACAGACTTTCCTCTTGAGAGCAACCTCATGACCTTGGTGACATTTGCAAAGTACAAAGGAGTGCACTGAAGATGAGTAACATTCAACACCAGTGTGAAAATTACAATATACCAAGTAATACAGGTTGTATATTTTACTTGGTGTAAGTGGTATCTCAGACCCTGATGCTTCAGGTTTGCAGTAAATTCTCAGAATTTTTAAATGAGATATTTATTTTGTATCTAGGTATTTTTCAACACTAATTTGCACTTTCAAGAATCTAATTATCATAAATACAATACAGCATTATGGTAGATGAATGCAAGTTTATCTCACCCATACCATCATTCATACTGTGTACTTCTGCAATCTTCTACTCTGTAACTATTTTTCATATAGTTTTCGCCCTATTTTACCATTCAGGTCTTTACCAAGATTTGCTTCTATCAATATTCCAAACAATTTGTCCAAGACAAAACTGTATTCAGAAGAGAGCATCTACTGAAAAAAAACATATGGACACTTTCCCTGTGCCAATAGGTCTATCTAGAATGAAATTATTCCTTCTTTTTAATGTATATTGCATTTTTTTATTCTATGTTTTTGGTCTTAACAATAGCACAATACTTTTCAAAGGTATTTTAATAGGTCAAGCTAAGTATTTCCTATCAACTTAGTAACATAAATCAGTGATCCTAATGCAGTACATTTCAGCTGTTTTTGAATTTGTCTTTTGAAAGTTATTCACTAAGGATTTCTACAACCTGTTCAAAGTAGATTTTATACCTATTTTAGAAGATTTCATTCTATTTTAGAAACTTGGATCCTTGCTAAGGTCACACAGTTAATTTGTCCTGTGCCTAGTAACAAATAATGTGCTATTTGCAGTTCATATTGCAAGACTGAATGATGTGAGCTCATAGACTCATTTTCATACTCCTGCATTTGTGCTGTCTGAAATAATGGAAGACATTCTGAATATATTTGCTGTATGACAATCCCCCAAAATAAACCTTCGCTGCTTCAAGAAATGTTCCTGAAAACCTGCCATTGCTCACATTTCCATATCATCCTTAAAATTTAGATTCTGTACTTAGCTTATTTAGATTTAACATTTAAACCACTGCATGGTGGACTGGGAAACTCAAGTTTCTCTGGAAAAGCAAGCTAAAGTACTAAATACAGCAAGAGACACCGGTGAAGCTTGCAAGGCATTTTTCTTTTATTCTTTTCTTTTCTCTTCTCTTTTCTTTTCTTTTCATGGGAACAAGAAGTTCTCGCTCTAAAAATCTTTGTAAGAGGTTGAGGACTGGAGTGAGAGGCATGCATGGAAGTATAATTTCTTCCTAGAAAATTTATAAGTGATAGTATATACATCATCAGGCACATTATTTTCCAGGACCCTTCCCTTTCTTCCTCCCTTCCATTTGTTTATATTGTACATCAGTAAGGTCATAGGGTTTCCAAGTAGAATTTTCTCCTAGAAATATTCTCCTTGGTTCTGGAGTGATGGGTAGGAGGACAGGTCCTTGGGGGTCTCAGCATGGAGCACACTACACCCCCATCAGTTTCCCCCAGGAGAAAGCCTGAATCTTCTTCCTCAAAGACCTCAGAGAAGACCAGCTGGAGGGATGAGGTGCATATTTCTGTCTTCCATAAATTCATTTTTCAGCTGATTTACCTGACAAAGATTCCATAAAGTTATAACATCCTGTTCAATTGCAAGGTTCATCAGCACAATCTTATGATTATTTTTCACTGCACTACATAATAAGCCCTATCCAAGTCAGGAAAGTCTTTCTTAAGAAACAGCTTCTAAAGAGTCCGTGAAGAACATCTGCAGAGAGTCAGGATAGCTTTTTTGTTGAAAACAAAGACATCTTGGAGTTGTTTTGGCTAGATGGTTCCCTTTCAGGCTGATGTACTCTAGGATGCAGTGTGGCAGATGACAATTTAGGGCACAGGCTTTCTGAGCAGAACAAAAGTAGTTTATTTGCAGTTACAATATATTTTTTTTTCAGCAATACACTCATTGAAAGAAAAAAATTATTTGAGACTATGTTCAAAACAATAATTTAGTATGTCCAATTGTAACAGACCATATTTTAATGCATTCTGTATGAGAAGAATCTAGTGAAATGACACTAGAGTATCAGTAAAAAAAGTAAGTACCAGTATCAGTATCAGTAAAGTATCAGTAAAAAAAAAGGATCTAAGTCCAAGTGTCACACGTTTATTTGTTCAGTTGAAATGAAGTTATCAACAAGGATAAATTATCCTATCAAACAGCAACTTTCCTTCACTGACTTCAATGAGAGCTTAATAAGAAATCTTTCTTTTTTTTTTTTTTTGAGAAAAGAGAGAAAAATTCAAGTCTCCTGTGAAGCTCATGATACTTTGTAGTCACTCTGTACTGTTTATTTTATATTGATTTCTT
Organism: Pyrgilauda ruficollis; assembly: GCF_017590135.1. Taxonomy (NCBI): domain Eukaryota; kingdom Metazoa; phylum Chordata; class Aves; order Passeriformes; family Passeridae; genus Pyrgilauda; species Pyrgilauda ruficollis. The sequence goes on along the minus strand of NW_024524711.1, from coordinate 5,641,678 downwards.
TATAACATTCTTTGAAAAAGATTACTATTTCAGGAGTTGCTTATTCCCTCCTATACCAGTATTGTTTAGAGAAGCCCACACATACCAGAATATTATTATACTTACAGCAGTTGGTCTGAAAAGTACATGTATTTAGGGACAAAATTCCTACTTTTCTTTATGAAAAAAAAAAAAAATGAGCACAGTCAGATAGGGACTGGGACATAGAGCAGAAGTTCTGCCAGCAATATGGGAGTGAAAACTGGAACAATTTTGCTCACAATGGAACATGGTTAGTGTACAGCTATAGCATGTCCCTAGTAACAGCAATTAACTCCAGTTATACCCCTTTTGTCACCAAATAGTCCACAAGCCATGAAGAAATTATTGTCTTTGAACTTACTTAAAGCAAAATACTACAGAAGTTCCCATAGGAAACAGACTGAATGTTCATGACTTTATTCAGTTTAACTTGAATGGAAGAATAAACAAAATAGGTCTGCAGTTAAGCACTCAGGGAAGACTGAGTGATTAAGAAAACTAATTAGTGAAGTCAACTGGAATGAAGAGCTAAGAATTTTAATATAGAAAAACCTAGAATGTAGAGGAGGCTGACCTAGAGTGCATGCAAAAACTGTGAACAAATTTCGAAAAGAAAGAATAATTAGGGATATAGTGGTTAAATGAGAAATGTGTCCTGGGTTTAGTCAGGTTGATCATGCTAAGGTTGTCTTTTCTAAGATAACTGATATTGTTGAAAAACAAAAGCTAATAACTTGCTACAAAAAAAGTTAAATTTAATCTGTCAGGATCTCAGAAAAGCATTTAATATGGTGTCACATAGGAAAGTATTAGGTAAATTAGAAAATGAGAATTAATAAAAGAATTATGGGGTAGTGGACCAGAAAGGAATATAGCTAACAACAGCAGTCTTTGATTAAAGGCCACTATTGGTCTGAAAGGGATTTTATAAATAGACCTAACAAGGATCATTATTAGAACAAATTGTATGCAATGATTCCACCAGTGGTGTTAGTGTAAAATACAGCATATAGACGAATTTTCAGTACAAAGGATGAATGGAATATTATGGAAGAGTACAAGTAAAATGGAAACTAAGAATATTTTATTAAAAAATCGCATAGCTTTGCACAAAATATTTCTGCTATAATTTGGAGACTCATCAACATGAAATGTTGATGGAGATAAAACAGTGTGGATTCAACAGCACTGGCAATTTAAACTGATGTGACCATGTCTAAAATTTTATGCCTAGCTGTGGCAATGAATATTCGAGAAGACAAATTGGAATTGTGTTAGGAACAGAAAAGGATATTGTTCTACCAGTTGTAATAAGAGTCTGTTTCATGACAGGAGAGAGAAAGAGCTTGAAACAAAGACAAAAATATGTGTTGATAAATGATTGTTTCGTTCCAAGGTGCAAACACAAAGGTGGTAAATGGTACTTTACTGAAAGTGCAATCTTGGCACAAGGATAAATGGGAATAAATTGGCCATGAACAGATGTTGGCTGAAAATTGGAAGATGTGCCTTATTACTCAAAGGTGCCTGACCAGTTTTTTTGAGGGAAGTGTAAGGGTAAAATCTTTGTTTGAAATGAAGCTGGTAGAATTATGAACACGGAAATAGGACCTGTCTTCCAGGAAGAGTGGTGTGGATTTGGTAATTCAATTATTTCTCTTGTTTTACATATGCAGCCATATGTAAATGCAGATAGATATTGTCTGCCTTGATTGTATGCCTTGTCAATGTTTTTATTCCAAATTGCCTGGAACTTGGCAAAGCAGAAGCATTAAATTATTCCTTTAAATTTTTATGCATAGTATCTATATAATGCTTAGGTTTTCAAGGTATTCTGTTGACATGTCTGACATTCTGAGTCAAACACATTAGTTTGCTCAAGGTTATACTACAAGCCAGTCCAAAGGTCACATTGGAGTTCCATTAGACAGAAATGGCAATTTTTAGTTCCAAACCCTAAAGTACAGTGTCATTACTTTTCCAGCACAGGGTATGAAGGGTTAAGAAAGAGGCTGGCATGAACTCTTTTTTCCTAATTAGAGGTTCTTCAAAACAAGATTATTTCACTTGTAGTCCTTTTCTTCATTCTGTATCAGTATTACCCAAGCATTGCTCATTGTTATGCTTAGAAGGTAAGACTAAAGAGTCTATGGACAGGTAAGCAGGAAACACTAATTCCAAATAGTAATAAAATTATAGGTATGCAAACCCAAGATGATCTCATTAAAGTAATAAACTCAGAAGGATATTGAAGACCAGATGGAACTCCAAATAGGAAAATCTATAATGGGACATAAGGATGCAAATTACCCAGAGCAGAGTTTTTCCACATTTGAATGTAGTTCCTTATGTCATAAAAAGATATATACATAAAATACAATCTGTTAGAGTATTTGTATTGAAATCACAATTTCTAAATAGATATACTTCAAAGGATTCTGAATTAATGAATATGTATGGAAATGTTTTCTTTCATGCAAAGATTCAGTGGAAAATGTCAAACTTTGTATGATGTGCGGAATCGAAATTTCACATTTAACATGTCTGCAGCTTCTCAGAGGCTCTATACCTATTTACGTATATGCACTTGAAAGTATTTCACTGAACAGTTCATCTAGAATATTAAAGAACTTATGGATAGCTACGGCTCAGTTGGAGATTTCTTGTTTAGTCAGTGTCCATTATTCTCCCTTTATCTGTCTCTATCAAGCTTTGATAGTAGGAACCATGCCAAAAGGATTTGATCTGGCCAGAATCTGGGCAGTGAAGTGCAGAAAGAACCATCTTTCTGGTTTTAGAAATCCATCTGTTCTTCTTATGCAAATAATATTGCAGTATTGGAAAAACTGGCTACTTTGAACATCCCTTTATGACTATCATAGATCTTGCTTAATTAGTATTTTAGGATGACTATCAGAATATTTCAGTGTTGGAAAATGTCCTGGATCTCTCTCCCCAAAGGCTGGTAGTGTCTTTGTGTCAAATTTGAGACTGGTGTCCTACAGCCATATTGCCAGTCCCTCTCCAGCAGTTCATTCTAGTTTGGTGGGGTTTTATTTGTCTTTTCTGTGGAAAACACATTTGGTGTGGAAACTTATAAAGCATACTGGAGAATGGAAGAAGTGGATAAGGATGTCTGTGTAGGAACAATTATTGTCTCTGAATAAGTTTCTGTCATATGCAGACAATATGTAAGAATAAGGCACAAGCAGGTTTTTGCTGGGCTTTAACCCTTTCTATCCCAAGAATCAATGAAAGGGTATGTGCAGCTCCACTCTTAACTGCAGTGAACCAAAGGAAATAAGCACTACAAAGTGTTGTTCACTCAGTGGATACTGCGTATGATATCATTCTCTAGAGAGTTCCAGGGGGAAGCAGGCCTTGTTTATATTGTGTCATTTTTCAATAAAATATTATCAACTTCTAACAGTGCAGAGACATTGTTTAGCAGTTGTTTCAGTTATTAGTATGACTGAAAAATGGAGCATTTAACAATGGCCCAAGTTCTTGCAGTATGGTAGCACTTTGTTTCCCAGACATGCTGGCTAGTCCTGGCCTGGAGATGACCCTCAACTTCTGCAGCAAAAAGGGAATAAATGATGCAGCATAGAGATGTCAGGTACAAATCTTTTTATGCTTCCTTCCCTTCTGCTACTTCTTTCCCCTAGTTACTAGTGTTAAAGAAGACTCCTGTGGCGGTCTGGCACAAGACAAAATAGAGCAGCTGGTAAACCCTAAACAGAACAATGCTTGTAGTCCTTTGGCATTATTTGATCTTAAGTCGTTCTTTAAACTACATTGCTTTACACTTAGGTCAGTTTGGTTTTCAGTCGGTTTGTAAATCATGGTAGCAACTAGAGGTTTTGCAATCATCTTGATCTGTTGCTGTAACCTGATCTTGTTTTAGTGATAGGCAGGTGGAGGTGGGGAGCTGCTTCACAGTAAAAAATTAGTGAGACCACATAAAAAGGCTTGGCAACATATTTCTTAGTTGTTTGGGGACTGGAGAGCATAATGGCAATTGAAATTAATATTTGGAATTATTATTCTGTGCGGCAAATGTTCAAAAGCACCTTTAAACCTCACTTAAAATCTTAAGTCTGAAGTTACAAACCAACTCCATCTCAAAGCTTACAGCAGACAGACAGTGTGTATTTTGTACTAAACACTGCTGACCATATTACAGTAGGGTTACTTTTAGAAAGCAGTCAGCATGTGATGTGGATTGCATTCAACAATGAACTGCCAGATTCTGACCTCACCCTGATTTCACTCCAGCAGGAAACTCCAGTGGAGTTAGAATAAGTCAATGGGCCTATTTGAAATTTACACCAGAGGATATTAATTTGGAATCTTGCCCACACCTATGTAGCATCTTCTGAAACAATTTCTATTTTAGCAGCTCTCTGAAATTGGTATTCTTCTGGTTATGGGAGTTAGAAGATTACCCTACCTTCATTTGGACAAAAAGTGGTTATCCAGTAAAAATGGAACATTGAGTAGTAATAACACTTTATCTATTTTCAAATTTCACATACTGGACTCTTCTCTTAAGCCACAAGTGATTTTGAATCCTGTTTCAGGTTCTAAACATAGAAAAGACTAATGTCAGAATAGAGAATGCTATATAATCAGCAGCAAAACAATTAAAAGCAATATAGAGTCTAGTTTTTTGTGAAAGTATGGACTAGACAAGAACACTAATATATAAAAGTTGTTAATTCTAAAAATGCTGTAGCATTAACTGCATTGAGGAGTTTTAGTTTGTTATTTCATGTGACTTTTTCCAGACTAAACAGATGGTCAAATATATATTTCCTCAAATTTTAAATTCAAAGAATATGCTAAATAACACTTCTTTTCCTGAGGTCCTGTGATTTAGTCAAATGTGACTTTATCCTATTTTTCATCACTATTCATAAATTTAGATTATGAGGAATGATTGATAATTCTCCTCGTAACGAAAACGAAGATTTTTAAATTTCAAAGTCTAAAAGGCAAGCAAAAGTACTGTTCATTTATTTTTAAAATGTCATCTTTAATAATACTTTTTGGAGTTTGTGAACTCAAATTATTTTGTTAGTTGGAACTGGTGAAGCCTGAGAAGAGGCAGGGTAGTGTCTGATGGTGTGAGGTGCCCAAGTAAGCAAACCTTTTCTCTGTACAAACAACTTGTGTTACAGACTCACCAGGGTATTGATTCTCCTGGGAGAGAGAACCATGCCTGAGAGTAAGTTGTGAGAGTTAGTCACTTTTCAGAACTCAAAAAAGCATGTTAAACACTTAAAGAGTGGAAAGTTTTTCTTTATACCTTTGTGAATCTTTCAGTGCAGAATCATAGGAGTATGAATCCATATTTGCCATCAAGGATGTAAGTGGGTATTTTAGACCACATGTCATTTGTTTGCAGAGTTGAACTTCCCTAAGAGTCACTGGTGAGCACTTCAGATTAGCCTTACAATGAGGTTTTAAAATCTGCTTTAAACCAGTTTCTTTATTCTCTGTTTCTTTCTTCATTTACCTTCAGAATCTACATGTGCTTCAGAATTTACAGCACATGTAGACAAAACTATTATTTTCTGTCTTTTAAAATAAATAGAGTTGGGATAATTGAACTAATTGTTTGTGTTGTTTTTTAATAGCTGTTTATAGAAAAGACATTCATCTGGATATTGTTCTAGGATTTCTTACTTCCTTGCTGAGCCACACAGTCCACTGGATACATGGAAAGAAACTTCTAAACAAAGTCAATATATGGAAATATAGATCTAATTTCAATCTTATGTATCCAGTCTCTCAATTTTATGTGGCTGCAAAATGACATGCAAATGTCATACAAAATGACGTGCAAAAATGACCAACTCAATTAAATTGTGTAGAATATATGTCTTCTTAGTTTCTACACACGCCAACGTGATGATCTTCTGTTTTCCCTGACTGAATAGTAACAATATGCTCAGGGTTTTCTCTGACACCTCTCAGGTGAGATATCAAACTTAGTGTGTGACTGGGTGTAGCAGAGGTGTAAGGTCCTAGTTTGCCAAAGTTTAAAATGCATCTTTTTTTGTCTGAAAATACAGGATTTGTGGGGTGAGGACAGGCTTCCTGAAGTAGTTCCGAAAACCTGTATCTTCCTTTAATAATACTGTTGATATTTCTTCCCTGTGTAAGATCTTTTTTAATGACTAAGGTCAGACTGACGGTGGGAATGAGAATGAGGGTTCTTAGAATATATTGATTCAGTTTTACTTTCTCAAATGATGCCACATCAGCATCAGTAATTCTGTCCCTTTCTCCCTTCTCCAAACCATGGTGAAGTCTAATAATTGCACAGGTTTTAGACTGCTTAGAATGGTTGACCTTTAAGCAAAAAGTTATTTTCAGTCCTAGTTAGAGAGAAGACTTTACTTTGCTGTGATAATTAAGGGAACTGGGACATTAAAGTAAGCTTAAAGTATATTCATGGGAATGAAATGCATTTTTATTAGAATTTAATCAGATGCAAGAGTGTGATTGAGAAATTTCATATGTGGCAGGAAATAAATGTCACTCATCAGCACTGAGCACACTGAAGGCTTGAGTTAACCCCTCTTCTCCTCACTGCCACAGGCTGGGAGCACCCAGATGTTCACCTATGGCATCTCATCCAAGCACTGGCAGTTTTCAGCTAAAATCTGTTCATTTCTTAAGATGAGCTAACTCTGCTCCTTGAAACCATGAAAGCAGAACCTGTTGGATAACTTGCACACAATTGCCTGTTTTACCCTGGTTACTCAAGAAGCAATGGCATTTTGGAAATAGAGAACAGAAGTGAGCACGTAACATCAGCTCAAACTTAAAATTAAGTAACTCAGTTACTTCCTAGAACTCTGAATTGATCTATCTCCTGTAGTTCCTTCAACACTGACAGAAATAACTTAAGTGCTTAACAGTGCTATTGGATACAAAAAAGATACTTTGAAATTTTAGAAAAATGGTGAGGGTGGGATTGGATTGGTTTGGTTTGGTTTTAATAATCTGAAATATTTGACATATCTGATACTTAAGATATTTCAGACAAGCAGTGGCAGTCTTTGTCATGCATGCTTGTTGGATACTCTTGGATTTGCTACAAATTTTCTTAGACCAAATCTTAATTGATCTGCAAACTAGAAGTGGTCATTGTAATCATTTGTCATGTCTGACTACATGACACAAACACCAAACTTCTAAAAATGTTTCTTGCCTGAACCTCTCATCTTCTCAGAGGTATTACACCCTAATTTCATTCTAAAGGCTTCATATCAGAGAAAGCCTCCAACATGAAACTTGGCCTCTCTGCCCTGGATATTTGATTTTTCACCCTTGAAATACATTTAAACTAATGCTGCACATTTACTGACTTTTGACCAGTTATAACAAATATACTAAGCTAATTTGTCACAAAAAAATGCCATTAATGGAGGAATATTGAAGTGAGTTGTTTCTTGAAGGAAAAGATCTGTTAGAGCCTATTGAAGACAGAAATGTGGTGCCATCTGACTCTTTTCCTGTAATACCAGACTATTTAAATTTTCAAGGCTACTGAAATTGATGTGAAGGTGATAAATCATCAAATGAATCTCTCAGTTATTAGTTGAAACCCTAAAGCAAGACCTCAGCAGCCTGCAGACTGTGAGCTACATATACCCTGGTTCTGTGCAGGCTGAACTGGGCCTGCCTATGCAGTTTTATTTTATTAGCAGCTGGATGCTTTGCTTTTGGGATTTTTTTCTCCAGAAAAACTGTAACCTCAGCCAGCTGACTGTCCCCAAAGTTGCTCAATGATTACAGAAGAGAATACTGGAGTGACACTGTTTCAGATGATAATAAAACCCAACCACACGTATGCTCAGATCTGCAGGCTGAGCCAAACATTTCCCTCCAGATTTGGCTACTTCCTTCCTTCAGTCTTTCTCTCCTCCAATCTCACCCAGAACAACCTAATGAAAAAACTAACAACCCACAAAATACAAACCAGAGATTTTAAAAAGGGAACAGGTCCAGCACAGGTTCTCCAAGACTTCTGTAATTTTCCTTTTGCAAACATTTTTGCTGTTTTCAGTCTTTGTTTCTTGTGGTTTGAAGATTTTTGTCAATAATCCTTGTGGTTTTCAGCCTGGCTGAGTCAGACTAAGATCATGCTACAGCTGTGATAAACGCCTTGGCTAACCCAATTAGTTTCAGTAATACCAGATGATTTATGCATTGGTTTGTTGATTCTGAAATTATTCATCCCTGCAGTGCACATAGGAGGTGTATAACTTTTGATCAACTTGTATTCAAAACTTTTTTCACATGGGACTTTATAAACCATGAAATTGCTTTTCACTTTACTGCTTAGAAAAAATATTGTGAAAAAAAAAAAAATAAAAACAAGCTCCATTTTTAAATGTACTAAGAAAATTATGTAACTTTTTAAAAAACAGAATGCTGTCCTTAGAAATGCTGTTGACACATTCGGAGAAATTTAGAAAGCCACACAATAGTTATATTTAAAATGTGTAGCTCTTCATCGAATTTGCTCAGACAATCCTCCATAGAAAAGAAATCAAAACACATTGTTTAGTAGTGCTTCTGAAGCTGCATTGGACAGTGCAGGTCTCACTTTTGCAGTTCTCACACATGCTGGACAGCACAGAGAAAAATGGCACAGCAAACTCTGACAAAGAGGTTGGAATGGATTTTACTTATCTCCTTTCTCTTCTTTCTCCTTCCTGACTTTCTTTGCTCTCCTTTCCCCTTTTTCTTCTTTTTCTTTCATCCCTTCTTTTTCTTTACATCTCTTACTTTCACTATCTCTTTTGCTTTCTCTTTCTCTGTGTTGGTTGGTGGGTTGATTTTAACTGTCCTGTTCTGCATAGAAAGATTCCTCTCACTTTGAAACTAGCTGTTTATAAAATGACACAGAAAGCTTTTAGCCTAAAAGGAAAAAAAACCCAACAATTTTAACTGAAATATTTGAAGGATTCTATTCCAAAATTATGCTTATGCTAAAAGGAAAACAAAAGTTAATCATAGTGATATTTTTTAAACTATTGTAAGCTTAGAAGGCAAAATTACCTATTTAATTTTGGTTAAAAATAAGTACTTGATCCACACAATGTTTAAATGGATTGTTTTACATTTATTTTTCAAATTCACCCATGAAAATTCAGTTTATTTTCATAGCTCTAATCAGAATTCTATCTGTCTGTGCTTCCTTTCTCAACTTCCCATCCTTCCTTTCCTTCCTTTCCAGAGAACTGTGCTACAATTTTGTTATACATCAATTGATCTTTAAACATTTTTTGTTGCTGGCTCTGTGTGCTCTGTTATGTTTCCAATTACAAAAAAAAAAAAAATATCACTTTTAATCCAAATTCTGAAGGTCACTAATTAGCTCATTTCTGTTCCATAACAAGAGAAACAATGTTAACTTCCGTAGCATCTAAGATGAATATAAATGCCTCATTAATCTTAGGCATATGAAGGCAAGTATCCGAGGACGGATGTCAGTGTAGAAAAATAGCCCTGGAGAGGAAGACGTAGAAAGATCAGACAGTATTTATTACCATAAAGACATTCTTATGTGCTCCACAGACTGAGTGATGTCAGGCACAATGCAAGGTTCTGACGTAAAGATGTTCTGTTGAGAAAAAAACGTTTGTAAATGGTGAAGTTGATTTCAGGATCAAGAATCCCTGCTTAAGCTGTGCCAGAAGCTCTCCCAGAGCAATACCCAGCACCTTATTAGTTTTTAAAGAAAGTGATGGTAGTTAATATCCTCAGTCAACAGAAAGCTTCCTTCAGGCACAGGGCACTTCCACTTTGTTGCCATATATTTTGTTTCTCTCTTCTCACAGCCTTTTTGGGAATGCAGCAGGAAGCCTGCTCAAAGTCCTGCTGGACTCAGGGCAGGGCCCTGAATCAGAAATTGTGCAACCACCAAGCCACCTCCCATCTGGTGGGAGCAATCTGCAGGTGGCACAGTCTTCATTTAAATGAATTAAACTAATCAATGGATCATTTGGATTTTACATAATCACGTATAAGCTGGAGATGAAAACATATTCATTAAAATTGAGAGCTAATTATTTCTTAGTGGTAGTGCACAACAAGTCACAGAAGTTTTCATATGTAAAACTAAAGATACTGATATTTTCATTAATTCCAGTTGCACCTAATGGTCAAGGTTGATGGGTTTGTGGGTTGTATTTGGGAATATTTCAATAGCAAATATACATTATCAAGGACATAAAATAATATTATAATGCATAAGCCAAAATTAATAAGGATTAAATAGTAAAATCCTAATGCCTCATTTCTACACATTTATTACAATTTCTTAAGTTGACGTGTTCTGACAATGCACTTTGATTATAATGAAGTTGTCTTTCCAGTTGAAGAATCTTCCACTCTAGTAATTAAGATTCTCTTAATTTTCCCGTTAAAGAACTCTAGAGAATTGTTTATTTCTTCAAAGTTTTCTTTTCAAAGAAAAGCAAAACAAACCTCAAAAAACTAACAAACAAACAAAAAACCCAAACAAAAATCCTGCTAACAGTTCTTTTTAAAAAAGTTTGTTTCTGTTAAATCTAATTTGGGATAAGTAATTCTTTGATGAAATCAGGATGACTTCCTAACGGCTCTTAATAAAAGACAAAACAGAGCAAAGAAAACCCCAAACAAACAAAACCAAAACATAACAAACTATTCTTACCTTATCAATAGCCTTCCAGAAATATCATGGGAGCATGTGAGAAACTTGACACTGGAGAGATCTGTGGCTGAGATTTTTTAAGGAAAATTTTGAACATAATCTTAAGACATTTATATACTTTATTAAATCATCTGGCTATGAAACAGTTTGCCATTCACACACTAGTGGCTGTAGTTGTGAAATTCTGCAAACTATGATATCCTGACTGACACTTATCCATGCTCCTTTTCTAATAAGAATTTTTTTTTTTTTCATAACAGAGAACTAGAAATATTGAAAATAGATTAAACTGAATATCACCACTTACAGTGAAGGAACCAAATCTTATTTCTTCACTGATTTTAACTAATTTTTCACTCTGGAAATAGAATTATAGTTATTCCCTGAATGGAACTTCAAGAGACAATGCTAACATTTTCTTTTCCTTTATTAGTGTTCCTGGGAAAATCTCACAAAGGTGATTAAAATATGATTTCTGCAATATTAAAAGGCAGTGCTGTGTCTCAGTGCTCCCTTTTTTGTTTGTGTAAAAGTTTTATTTGATCATTGAAAGTTTAATTTGAAGCGCCATCATTTGAATTTAAGAGAACTAACATGTTTATAGATCATACTAGAAAGATGCATGAGATAGCTTACAAATTATAAGACTCTTTTATTCCAGTTATATTTTTGCTTCCATGAAAAGAAATACAGTGTGTGAGAATAGGCAGCAGTCTCAGATTTTGTTTTATTAACAAAGCTCTAAAATGATGGTTGCCTAAATGAAATTGAGGAAATCTAAAAAAAAATTAAAAAAAATAAAAAGGAGAGAGCCTCTGGCCTCCTATATAAACAGTAGACTTTGTTGCATCATCATATTGTAATTAGATTTATTATGGCTGTATGTTCATAGTTTGAATAAGTGGAAAATTTGATGTGAGTTTAATTGGCTTATTTGTCCTGCTGAGTTCACTAGTGCATTAGATCCTGCCTTGTCCTGCTGCTAATAGAAACATCTCTTTTAAAAAATCAGCCATTCCACAGCAATCTTTCAGAAATATTCCACTGCATCAATGCCAGCATTTTTTAAATTAGACTTAACCCATCACCAAAGTAGCTGTTATCTCCTGTTCTTCCCCTCCTTCTCACCATATTTGAAAAACCCCTGTCCTTCCAGTTGCAGTGCTGAACCCACTCATCAAAAGCACAAATTCTCTTTTTATTTCTGCCACAGGCCTCAGACTATTTCTAGCTGCTCAGAGAATGAATAAACTGGGCAGCTCGTTTTATCTGTCTGTGTCTTGATACAGCAGTTCTGTGAATAGAAGGAAATAGAGCTTAACCCACCTCAGAGACTGCTGAATGAGGGAGAGAGTAAGAGCATAGTTTGTAATGAATATTATGGATACTCAGAAATAATCATATGGAGTGTTGGAATAACATAATTGCCTGTATTTTAGGTCTTCTGGCCTGTACATTATTCCAACCTTATCAAAGTGAACTATGTCTAGGGAATTGGAATCTACAATTGAATGGACTGAATTTGTTTCCTTTTCCATTTACTTATAAAAAACAATTGTGAGGTCTATTTTAATGTCACTAACAGCGCAAATCAAACCTAAATGGGATTTAAATGAAAACAGGTAAGAATAAGGAGAAATAAATTTAAACTCAACTCGAAGAAAATATTCAATCCAGTTCAAGATCCTACGGAAGATGAAACCCTCTGATAAATTGTATGATTTTCTTTGAGGAATCTGTTACTATTAATACCAGGTATTCACTGCATTTCTGTGCAGACTTTTTACAAACTTCTCCTATTTATGTTATATCATCTGTGCATTTTTTTCCACAAATATATAGGGAAGAGTACATCATAAATGTGAAAGTGTACATTCATATTTTTAATCTCTAAATTATTAGTGAAACACAATTTTTGTAAACACAGGCTTGCTTTTTAGAGAGACAATTGATGACAATTTTCTAGTTGCAGCCTCAGTTGGCATTGTATATGGATTTTATTGTCTTGTTATCTTAGAATGGAGGGTGACCCTGCATTTCAATCATCCAACAATAATTAGCAAATAAATAAATTACATTTGAATATTTGTCAGAATCTGTGAGTAATCTAGACTGAGCCATGGTCTGACATCCTGTCTGGTCAGATGAGATCATTTGAGTTGTCTTTGTGCATCCTGAGTTCAATTTCCCTTTTGTTTGGGATCAGTAGGCTTGCATGGCTAGTAAAGTCCTGTCTGCTCCCTTAGGACACCCATTATATTGAGGACTTTAAAGACAAACAGAAGTTAAATCTTTAGTTTTGCCAGGTTACTTTATGATTGTGCAACAGTTCTCTTTGTTTCCTCCTTTTTGTAGGAAGATAATTCAGTTGTGGTATCAATGAGCTCTAGACATAGTTTTAGATGGACTTTTTGTTGCAGGATTTATAAAACTAGATGCATGTATATGTTTTAAAATGCTATCCTAATCAATTATTTAATTAAGCCCACAAAATAACATTCAGAGGTCTTTATTTTATAAACTCTATAAAATGTACCTACATCAAGACCTGAAATAAAATGCAGTAATGAGTATAATCTGTTTAAAATACTATCCTTTGCATATAACTTTTTATTACTATTTTGACTAAGAGTATTTGTTGGATTTTTTCAAAAATATACTCCAAATATTTTTAAATATACTTTAAATATACTTCAAAAATATAGCTCAAATCAAAGTCTTTGGCGTGTGATGGCTGGTAGTTTTCCCTTTTCTTCTTTGTGGGTGGTATGGTACGATATAATTTACTTCCAAAAATACAAAATTTAGTAATAGAAATATCCTACTCTTTCTTTTAGAAGGAGAGTCAATTGTGCATGCAACTTGCATTGCTGTTACATGGTTTTGGGCAAAAGGTGAATTATGCTTTGAAATAAAGAGAAATGTGTGCACAAACTGTGCATATTTGTTTTGCTGAGCTCTGTGATTTTAAGGATATATTAGAAATTGGGTATTAAAAACATAGATAGCTATCTATGGTGCAATCAGCAATTGCAAATTTTGTTTGAAATTACTGTGCTAAGTGTTGCAAATTGTGTCTTGATCCTGAACTGCTGTAATCATGGGAACTTTATCATTGTCTTCAGTCCAAAAGAAGAGGGTGCAGGAGTATAAATTAGAAAAGCAATGCATAAAAGAATGGATTTGAAAAATAGGAACTAACAAGGATGGTTATAGACCTGGCCATGTTCACTGGAGGAAAATGCAGAGGAGAAGCATAAAAAGTATCTACCAATATATAAAAATACCATAAAGAGTGATTGATTTCTTTTCCTAATTAATAAACACATAACTAGGAGTAACAGGCTTAGTCTTTTAAGCTTAAATGGTAGAAATAAATTTTATAGAGCACAATTGCACAATGAAATATTCTGCCAATTGAAATAGTGTAATTATTGGTACAGGAAGTATTTAGAGCTGGGCCTTGTAATGTGTAAAAGAAGCATGTGTAAAAGAAGCTTCATCATGACAAGACATGTCTAGCTTTGAAAATTCCAAGTACAACAGCACAAATCTAGCTATAAATAACAGATGTAAAAGAGTCCTGTAAAGTCTAGCAGGGGCTCAGCCAACAGTCCCAGGGGCCAGAGTCCTCATTCACCATGCACTCTCACTGAGCTGCTGGGGGATGTCCTTTTGCACAGGAGGGATGATGATATTTTCTTCCAGCCTACATTCCAGCTGTTAGACCTAGATGTTGTAAGGTGTCTTAAGTGTGTAGGATGAAGAGAAAAAAATATAGAAGGACACAGAAGAAAGGTGTGTCAATATGCAGGGTGTGTGTTCCTGAATTGCTGTAGTCTTCACTTTTCCTTCATGGAAGCAGATGTAAGCAAGTCCCAGCATTTGGGGCATAACAACGTGCTGAGGTGCAAGAGGGGAATCTGTTCAGCTCTGGAAGGGAGTCATCCTTCCTGCTTTCTATTTCCTGTGCTCTCTGGTCTGTGCTGCAGGGATCTGACCCACAGTGACCAATATCATCATAGATCTCTCATGAAGAGAAGGTGAAAGTACCCAGTTAAGAAATTCACAGCACTGCCAACCTTGGCTGTCACCCCACAGCTCAAACAGAAGTGCTCACTCCTTCAGAAACCTTTTCAGAGATACTTTCCCAAACCTACACAGCCACAAGTTGCACAGACAAGTGCTAGTGGACATAAGTGCTCCAAAGCTTCTCAGACCATGACCACAGTGCCCAGAGTGGGTCACCACAGTGTCTGGGATGGGACTCTGGGAGATGGAGGGGAAGTCAGGTCTGCCCCAAAGAATCTGTGATATTGAGATCTTCTCTTCTGCAGTGGTTTATAAATAATGTTTTCTGCTTTTCTGAGCAGAATAGCACTGGGCTTGCTTGAGAATAAAACCTAAAGATGTACATGCACCTGTTTGGGAAAAAGTGGTTTTGAAGGTTTTTGTTGTCATGTCTCCTGGTGAGGTCTGCAGATGCAGTCTGTAATTAATGTAAAATATTGTCAGGTGTTTGCAACTATACATTTGCATCTGTGAAAATCTGGCCTGCCCTGAATCTCAGAGAAAGGCAAATGTTTTTGAAAGCACTGAGCTGAACCCACAGAAGGACTTGCTGCAGTTGTTTGAAATGTGAAATGTAATTTATATTTAAGGAAAGCAGGATTTATTGGACTAAATAGTTTTTGTTGTTTTGAACCTAGTGGATTTACATTAAGAGTGGATTTGGCCTTTATACATTATCATTTAGAAGCTATCACAGCTCTCAGGTTCTTTTTACAGAGCAATAGGTTCCCACAAACCATGCAATCTCTTCCATGCCAGACTGTGAGTTTTATTTCCTGCCTCTCCAGGAAATAAAAAACTGATGTCTGCTATATAGGATAAGGCCAATATATGAAGGCATGAATCAGCACTTCAGTACATCTAGGAAAACGTCTTTGGTTCTGCAGGGGGAATGCAATTATTGTTACTTCCTTCTTTTTAGCAAGTAGATTAAATAGATTTGTAAATTCCTCAGTCAGTAGTAAATCAATGGAAATAGCATCACAAGATAGGAAACCAGCTAAAGAGCTGAGCTTCTGCAAGTCTCTAAAATGGTTCTGAGACTGCCAACGTAAAGGATGCTTACCAAGAAATCTGAGCCACTGTGAGTGATATTTGTATCTCAGAGGCTCTATTAAGGGATAAGAGACAGCAATGGAAAAGTTGCAGCTGAATATGTGCCTGCTCAGTTAATTTTGATGTAAATGTTCTAGGTACTGCTCTTAGCAGTATCATATTAGCCTTTACCGAGTTGTTATTCTACGGTAATCCATCAATGTTCTGCAATTATTCATCCCCTGAAGACTGTTTATGAAATGTTTATGTGCTTTTAGAATTACAGAATGAGTGTTTTAAAATGAGTGTGCAAATTTTGTAAGAACTCATGTAAGTTTAAAGCAAAACAAAGTTGTTGATGGTTTTTATTGCACATGATTTCCCCAGATGCTTTACAATTTAAAATAATAAGGCCATGAGAATTGAGTGAGAAAGAAGAGGGAGGAGGGGGGATTGTGAGCAAATGGGGTAAGTAGTGGAAACGGGTATTTTATGTTGGGATTGTGATAGGTAAAAGAGAGTTGCTGAAACAGAGACTTAACAGGAGTCTAACTCAGACAACATGCTCTGCAGGGAATGCTTAGAGAGGAATTTTGTGTATTGCCATTTCTCTAGCACTGTTTGCCCAAGTATATTGGAACAGGTAGCAAAAAATTCAGGAGCGAGGCAGTTGTAATAATCTGTGGATACCTGAAGACATCTCAAACACTAAAATGTTCCTTTATGCAAACAAACAGGGTGAAAGTAGTCAGGGTTCTGCCCAAGCTGCACCTTTGCAGCCATTTCCTGGCTAGTCTGTTTATGATCTGAGTGATAATAGAGGATGAGAACCCTATAAATGCACACAGTCTGTCTTGTTATTGTTATTTGGACTGTCCCATGCTTGTCTGCTATCTCTAGCTTGAAATGTTTCTGAGTTTGGCCTCAGCACATTTTCTGCACAAGAAGATAGTGTCAGTGTTTTAAATTTCTCATTTCTATGTGCTGGAGAATGTACAAGCACGTAGTGTACTTAATTCCTTCAGAAGAAAGAGGTCACAGACAGGAGGTGAAGCAGTGCTGCCTTAAAAATTACAGCAATGACAGTAAATGTCTGCAGAACTGCACTACAGGAGAGACAACTCTTTTTTCCTTACAGCATGATCAAGACCCCCATCCTCAGGAGTTTGAGCTATTTGTGTCTATAAATTAGTGTATTTATTGCTGCTGTAACTGGCCATAGACATGGAATCTGAAGTTAGTCCTCTTTCTCCTCCTCAGTAGGTGGAATTATTTCCAGAGCAGTCAAACTCTTTTAAAGTCCCAGGAGAAATATTTTTACATGGCCAATGTAGAGTCCCTAAATGGAATTGCCTTCAGGGCAATTCATGTATGTTTCAATTGATTAAATATTTAAAATCCAACCTGATGAAAGCAGACAATCATGTACACAGCGGAAAAAGTTCAGGAAAGATCAGCAGAGTTTATGTTTTAAATCAAGTCAAGAATAAAGAAAGATTGTCATATGTTAATGGCATCTTTTTATAACATACATACTTAGTAAATATTCATATGTGTGTGCACATGTGCACATATATATTGCAGAAAAATCTGCCATGCAAAATCAGCAATAATATGCAAAATGCAAACATAGCTATTTCACCAGACCCTGTAATGTTCAGCTTGATGATAATGAAAGAAAAAATCTGTATACATCTTTGCAAGGGGTGATAGAAGTAGCAGTGTTCTTCCAAACTGTCTCTTTAAATCATCCTTAATGAATTAGTGTGCTCCTGTGAGCAGACAATGCTGAGGTGTCTTGAGGATGAGATGTATAATCCAGCTGTTGAGCTTTACAAAATGACTTGAACCTTTCTTCTGGTTGTTCTGAAAAATGTCGAAAAAGTTCCCAAAAATAATAGTTGCACCTTTTCCACCTCTTGGCATTTTATTTGGAACATTGTTAGCCTGTCTTGTGGCCATTGCACTTGACCTCAATGTACATCTTTTATTCTGCTGTCAGACCTCTTGGTTATTCTGAGCTCATTTTTTTCTCCCATAATCTTGGGGAAAGTAATCTGAACAAAAGTTAGCCAGCCTCAAATTATTTGCACATCAGATGGTACTTGGTCTGTCACATTAACATGAGCAGAGTCACTACAGGCAATTAAAAAGATGCATTCCTTAAATGTTGGGTGCAGACTGGACACCAATGCATATATTCATATGAGAATGCTTCTGGAACTGAAAAAATGGGTTTTGTGATCTTACTCATGATGAATGTCCACCTCCTTCCATTATTTCTTTAACACTGCATGATAGCATGAAGATATCAAGAATGCATTATTGTTAATTTTTAGCTTGAATAATTTTTCCATCTATCCTAGCACTTTCATGCTGTGGGAATAAGTACTGAGTTATTAATTTTGCCACTGCTGCTGACATAGTGTAATGATGAACAAAACTAGAGTAGACTGCAATAGAACAGAGCAGAGTTTCAAAAGAATTTTCAGACGTGAGGGTCCTAAATCCTAAAGATTACCTGAAATCTTAACTCCATGCATTCAAAGTGTGGGGCAATATACAAGTTTGAAGTTTTGCTGTATTTGTGCTATATTTATGTATTAGGTCCCTGAATCAGTGACTGTTATGAACTATATTTTCAAAATATAACTTTAAAATACAAAAACAAAGGAAAAAAAAGGATTTCTGAGTACTTTGTTTCAGACTTTATCCTGTTTCTCAGACTCAGCTGAAATCTGCAGTGGTGGCTCTAGGTGGCACATTCTAACTGTCTCACTAATCCAAAATGAGGATGTCACATCTGGGGCAGCACTTCACTAATGAGAGAGAGACACAGTGAATGTGCATTGGATAAACATGGGTGAGCTCATTCCAGTATTTGTTGGGTGGACACAGAGCATCACATTTGGAGCAAAAAATCAATGCATTGAGAGAAGACACTGAATTCTCTTCCTATGTGAAGAGTTGGTTCTTTCAAGGGCTTGTGAGCAGAAAGCCACAAGACATTTCTTCTTCTGCAGCTTTAGTTTTCTTGTTTTCTTATGCATAGAAGAGCATTGCATTTGTAGTTTTCAGAACAGGTATTAAATAAGGAGAGATTTTTATAAGAAAACAGAGTGAAAATAGGCAGTAATTTCATAACAGGGCAGTATGTGCATAATTTTCTACCTTGCATGTATTTCAGGTCAAGGTTTGTATGTCAAACTGCACTGTAGGATGACTTTTTAAGAATATTTTTGAGCTCTTAATTGAAGGCATTTGTACCCAGTATTTTTATATTATAGCAAAGTAAAAACAATAATTTACAAATTGAAGTATCAGAAGTGAAATATCATTTTTCATTTTACCATAAATTATTTTAAAATAAACTAGATTACAAGCTGGATTTAACTTTACCTCTTTTTGCATATTGCTAAGAAATCTGAAGTCTGGAATATTCTTGATTCCATTACATAAATTAGTGCAATAGTACATTTTATTGCATGAAGGTGCAATAATTTCCTTTCATGCTGTGAACCAAATATAGGAGATCATATTACAACTGGCCTAGGAAATTTATGTAATGAATAGTCATTATGTTTCTGAAAGAATGGATATTAAGGGGAAAAAAATATTCAAGATGAAAAAGCCCAGTATATCAAGAAAGGACACTGGGTACCTCTAAAGACAGCAGAGCAAAAGTTTTTAGTTCAGGCATAAGGTGGTATTTTATTGTTCACTTTTCAAGGCTGAAAAACTTCTACTACTTTAACTACACTCCTCTGGACTCTGGAGTTTAAATGTTTTAGGTGTTACATTTAAAATAACTTAATTCTTACATTTAATATTGCATTGCTAAGAACACAGTTAGAATTAATTGTACTGTCCATATTTTATAGCAACCATCACCTGCACTGGGACTTCTGTTGTCAACTTAATGCCATTTTCTGCTTTCGAATTTTGCTGGTAGTTTTATGCTGTGTACTTTGCATGGTTTCTAGTCTCTCCTTATTGCTTTTATTTAACTTTAAAAGTTACAAACAGGGCCTATATAAAATAATTAAGAATCTTAATCTCAGGTGTGGTGAAACATCAACGATTATTAATTACATTTTTGCCTGCTGTTGATGTGACAAAACAATGTGAATTAAAACCATTCTATAGGACTTAGTGTCATACAGATAAAAACTCCAGAATGTAAAATGAAAAGATGAAATTTAAAAGATCCCATTTTTCCCAAGTAGAATGTAATTCTCAATTACAAGAGAAAGAGTGCACTTACTAGTAGAAAATCAATAAAAATCATTCAATAAGTAAATATAATATGATGTTAAGTTTTATAGGATTAACCATTCTGTATTTATTTTACTTAGGTACAAAATGTCAGCAAAAATATTATCACTTCCAAAGATAAAATAGCCATTTATTAGAATTTCAAAAAAACCTGGAGCTGTGCACTTGAAAAGTACCTCTTCGTGTACAGGTTATGTTTTTGTGCAAAAGCAGCTCTTTAGAAGTTTGTTCCAAGTAACATAATAATGGGTATCTCATTCAAAACCTTTTAACAGAAATGTAGATTTTTCAGTAATGAACCTTTAGAAACCTTCTTAAGTTCTTCATCAAAATATCTTATTAAATAAGCTGCAGAATCAAAAAGTCCTTGGAGAATGAAAAGTTGATTTCAAATCTCTTAATTAAAGCAAAGTAAAAAGTGTGTTGCCCATGGGAAAATGTATTTCTCCTTCACATCTGTACTATCATGCAGGTTAAGGAAAACAGAGGAATTACAAATTCCCTCTAAGGTCTTTTCATGCCAGTGTGCTGTAGTGCCATATGAGGTAAACACAAATCCAGCCATTAGTTTTCTTTGACAGCATAAAATAATTTTACTAAAAAGAAAAAAAAAAAATCATAGTATTCCATTAAAGCTTCTTATGTTATTTCTGTATTCCCTGATCAACAAAACTGAATCATTATGACACAGCACAAGGGACATGGCTTTACAGGGTAAGATTTCAGGTTCATCTGTGTCCAGTTCCTTGTTATGAGTATCCTGTAACATTGCCATTCCTGGGAAAACATGTAGCTATGCAATTGTGTATTGCCTGTTGTGTTGGTAACATCCCTTCTGTTAGTTCCAATTAACAAGCATGAGTTCCTTCAGGGCTCCTGTGGGGCTTAGGAAATGGACTGCTGAATATCTTAAGTTTCTTTGTTCAATAAACATTACTACCATTGCTTTTATGTAACATTTTGCTTTTTATTATAGCATTACATCTGTTAGCAGAAGGCAAACAGACATTGGTTTTCATAAAGAACCAAATCATTCTTTAAAATATTAAAAACTGAATTTCCCATTTTTAATTCCAAGTGACTGGCGTACTGTAACTAAAATATGATCTATTCCTTGGCTCCATTTTTACATCAGGTAACACTTTCTCAAGTACTCCTGCTTGTAGGCCAGCTGAGGACAAGAAAGCAGAGGTGTAATTGAACATTCAGGATGGACTTTAGGGCACATGGCATAGTTAGTCAGAATAGTTCATCTGCTATGTGTTTGGGAGTTGTGTTAGACACTCAAGTTTTGAACTGAAGGGCACAGGAGTGTTCCCTGCTAAATGAGGATTTTATTCTAGATTCAAAAGAACAAAACAAATCTCAAGCAAAGCCTGGTGCCGCTCATGCATTTGAAATTCACTTTCAGAAAGGCAGCCCTCTCCTGGGCATTTCTAGTTGAGTAGTAGTCATTTCTAGTTGAGTAGTAGTGGCCACTTCTTTTATTGGTAAACTCCATTATCACAGGATCATCTCATAATTAGCCTGGAAAGTCTCTCTGGAGATCATTTGGTCCAAAATTCCACTCACAGCTGGAAAACTGCAAAGTTATAACTGTTGGATAGTAGATCATGTGCTCAAGACTTTGTCAAGCTAACTTTGAGAATCTACAATGATATGCAGTCTTTCTGGGATACCAGTTCCAGTGCTTGATGTAATTTTTTTCTCATCTTAATATTTTAATTGATAATGTTTGCTACTTTTTCTTTATTTGTATTTGGAATAATTAGGGGAGAATTTAGGCTGAGAAAATTAACTCCCCACTCATTCTTGGATGTCTCTTAATAAAACCACTGTATTAGTAGATCCAGTTTCAGTTGGAAGCAGTGGATATTTTTTTAAGTGAAGGAAGAGTGACGAGAGTGACAGTTAGAAGTCTGCTTGGGTAAAATACTTGAGATTGGTCACCAATTCTTGATCAGCACTGAGAAGGTTTTAAACTCTGGGACTGGAAATCCCTGAGATCAAAGTAAGCAAGATAAGTGTCACTTCTCTTCCAGAGACTATCATTTATCCCTGGATGGATGGAGGTATGCCATCCATATTATTGGAAGCTGGTGCTTCTGTGTCTGTCTCATCCAGTTACCTGCCTTTGATGAGAGGCAGCTTGAGGAAGAGTAGCAGTACACTACCCAAAAATGAATGTGCTAATACTTCTGTAGTTAAAATCATCACTAACTTCATGCTGAATTCATGGAGTCATAAGTTCTACAGCCAGAAGGGATCATTATGTTCACCTTGTCTGACCTCCTGTGTTATATAAAGGATAGAGTTCTTCAACCAATTTTACCAATTAAGACAATTCCTATGAAAATAACCTTGAAGATACACAGCATTTACTACATGATAATAATTCAAATTGTTAATTAGCCTCAATATTAAAAACATACACCTTTATCTAATCTCCGTGCATGAACGCTCACCTTCTAGCTACTAGATAGATCATGGTACTAAACATTTTATGAAGAACAAAATTATTCATTAAACCAAATTCCTGTTTTAAAAATATTGTATAATTGGAGACATCAATCACTCTTCCATAACGTAAAATTTGAATTACTCATTAAATCCTTCCATTGTGAGACCCCAGAACATACATGCTTTGGACCTGCATCTGCTTTCACTCATCTTCCTGTTGTCACTTTATTCCAAATTGCTGTAACAGTGTCACTATATTATGAGTTCATTTGATCTATGTGTGTTTAAATATGTTCCTCCAATAGCACAAAATCTTCAGGGACTCTGGGATCATTTGGATAAAGAATGTGTATGTAATTCATGCATTTTTCTTTCTGTTCTCTAATGGCTAGTACATTTATTTCTTGTATATAATTATTCATTGGGTTCTCCTGTACCTGTGTTGTTATTACCAAAATGCAGTTACCAAATTTTAAATACATACATCAACACATACTGACATACGTTTCAGCTTTTGCAACATTTTGACTTTCAGCTCTTTCAAGAAAAAAAAAAGGGAATATTTATGTCACTCAGTTTTATTTTCTTAGAAGGACAGTCATAATTACTACTAAAATGTCCAACAGTATAAATTCAAGACTGTCATCAAAAACAACAACGCATCTACAGAGCAACATCCAAGGCTGGAGAACCAAAGAATGAAGATATATCCACATTGCTATAAAATTAGGTCCTTTGGCATATTGAAGCATGGGGTGACAGCAGAGAACTTGGTGCTGTCCATTTGTTCTCCATTCTTGTGTCTTCCTCTAAGGGTACTTTTAAAAGACCTTAGGATCCATTACATTTCACCTTAGGAGATTTTTTCTCAGCTCTTTCTTCATGGGGAGAAATGAGTTTGCTGTCAGTAAAACACATTTTCTATTGAGAAGGCCAATTTCTTCTGTAATGCTAATTGCTTTATCTTCCTACCATTTTCCCTGTGAAGTCTCCTGCTTCTTCCAAACTTTGCAAAATGTCAAGACTTTTTCTTGTCTACATTTTAATTAGAGTGCACATTTGGATCTTATATATTTTACCTATTATTTTTTAAATATCAACAGTCAAAAAAAAAAAAAACCTCCACACAAGAATCCATGAAGGTTTAACAGGTGACAGTAGAGACATCTCTGTGGTATTAGAGAACTAATTCACCTGCAGTGAATTCCTTGACTTTATTGGATTCTAAGACAGAAAAAGCAGTAGTAAGAGAGAGATTGTTATTTACTGCAAAATTTTAGATGTAAATTAATATTAAAGTATGAGGAAATTGTAATGTGTGATTTATAAGCCTGATTTCAATTACATGAAATTTTTTTTAAGCCACAGAGCAATATCTTGGCTGGTATAAATCAATGAAATTGCTGTTATTTATGCTCGTTGCAGGTATGATTATATATTGTTAGTTTCTTCATAACTCTGTTCTTTCCTTAAGGTATTTCACAAGAAAAGCTCCACAATCATACTTCAGAATGTCAGGAACTGTAGAATTGATTCTTATGGGAGATTTGCATCAGCTGAGCCCACTTAACTTGATCGTTCTTTATTTGTAGGTGATCAAAAATTCAACAGCCTGCTTTGTGCCTTTACCTTCTTATCTAGTGGCAGTCTGGGACTGTTCTGAAAAGAGATATGTGTGTATTTCTTTAACACTTTGTTTACATTACAGGAAAAAAAATGTTAAAGAGCTACAGACTTAAGGTAGCTAATAGATTATTTCAGATAGAAAAAAAGCATGCTCCATTTAGTGATTAATAGATCATTTCCAAAATCTTCATAAGTTTATATGACTTAGTCAAAATGTTGTTGACTACTGAAACTTGTAACCTATCTTTTA
The DNA here is from genome assembly GCF_017590135.1 of Pyrgilauda ruficollis. NCBI lineage: Eukaryota > Metazoa > Chordata > Aves > Passeriformes > Passeridae > Pyrgilauda > Pyrgilauda ruficollis. The sequence goes on along the minus strand of NW_024524711.1, from coordinate 5,617,220 downwards.
TGTCCTAGTGGTACATGATATGAATATGCTTTACTGCATACATATTTTGAATAATATCTCAACAAGTTAAAATGTTTCATTGAATGCATTTGAATGCAAGATTTCTGGACATATATCATAATCATTAGTTCCATTTTTTTTTTTTCGAAGCTCCAGTAAATCATAGAACCTGTCAGTGCTGAATTAATTTTCTCTATGCGGATAAAAATAAAGAACAACTGTAAGTTAAATAATAAATAGGCCAATTTGCACTCATAATTCTTACATCTTAAATCTTCATAAAATGTCATTAAAATTCGATGTTCCTTATACAGATTGATGTGCAAGCAATGCATATTGAAAAAATTATATTCAGTTGATATGCAAGGGGGTGGGTTTGTGCAGTAATTATAGCATTACTTAATTTATAATTATTATCTTTATTAGATGTGATTTAGCCAACCAATATAATTTAGATACACAAATTCATCTACTATTTTAATGAAATATGCTTGCTGCCCTTGACAGCTTCATGCCTTAAGCAAACACAGTGTATTGAAAACTCTTTTTTTCTTTTAAGTTTTCTTCCTGTGGAGTTCAGCAAACATAAAACTCTGTTATTGCTGCCATTGTTTTATTCTACTTTCAAAAGCTGTTTACTATAGCTAAAATAAAAAAGGCCTTGGTTCTCATAATTTTTCTTTCTCAAGGTCAACTGATGTAGCCACTAGTTCTTGGCTAGGTTTTCAATACCTAAAAAAAGTGTTATTAGATTTATTATTTTTTTTAAATTCAGGGAGCCTTTTATACTGCAATTCAAATTACATTTTTTGAAACACATTATAACAAAAAAATAGAACAAAGCAAACATTTTGAAAGCAAGCAAAAAAGTTAATAAATCAATGAACTTAGTGTTAAACTGTGAGAATTATACATTAAAGTCACAGCTTTATGTGAGCTGTATTTACTTGGTCACTGAAGACACTGCACTATTTTTGTCAAATGGTTGATAAAGATGCTCCACCAGTGGTATGTCTATGTTTCCTGTGGGCTAATGGCTTTGTCTGCATAATTTCTTGAGTACCATGCCTGTTTGTGGTATACTAGTCCTGCAAAGTGGGAGTTAAAGTTGGAATTCAATCTAGCAACCCATCAGAAAAAGTTCATGATTTGAATGTTACTCTCTGTGAGCTGGTTCAGCAGCTGTATGGAAGAAGTCCTAGTGAGTGGCAAACCTGAGGCTTGTTGGTAAATAAGGAGAAAAGTCACTTCACTTCCCATGGTGTAAATGAGTCCTTCCTTCTGCTGAGCATGGTGGCACAAGAGTTGATGTTGGTGGTGCTGATGTGTTTACGTGTTGCTGTTCCCATAAAAACTGCAGCAATGGTTTGTCCTTCCAGAGCTCACAGTTGTTCTCCCCTGGAGAAATAATTGTAGCAGCAGAACTAGCTGAGGTTTGGCAAGTCTGGATGCAGCAGTATATCCTGACTAGTACCAAGTGAGCACAGCAGTACTCACGTTTGAACAGCTTAGTGACAAATGCCATGTGCTGCAAAAACACAGGGAGGGAGCCTCAGCCAAAATGAGCCAAAATAAGCTCCCCACCACAATACCCATGGTGTTCCCCACCACAATACCCATGGTGTTCCCCACCACAATACCCATGGTAGGGGGGCAGCCCTGCAGTGTATGTGTGAGGACACCACCTTTTCCTAGAAAGGGTCACAATGCTGAACGGGGTCCCAAAGGAAAAAACTCTCCCCCACACACTATTTTAAATAAAAACCTGTTCAGCTAGAGAGACTGACCACTGCTCAGATAAGGAGAAGCTTGGCTGGAGTGATGATTCCTAGAACTGAAGTGTCTGAACTTGAGCCATACTTCATGACAAGCACATATTTGTGGAGTTCACAAGCACAGAGCAAGCTAAGGAGCAGGCAAAGTATGCCAGGTACGCTGCTTGAAGTAAATTGACAAGTTATAAATTAATCTCAAATTTTACAGCTATTGAATGCAGGGGCATTTTTACATACTGGGATGAAGGGACAGAAAAAAACCCACACATCTAAATAAACAAAACCCAACCCATAATGGGTCAGAATTTGGATCAGAGACCTTTGAAAAATCAATAGTGATACTCTACACAGGTATACAGAGCTCTTGAACTTTGAAGAAGCAGAAATCCTAAAATGCTTAAAGGAAAGAGTATCACTAAAAATACAGAATATTCATGTTCTGTCATTGCTGGGGAGCTAGAATAATTGACTCACACTTTTCAGGAAATTTTGTTTCCCAATACTAATTATTAGAACACAAATTCCTAAATAATTAATTGCATATATAAAACTGAGAAGATAATTAGATATGCCTCAGTTTGAGGCAGGTACTTTTAATTTGCTCAGTTATCATCAGTAGGAACAGATGCTAGTTTTTGCTAACTCTTTGGAGCTAAAATAAGTGCTCTCTAGTGACTACTGAATTGAATGTTACAAGGTTGATTATTAGAACCCATCATATCAGAAAAGGAAGCCTCACTGTATATGAAAAGCATCAATTTTTGTTATCCAACCAAAGTAACACTTGCTACTCACCAGTAACATTTCTTTAAGATTTGTCAAATACGAGAAAAATATCAAGGTCTCACCTGGGATTGAAATCCTTCAGATTGTTCAAAACCCTTCTTTACTCAGACATAACATTTATGCTTTTTCTGGAATAAGGATTTTATTCATTAGTTGGATCACTAGTAGTCCTTGTGAAACAACCTTCACCAGTGCTATAGTTACACTTCAGAAATAATTCTCGTTGGAGTAAGAATAGCAATGGGCTTCCTGCATTCAGAATTATGTGGAATTTATTTCCTCAGTTTCACTGTATTTGACTCCTTTGAAGTTAAATCTAAGTGCTTTTTTTTTTTTGTCTACCTTCTAAAGAAAAATTAACAAGGTTTTAAATTTATTTTAAAAAATTGAAGGCAGTAGTAATATTTAAGTATACTTCATACACTTTTGAGTTTGTGGATATGCTATAAAATAATGACTTCTGTACAAACAATTTATCCAACTTATTATCGAGGAATGTGTTGTTTTATTTTTTGTTTATTAATGTGAGTTACACTGAAAATATTTTTTTTCCTAAAGCAGATGGGAAAAATCTGTTTCAAATACTTGCATTTTATAAGTAATGTTTTTATGTTTTTAGGGAAAGTAATTTAATATAAAAATTAAGATGGTTTCAAGATAATAGATTTCTTTTCTGAATACTATGGTAGAAATGTTCCATGATGCATTCATTGATGTGCAAGGAGAATAGATTTTCTCTGCTACTATTTTAAACTGGACTTGGTAGAACAGAAAAATAAAATACTGTTTCCTTGGAATTTCCTGCATAAGGTCTTAGTTCAGTGAAAACTTTATTCTCTCTGAGGAGCAGTGGAAGAAAAAGAGAAACAGAAATGGTTTTTCAGGTGTTGTTACCCAGATGACATTGGTAAACCATGTTCTTAATAGATCCCTTGGGGTGCACTAGAGTGAAACGACATTGAATGATCTGTGTTTGTAAATATATATATATATATATATATATATATATATATGGTTTATTTTAGAACAATTTGGTTGTGTTTGTTTGCGAAGGAAAGCACGTAGGTAGCCATTTTTTCTATTCTTGTCTATAGTAATAAAGCAATATGAAAGCATAAAAACATCACCTATGAAAATATATAAGGGAAAAGAAAGAAAGAGAAAGATAACTACCCACAGAGCTCACGATGAGACTTGTTTGTTGCAACGTAGTTTACCATTGGCCAAAGTGATGGTCTTGATCCGTAGGGGGTGGGGGAAGAAACCCATGAAGCACAAAGTCCCATGGGTTAAAATAGGCTCAGGCTGGGTGGGGACACCCAGGCACCTTCCCCAAGTGGAGGGGCAGTTTTACACTGTCTCTTGCAACACACCCTGAGTCTGTAGTAGCGTTTTTAGATCATGTGCAGTCATCTGGTGGAAGGCCTCAGGAACGGGTCTGGGATCACTTCAGGTCTTTGATGGTTTGTGGCACCTTCTAAGACACAGCAGCTGCCTCTCAGGGCAGTGGAGCCTGTAATGCCCCATCAGACCTTCCATGGGGGAGAGGGGGCAGTTTTACCCCTGAGCAGAGGACAAGGACCATGAGAAAGAGAAACATGCAGGACTGCAGGGTTTGAGCCTCCCCTCAGCGGGGCAGGCCTGGCCTCAGCAATGAGTCTGTGGCCTTTGGCCTCCCCCTGCTGAACCCTTCCAGAGCTGCTTTTCAACACAGCTACCGAGAAAGGCTTCCTTTGTGGGTACATTCTTCTCCCTCCAGACTTGTTTACTTCTGCTTAAACATGAGATAACTGGACAATAGGACCAGATTTATCTTGTCTAAAGTTCCCGTCAGGTGGCTTAACTCACAGCCCATTTCCAGTCAGGAGACATGTTCTGGGAGGGATTTGGCTTCGGTGGTCACAGATGAGCACTTTGCTACTATGGACAGAGGTCCGTCCTTTGGTGATTTTAACAATGTTTAAGCTATTAACCCTAACATTTTGCTCTCACAGGGGTTCACAATGTTATTGTGTACATCCTACTTTTGCTCTTTGTACTGACAAAGCAAAAGGAGCAAAGAGGGAACAAGATTTTTTTGTCTTACTCTAGAAGCAGACAGAAGAAAATATGTGCTTGTTCTGCCAGTGTGCCTGAGAGGTGCAGCCTTCAACAGTCTGTAACCTTCAGATGAGAAATGTGCTTCCACAGGGACAGAGCAGTGCTGCCATGGGAAGCAGTCCCACAGCGCGACTTCTCCTCCTGCTCAAAGCCCTCCACGGCATGTGGTGGCATCCCACAGCAAGGAATCCTGTCTAGCACTGATGGGATCCCTACTGAGGGACCTGCATTCCCTGTGTCTCAGCAGAGCATTTGCTCTGCTGTCTGTATAGCAGTTGGCTACCAGGGATTTCAGCTGGGAATTTACTGGAAGTGTGGCACACGGTACTGCACAACCACGCATTCTCTACTTTGAACTTGTTCAGTAAAAATTACTGCAACAGTATCTGCTGTTACATCTGGGTATCTTTTAGTCACCAAACCAAGGTCTAGTCTGGTGTCTGGTGAATGGTACAGAGTTCTGGCTGTGTATATCAACTTTAGGGCTGAAAGCCAAGGAATACAACCGCTGGAACCAGCTACAAACAGGAAGATATGAAGCCCAAGTAACATGTGACTCTCTTCTACCATTCTGACATCATCCATTGTGGTTTGTGAAAGTATTTTTGATTCAGAAGAAGTGCTCTGGACTGGGTCTTGCTGGCATGCCTTGTGGAGAGATGGTGTTCAGAGGTGCACCAGAACATAAATCTGAAGACTATGGAGAGAGAATATGTGAAGGCTGCCACTTTTTTTTTTTTTTTTAAATTCACACATACTAATTATTTTACTATTTTAAGCATAAAAAAATGCCCCTCATTTTTCTGTTAGTTATCTGCCCTGATACTCTTAAAATACTTTTATTGCTTCATATTATTTATTCCTTATTAATTGTTCAGTATTATTGACACAAATTTAAACAGCTGAAGTACTGAAGTTTGGTTAAGAATACATGTGTGGATGATTTCTGTGGTAGCCTATTTTACAGTCTCTCTTTTAATGCCTCTCAAAGTAAGACTGTAGATTTAGAAAATCCATTTTTAAATATTTCCCAAGATTTAGTAGCAGCAGCTAACAACTTCACAAATCCTTTTAAAATGTTCTATTAAATAGACATTATACAGAGTGGCTGACTTCCTATGTTTGAATAAAATATAAAAATCAAATAATAATATTAGTGGTTTTTGAGTTGAAAAGTTATTATTGCAGGCATTGCAGAACCTTTCAAGGTACACTATGGTGTGTTTACAACTTAAGAGAGTTCTTCAGCTCTATGTGGTAATAAGTACAAGCTGCCTAACAGAAGTCATCCATAACAGTTTATTTATGATATTAATAAAATCAAATGGTAAAAAAGCAAGTTCTTTTGTTGATAGCAGAAATGTTGTCCTTCACACTAGAAGTGGTGAGCTTCCAGGATTTCTGGAGGTATATTTGAATTATGCACAGTACAAATAGATGTTTTGGCATCACAGTTAAACAAATCATCCCAAATCTCACTTAATAATAGTTCCACTGATGATCCAATCCCTTGAACCGTCAGCAGGAATAATAAATTTGCTAATACTGGACAAAAATTCAACTGTAATGTCTCACTGTTTGGCAGAGATACCCATGCCAACTGACTACTCTGGAAATAGTTCTCTATATTGTCTATCTTTTTGAAGAGCTTCAAAAATCAGACATTTCCCAGAAAATACTTTGTTCATCTAAAGACAGTAAGAAATTATTTTCTAATTAAGCTTTTCTAGTAGTAGAAAGCACTTTGCTTGTAATTAGGTGAGGTTTTATTTTATTAGTAACACCAAAATTTCTGTCTGGGTCTCATTAGCTAGTGATTTTTATAAATCTGTGTGAAAACATAAATTTTCATGCATACATGAGTCTCTCAACATGATGCCCTTATGTATGTCTTCATTATTCAGACAGTTCTCTTGTGCACATATATTAATTTTTCTGTAAAACCTATTCTTTATAGTTGTAATAAAGATTTATGGGGGTGCAAACAACTATGTGCCGTAGGAATCAAAGTCTAAATGGACAAAAGAGATAAAAGTTTGTCATCATCTTTCAGTTTATATCTTTACCTGAAAGAGTGAAAATCCATGAAAGAAGAACAGTGACTGTCTAAAGCATGTACAAAAATAGAAAGTCTTGGACTCTATTAATTCTTTATTAGCTCAACAGGGTCCTAGTTAACTGAAATAAAACCCCAGACTTCATAGACCACAATCTACCACTCATTAATCATCAGATTTTCAAAGTTTTCTTTTCAAATGTTTCTTTATGGCAGTTTACTGTTTTCTTTCATATCAGTTTGGAAAGCTGATATGGAATTTTCATTTTCTAGTAAGTATGAAAGATATTGGGATATATTTCTGGAGTATTTGCTAACAAAACATTAACATGTTTTATGCTCCTAATGTCTTCTGGAGCTTCCTGGCTGGTACTAATTTTTGCCTTAAAAAAAAAAAAAAGCAACCTACCAACTAGTCAAACACAAAAACCTCTTGAGGCAATATTGCAGAATCCAACATTATTCATACCTGATTTTCCTTCTTTTCATCTTTTCCACTTCTTGAGCATTGAAAATCAGATTCCTTTAGGGACTTAGCTAACCCCTGTAAGGTCTATATTTCCAAATGCCAGAACAGCCAATTTCACAATATTTGCCATTTTCCATGAATTATGAAGAATATAATTCAGTGTTTAAGATACCTGCATTAGCAACAGCTTTTTTGATTGTTTTTACAAGTATTTCCTGCAGTTGTCCATGCCTAACTTTACACAAAGTATTCACACTTCTCTATTATTAGATTTCATCTTTGCAGTTTATTGTTACATTTTGAAGACTACTATTGGCAGGGATAATGAAAAAGAAGTTATTTTATTTGCTCAAATGCTGTATTGGCAATGAAACTTGGATATCTGGCTTAATACTGGGTATGAGTTGTTCCCAAAAGAAAATACCCTGCAGACTTCATGAGAATTCACCAAGTGCAGGAAAATGACCCAGCTGATGCCACCATCAGCTATGATGTCACATAGCCTTCAAGAGGGAACACACAGTGTAGCAGTGCCTAACACAGGACAAGGGCACAAAGTGCAAAATTCAAATCCTTGCACTGTGTAAGGGTAACTCTGGATATGCCACAGTTTAAAGAAAAGTCTCCAATATCTGTTTCAGTGCACAGCTGTTGTGCTGCATTTCTTCTCTGGGTGCTTCTTGCTGGTTCTAGTAGTCCTCTCATAATTAACCAAATAAATAAAAAATATATATTGTTCCTACCCGCAGTCTTTAGCTTGAGCTACTCTCATTTGCATGTCTCAGTTTTACTTTTCTGTTCAGCTCCAATATGACTTTATTTTACAGTGCATAAATTATCTTAGGGCTGTTCACTGTCTGTCACATTGCACAAAACCAAGAGAACAAATAGAAAACCCAGGCTGCGTTTAATCAGAGGCTCCTGTCTGCATATTGAATCTAAAAATAATTTTTAAAAAGGTTTTTGAAAGGATACATGCATCTGGAATGTAATAATCATGCTAACCACCAGACAGGAGCTTATCTAGCTTACCTAATGCATATGTCTCAAGTTTGGAAGTAATAAAGATCTAAAGAAACATTCAAAGAATGCATATTCCATAAAGGACATGCTTATCTGCTCCTATGTGCATTATAAATCTCAAGTTCAGGAATTTGCTCTTTCTGTTCTACACCAAAAAATATAATATATTTGTCCTGAGAATTATGTGGTGTTGTAGAATGTGTGCACTACAACCCAGTGCACAGTCCCTTAAGACTGCTTTTCAGTCTTATGTTTTGCTTCTTCAGCCAAAATCAAAATGTATCCAACAGTGTCGTGAGTCCCAAATTGTAATACAAACTGTGAAAACCACGGGTGAGGCTTTTATTTTCTTTTTAAAGGTTTCTTTTAATATGAATCAAATTCTCCACCTAATTTCAGTGGGTAGATTGAGCCATGTAGTTCATCTGTTATTTCTGCTACTCTCAGTGAATGCTAATTATGCACAGGGATTGCAAAACTTCTTTTTAGTTCTCATGAATTAAACGCCTTCATGTAGACATGAAGCTTTTAGTTCTGTGATGAAGTATGGCTAAGTGCTTTTCACTTTCTTGTAAAACTTTATCAGAAAATCCAGGCAATAGTAAAAACACACTGCTTCTTCAAATTAACATCTGATTTTTTCACTCTCTGTACAGGTAATTTTCCAAATAATGCTGCAGTCTCAGAGCTCAGCAGCTGCTAAATGCCTGCTTTCACAGAATAATTGAGGTTGGGAGGGACCTCTGGAGATCATCCTGTCCAACCTCTTGCTAAAGCAGATTCACCTACAGCAGGATGCACATCCTTGTGTCCAGGCAGGTTTTGAAGGAGGAGACTCCACAGCCTCTGTGGGCAGCCTGTTCCACTGCTCTGTCTCCTTCACAGTAAAGAAGTTTTTCTTCATATTCAGATGGAACTTCCTGAGTTTCAGTCTGTGCCCATTGACTCTTGTCCTGCCACTGGACAGCACTGAGAAGAATCTGAGCCCACCCTCTTAAGGCCTGCCCTTAAGATATTTTTATTCATTGAAGAGATCTTCTATCAGCTGTGTTCTTGCCTCGCTGTAGATAGCATTCAGCATCTTTGCTAAATTTGAATTTATTAACATCCAGGTCTTCTTCAGGAACACATTTGCCAACTGTTAATGCGGTTTGAAACTATTACCCCTGAAAAACGTTTTCAGGAATCTAGAATTCATTGCTTTGCTTCTGCAGCTTTTTTTTTTTTTTTAATAGGAATAAATCAGAGAAATTGCTGGTATTGCACACTTGGAAAGGGGAAATGCTTTTATTCTTCATGACCATTGGCAAGAAGGGACTTATGCCATTGTGGTTTATGTTGTTGTTATGAGAATCGTCATAAACACTTGAAGCTTCTGGCTTTGTAATATGCTTAAAATCACTTTACTTGAAAATTACGTTTATTATTCTCTTCAGCTGGAAATTCGGTAGATCAAGACAAATGCAGTGCTTTTCTGCTTAATGCAGTTAGTAATTTGACAAGATAAGTATAATTTCCCATACATTTCAGTTCCTCACAGTAATCGTGTACCAGAGTAATTTGGCAAACAAACAAAAGACCTAATTAAGTATTGTTGAATTTTTCTAAGGCAAAGTGTATACAAGGTCGTACCAAGGGCTCAGCTGAAGTTTATTAAAGATTAGCAGTCTGTTTCTGCAGGAGGGATCCCTCCAGCTACTGTAATGTATGACAGCCTGGCAGACCATGTTCCACGACAAGCTGTTGTACAGAGCAGAGTTACAGAGCAAATTCTCAGTAGAATGTCTAATAAAAGGGCTTCATATATTAAAGACATTTTTCTCTTTGCATTCTGTTACATTTGGAGCAGATAAGCAAAACAAGATATTATTTGCTTCCATACATTTGGAAAATTACTCTAGAAGTAGGTCGTTGTGCAAAAAGGACTGGGTTATTCCCCTGCTCTTCATTTACACTGTAAATTCTTGTGGCAAAAACACACCTTTGTTTTTGAAGTTACCTCATGCAGTAGGAACTAATCCTTGAATTCAAATATAAATCAGCCAAATATGTGTGAACATGTTTGGATAGTGGTGTGCCAGGTTTGCCTTTAAATTACCAAAAAAAGTAATAATTTATATATTTATAACATGCCTGTAAGTTTGGAGCATTGAAATCTGTGAGCCCAGTCTGTGAGTTGGTATGGGACCATGCAGGGAAGTAAGGCCTTTACTTCTACTTTCCTGACCACCATATAGACTCTACAAGGACACAACTAGTACAATTAACCTTGAGAGGCTGCTAAAGCCTCTAAAATACAGATTATTTACTTCAAGGGTGAAGTTTTCTTTAAAATATGTCTAAAGTACTGAATGAGTCTTTCCTGTCACGATTCAGGGAGTTTTAACTAATATTCATATTCCCATTATGACAAATAAATAAATTTGCCTCTTTTTCTTCTCCATAACTACATGGAGTGAGGAAAAAAAAAAAAAAAAAAAAAGAAAAAAAATTGAGGTAGCACCTTTCCTGCTTTTGAAAGTAGCAGAGCTGGATAGACTGTGAAGACTCAGTGCCTCTAAGTAGTAGAAATATGTTCAAAGTCAGGTTGTGTACTTTGTTCCCCAATTAAGCACTAAAATGTTATAATTATGTAATTGAATACCGAAATTAAAAATAGACATAAATTCTCCTGCCTCTACAAACTGGTGCAGAGCTTTCCATCACTGGATCTCTTCTAGAATCAATAATTCTATATTTTTTTTTACTACCAAAGGCAATCTGGACTGAACACTACATTAACTGACCATTTCTCCAATCTGCACTAGAAGTCAACATAAAAGTTCCATTTATTTATTGTTCCCCAAGCTCGTAAAAGCAGTATTTCAAAAATAGTTTATTGCTGTTATATTAACACACTCCTTTTTTTTTTTAAATAGAAGTAAAGATTTCTTACATGTCTAAGCACCTGCCCTCAGGTGCCTTACACTCATTTAAAAGAAAAATACTCTTTCAGATGCTATTTATGTAAACAGCACTTAATTCCTCTCTGATGATATAGCACCATCCTACAACACACATGAGCATAGAAAGCCTGGACTAAAGTATGGCAAATCACCATAATTCCCCCGTAGAAGAAAAGAAACCAGCTGCAAAGGAAAAGGATATTTTTAAAACATAATTTATAATAATAATAATAATAAAAACATATAGCACATACCTTAAATATCCCTAAACTGTACCAACTATCTATCTTGAAGCTATAAATACAAACAAAATAGTTGCTCACTGAATGGCTCTACTATTGGTTTTGAGATCAGATCGTTTGGTAAATGATGCAAGAAGTGATCATCAAATCAAGGAAGGTCAATACCAGTCCAGATTTTGTAGACCAAGGTCCTGCAATTTCTAAGGTACCTACAGGTTTTGTGACAGCACTTGCATGACTGGACTGGTCATGGTTACTTGAGAGCTTCTCATTTTGTGTCTTCAACTGCACCAATAAAATGCATTTGTCAGAAATATGCATAGTGCAAATACCCCTTGTTGGTTTTGGTTCTGAAATATCTAAAAGTATAATATTCTTTCATTATGGAATTCAGAGATAATTTTTTCATAGGTTACCTTGGTAACAAAATTGTAACTGAGTTCTTTTTTCCATTTTGCATTAATAAAGGACTAAATATTATAAGTAGCAGTAACTGTGTCCTATTAAGCCTTGATGCTGCATAAAGAAAGAAGTGTTTCTGTAGAAATCTGAGGTTTGGAATTATTCCTTTGTTTTTGAGTCACCATAAGTTTTAGGCCTGCTTATCTCTCTATATGAAGGCAGTTAAAGACAAAATCTCTTAAGAAGTGTAGCTCCAGGTTAAAGGCAATGAAAGAATTTCCTTGTGGTCTGTAAGATTCCTATATATAGATCTCATGTTCAGACCTTGATGGGTGTTTTAGATGCTCCAGTAACTGTGTTCAACTTTGTAAATATGCACATTACAAAGTCCGTGGTGCTTACAGAAAACTATAAAGGATGGCAGGAGTACTATTAGCAACAACTCAATTCCTCCAGGGTGAAGGAGTAAAAGAGGCAATAACCATTGATTATTCCATTAGCCACAGAGTTGCTTTAACCATTTCCAAGATCTCAGGTCCTCCAGCCTGAGGGAATGAGAACAGATGCAGGAGGGAAATGGGACTCAGCAAGATTTTATCAAGAGCAACAAAGTTCTTCTGGGGATGGAAGCTGCTGTAGCTGGGGTAAGAGTCACCCTGAACTCAAGCAGCTATTGGTCATGGTTTGCTCCTTTCTCCATTTTTTTGTGGGAAGTGACTACTTGATCTTTTATAGGTCTCCAGCCCTCAGCACACAATGCAGTGCATGCTCTTAGAGCTGGCTCCCTGAGAGGATGGAACCATCCAAGTGACAGTGTGTCCTGGGGTGACTTTATGATGCTTGTATCCCCATCATCTGTTCTGTTTATGCTAGATATTAAGTTCTGCACCTTTAAAACTAGTTCCAACAGCGAAGGAGGAGAGAAGGGCAGAGTTTGTTACCAGAAAACCCTGAACCAAGACACAGTGTTATCTCCTGTTGTTGTCTAAGCAGATTAGACAGAATATTTAATTAATAGTTAATTAATGCAAGACATGCGAAAGGTATTATCATATCTGTACTATATCTGAAAAAAACATGACTCAGTAATATAAGGGCAGAAAGATTAGGTCTTTAGCTTCCCACTTAAGAGAGGGATTTAGAATCTAAAATTTAGTCCATTACAGTTTTCTACATGAGTTGAACAAAGACTGTGACCAAAGCAGAGAAACACAGGAATAACCAAGTCTGTTGCTGGACCTCCTGTGAGACTTGCCATCATTTGTCATGAATGACTGCTGAATATCCAGGTATTTAAAACAAACCAGGGCATATTAACACTAAATAGCATAAAATCATTAAAAATTTCAATTATGAGGGAGCTCTTTATAACATCTGGTCCAAACTTTCACTCAAAGCAGGGCTAACATTTTTTGTAACTTGTATTTTTACTTGACTGATAAACTAGTAATTCAAGCTTGTCTACATAAAAAAAAAAAAATATTGAAGAAACAGTAAGTTAGAGATACTCATCTAATATGTAAGCTTCCTCCCTGTGCTGTATCTGGAATAGCCTTGATTTGCCAGTGTTTTGTGAGGAAGATACAATTTTGGTATCTTCTAGTTCTATTCTTTGATAGTGAAAAGTTTCTCAGGAGAGAGCATGCAGAAAAACCATCTGATGTCTGTGCTGTTGGCAGAGCTCCCTGGAGCTCTGGGGCACATCCCTGTGCTCCAGCATAGTTCTCACAAAGGGCTGGAGATATTTGGGAGTGCTGCTGCATCCCCAGACATCAGATAATCTGTGGGAAATAAATTCAGCATACTTATGGACAATCCAAGGGTTTGAGTGCTTTAACAATACCATCTCCAAAACGCAAGAGTAATCACAAAATCACAGAGTGGTCTCATTGGAGGGGACCACAGTGGGGCATCTGTTCCAACCTCCCTGCTCTAGCAGGATCATCCCAGAGCTCATGGCCCAGGATTGCATCCAAGTGGTTCTGAAATATCTCCCAGGAGGGAGCCTCCCCACCCTCTCTGGGCAACCCGTTCCAATGCTTGATCACTGCAGAGTGAGGTTCTTCCAAATATTCAGATGGAACTTGCTGTGCATCAGACGCTGCCTCATGTCCTAGTGGTTGGCACCACTGAGCAGAGCCTGGCTTTGTCCTTTTGGCATCCCCTCTTTAGATAATGATGCACATTAATGCGGTCCCCTATCAGCTGTCTTCTTTCAAGGCTGAACAGGCCCAACTCCCCCAGCCTTTACTCATCAGAGGGATTCTCAAATCCCCCAGTCATCCTCATCCCCCTCCATTGCATCCACTTCAAGAGTACCACATCTCTTTTTTACTGAGGAGCCCAGAATTTTACTCCAGATGGACAGAGTAGTCTAGAAAATAATATGAGAATTCCCAGATATTAACAGCCAGTTTTAGTTGTAAATGTTGAGATGAGAAAGGAATTGGAGAAAATGAGGGAAGGGTCTTATAGATTTATCAAATACATTCCCCATGTTAAGTACTGAAATGTTGTCTTGACAGTCTCCTTCAGTCTTTGCCATGGACTTCAGGCTGTGTGTGAGGAGAAAAAGGTCTCTATGACAGGCAATGGAGTTAATCTAACACTTTTATGTCTCTGTGTCTTCAAGTAACAGAACGGAGGTTGGACATGTTTCCAGACACTTCCAGTGTCAATAGTCTTTAAACTAAACCCTACAAGTGTGATGTAATCAGTTCAGTATTGGTAAAGAATTAATTAAGATGCTTCAAACACTCTGAGACTGAGGAGAACCAAAATTACTTCCATTTCCAAATGGACTTTTGAGACTTAATTAGTGGTTTCAGTCAAATCAGGGATAAACTGGACAATTAGGAAATCAGGTCAGTTTCAGACTCTTCCCTGCTAACCTCCCAACGTCTGCTAGCTAAGCCAAGTCACTTGTCAGCCTGTGTGTATTATCTGTCAGCTTTTACAGAGTTCTGTCATCCAGGGATGACAATAGAGGCAATAACTAAATATAAACACCTGTGCAGTTTGACAGCATGGTTAGCAGGTGATTTTAATCCCACAGGCCCTAAAGCCTAACCATTTGTCAAGTCCACTTATGGCACTGAAACAAGCAATGTGAATATAACCCTTACATATGTACTTACAGAACTATTTTGTGTTCTAAATAAATGTTTAAAATATCATGAAGCAGATTAATTGTAAAAAAGATTTTGTTTTGTGTTACCTCTGAATTCCTGATGTCACTAAAGGTCTTTCTAGAAATGTAAAAATAACAACAGTACGATAGTTTTTCATTAGTGAGACTAAATATGGATCCAAATAATATCTGGCATGATCTTAAACATACATCTCATATACCTCTGTCAGCTTCAGCAAATATAGCTAGATTGCTTTGAAAGGCATCCTCACGAGGAAGATGTGCTATGTAAGATGTTGTGTAAGTGGTTTACTTTGTGACTTTTCCAAAGCTTTCAAAATGATCATTCTGCATTTAGGCCGTGTGCTTGACAGTGTGTCTTTCATCTTACTAATAGGCACCACAAGGCCACATAAGGAGGGGGAAGTCCCTGGTGTGGACTATATTTTCATCACTGTTGAAGATTTTATGGAATTGGAGAAAAGTGGTGCTCTCCTAGAAAGCGGAACATATGAAGGTAAGCAGGCTTTTACTGCTAAATTTGTATGGTGTTTCCATTGTACTGTTTTCTCATTTGATGGGATTGCTCTGGTATATCCTGTTACAAATATGTCTTTGCTACTGCTATCAGAAATTTGTGAAGAGCCATATGGCCATTATGAAAATATTTTCATATGTAAAAGCTAAATGCAGATGAGTTAATTGTAATTTTACTATATTATAGTGGTTAAGAGAAACATGGTACTACATTGCATTTACAGGACAGAAGCACGAGAATTTACACCAAATACTCAAGGCCATTTTCACAGAATTTCAGCAAACAGCTGCTTTCTAACATAGGGCAAATGCATTCTACAGCAGAAATCAAGCATGAGGTTGATACTTTTCCTTTGCATGTGGGATCCTGCAATTATCCATCTATATCAGAAGCTGAAACCTCACTACTTAAATAACAGAGGAAGAATTTGCTATGTCATGTCTTCTGGGCTTTGTAAAGTTATTGAAAAGAGCTCATAACTCATTAATTCTGTAATATGGCAGAGGGATAGGAGCTGTCCTAATGGCTGTATTAGAAGTGCTGTCTATGGGGCAAAGAGCCAGCAGCTTACTGCATGACTCTGCTTCCCAGGAGAACCAATGATTCATCTGATTCTAAACCTTTTCCAAAACACAGCTGTCCTGAAAGTGAAACTGTTGTAAAGAGGTGGGCAGTTACATCACAGGGTATTTTAATAAAACCAGAGTAATGATACACTATTTTAAACCAGATGTTTCTTGCAAATATACTAGTATTTAAGGTAACTGGGTAATGGATAGTGGTTTTTTACTGCAATATTCAGAGGGAACACCATTTATAGGAAAAATATGACCCAAATATATGGGAATACCTGGGTGAGTAGAGCCATTTTATGGAAATCAGCCCCATATTTTCATCTTGTAGCAAAAAAAAGCAATAAAGACCTTTTTGTCCTTACTTTGTCCCTGCCAAGAAAAGCATCTGAAGATAAATAAGAAGCTATTCACCCCAAAAAAATCATTAGCTGTGTTATAAATACCAGCAAAGAAGGTAATTTTTTTCCCACCGAATCAGCACAAAGTACCCATTGTCCAGTAAATAAATTTTCATTAAGAGTTACATCAATACAGATCTTTTAACAAAGATTTCCATTAAAGAAGGTCAAATAAAGGAAAGTATGTAATCTTTCAGGTTTCTACTTTTTTCACTACTGTCTGGCATGTAATGGTACAAGTTACCTAAACATTAATACGACACCACAATTTTACTTTTATCACAGGTTAATTTAATAGCAAGCCTTCTTGAAGAGTCTTTTTGTTACCTTAGGTGTTTGAAAGTAACAGTAGAGGAGCTTAAATGGAGCACAAGTCTGTCATTGCTTGACCATGTAATTTCATTAGTTTGTAGCAAGTTTGTAGAGATTGAACTGCTATGTTAAATTAATTCACAGTGCTCTTCTGTCCCTCGAGGGATAATGAGATGTATCTTTTAATACCAGCTACCAGAGCTGAGGGGACAGCAAGGTGAAATATTGGTTGAGGAAGTCTGCATAACTCCTCAAACCAAGTGAGGACCCAGCTGAAGAGAGGTCCAAAGTTGTGACTGTAACATCTGCCACATCATTTGCTTATCACAGGTGATAAGTTCACTGGAAACAAGAAATCAGAAACTAAATCTACAGCTAACTGAGCTCAACAGACCAATTCTGCCTAAATCCTGTCTTTGATTCCCAGGTTTTCTAATAACCAGATGTGCATTCTGACAAAAAACAGATAATATATTATCTGCCTTTGCCTTATGGTAAAAAATAGGTAGCACATGAGAAAATATAGCTATTTTACAGATGCTATTTCTCCTATTCCCACACAAAGTCTTTTGGATATGACCATACAAATTTACACCTCCACAGTTTCCTGGTTAATTCTTGACTGTAACGCCATCTTTGGGAAAGAATTTTATTAACCATCCTGTCACAAGTTTTCCTGAGCACATTAGGACTTCAACGATTAAGTTTACTGGTAAAACTTACACCAACCAGAGCAAAGAAATTTTCGATTTCCCTCATGAGGAGATGATTTTTGAGTTCTTGGATAGATCAAGCAATTATTTGAGCATATATACTCTGGGAGATAAATTTTTCCTTATCAACACTGGTTATTAGATTTATGAAACAAATCACTCTTTTTTTAAATTGTTCTCAGTATTAATTAATTGGTTTAAATATTTATTTAACTTTTTGTTTTAAGAAAATAATTCTGTATTTCTATGCTGATTATCTAACCACAACCACTATGAACCAGTTCAACTCTACCAGAAAAATGTTCTAAATAAGGGATTTATAATTGAGATAAAAAATCTGACTCTATACCTGTGTTGTTTTTCATCACTTTTTGACTAGAAGGTTTGTTTCAGTCAATTTACTTTCTACTGTATGAATTCCAAAGAGAATCAGGAACGTCCAGGTAAGCCAGAGGAGAAGGAGGTGAAGTGCAGACTTTCCTGACACTGAGTGTTAGTACTGTTCATTATAGTATCTGGTATTGTTGGGAGTGGGATATTTTCTTATAGTAATGACAAAACCAGTAAAATAATCAGTAATGTTGTGTTCTATTGCAGTAAATAAGAGTTGTGATTCCAACTTGGACAGGATACAATCTAAAAGTGAAGCAAAATATATTCTTAGAAACGTAGAGTTGTATGTATAGTTCTTTTTTATTTTTTTTCTTTGAAGCACACCTTTTTTTTTTTAGTTTTAAAATAGATCTTTAAGTTATAAATTCTTTAGAGTTAAAAATAGGATACTCTGTGACCTTCTTACTGCTTTAGGCTTTGGATACACCTTTCTTTGTCTACCGCTTTTGTGACGACTGTGAATGACTGCAGTATTCCAAAGTGCTGCAGAAAAGCAATAGTATGTTCAGGACAAAAACCTCAACTTATCTCTTTTTTTAGCAGTTTTGCAAATATGAAAATATTTCATTTCAGTAGGACTAAATGCACTCTTATTTTGACCTTTCCTGCTTATGTCATATTGAGCAACTGCTGATAAGAAAGCGATCTTCATAGATATTAATTATTTTAAACATACATAATGTTACATAAACAGTTGCTATGCTTTGCAGCTTACCTGTTGTTAAGCTTCCTGTCAGTCTAGGTAGTATTATTCAATGCAGAACAAGAGAAAGAATATGAGAGGCAGTTCCACTCTCACTCAGATTAAAAGTCGAAGTCACACTAATTTGTTGACATTGTTATTGGGTTTTGAATTGATAATAAAATTTAAAATTTTACTATGCACATTTATCTAAAATTGAAAAATTTTTATACACCAGCACCTTGCTATTTCAGGCAGGGGCTGTTTGCCTGAAGCACATCAAATCTTTGTATAATAACACAACCAAGACCTAAAGGTTTCACTTTGTTTGCTTTTTGGTAGAATTTAAATTTACTGTACTGACTAAAGAAATTCTGAAATTGACTCAAAATGATAACTTCACTATCCAACACATTTAGATGACATCACCATGGTTCTGTAACCAGAGGAGGAGGTGTTCCTGTGCAGAATGAAAGCCACTGCCATGCAGGCTCATGTAACACAGGAAGACGTCCCAGCAAAATAACCCACATTCCTTTCCATATTTCTGGCATGAAGATCAAAGATGGTCCCTAAATTGACACAATGTGTCAATCTATACCATGCAGTATAGCAAAATCTGTGATGAGCAGACAAATTGGGTGTCTATGTGTGTGTACAGGCTTTTACAACCTCCCTGGTAGGAGGTTTGGCTCAACACACTCATCTCCCCAATGTGTCAAAACTTGCATGGAGGCTTCATGGGTCACTGATATCAAATGTTGCTCCCACCTCCTTATTAGATCAGCAAGATACTTAGCCAGTGCAGCATAGCAGTAGAATTAAAACGTACTTGAACTGTATTTTGCTTAAGAATGTAAACACTCATTAACAGGAATGTAACAGCTTCAATATTTCCAAAACCCAGATATGTTAAGGCACATGATTGAAGGGTATAGTGAGACATCATTACAAAGTGTTAAAAATGTAAGAGTTCAAGTGCAATTCATGCTATTGGTAGAATTGCCTCTTAAAAGTGACATATGTAGTGGCAGCACCAGAAATAAGAGATGTTCAGTGTATAAATACTGTAAGAAAAAGAAACTTGGTTGTTGGCAATCCATAAGGATAGAAATGTATTTCAAATACATTAAAGCAAGAGGTATTTTAGCAATGTGGAGTTCTATAACAAACAAAAACATGAAAAAGCCTCTTCATAATCATTAGATGTGGCAAAAATAAGAACATAAACTAATTTGACCAGTACACTTACCAATTATGCACTAAGTAGAACTCTTTTTTTCTATCAAATTTTTGTTTTGCTCAGAAAATCTCCGTAATAGTTGCTTTGTAAAACACATCTTATTTGCTTTTAATATAGTAATCCTTAATTTATTCCATAAAAAGCAATGATTTTAGTTATTGTGCCATTAATTTTGTCAAAAATCCACTTTTTATTATTTGTTTGATTGTTTGGAATTGGCTCAAATTCATTCACTGGTGAAAATTCCATGATCTCTGAAGCTATTTACCCACTTACATGATCATGGACTTTCTTTGGCCCCACTAAATTCCATGGTAAATTTCCAGCTGGCTTAAGTGAAAACAGAATTTCACCCCTGTTTTTTTCACTGATGGAGTATTATTTGGCAGAATGGCGAGAGTTAGCTGGGTTTTCCCTAACAATCCAGAAATCTGTAATTATTAAATCTTTAAAAAAAGTTTGAATACATCCCACGGGTGAGACCTTAGTGTTTTGATTATTCAAGGACAAAGCTTCCAGTTGCTGTAGGCACAGGTTTAAGGGGTCAGCTTTGGAATGAGCTCTGTTGGGAGGAGAATGTGGGTCACAGTCAATGTCTTGCCTGTGACTTCCAGCAGCTGGCACATAAGCAACACTGGGAGGTGCTCTGATTCCATTCACGTGGAGACAGTCCCCATACTGTCTCCTTAAGAAGACATTAAGTTTTACAGAGGCTTTCATTTCTTCTCTCAAGCCAAATTTAGCCTAAATTATCAAAACCCTTCTGTTCAGCTAATGCATTTTCAATTAACATTTCATTTTAATACCTGTAAATTTTAAAAATGAGTTAAGGACTGTTCCATGTAGGCAATGGAGATTTTAATTACTGTATTGTGGTGATAATGGTTTTATAAAGTGCTGGTGTTTGATTCCAGTAGTTTTGATTCCATTCTTCCTTGTAAAAATTGTCAGGTATTCAAAATTCCACCCACTTACAGTGTGCAGTGTTCCCTTGTGTGCAGGACATCCTGAGCACTCCACAGCAGATGGATACAAAAGAAAATTAATCAACATAAAGATAATAAAATGCTACCCTCCTAAGACATAAGCACAGTAGTTAATGAAATATTCTGACTTCAAATGGAAAACAAAGCATTCATGAGGATAGATACATAGAGATAAAAATAGTAGTCCTTCAAAAGCCATGTCTTCTAACAGCTGAAAGTGTTTTCAAGGGCATAGAAGAATGAGAAGAGATACTTGATAGTAAAAATCATATTCCTGTTGAAAGTGCCTCCTGAAGAGGTAGATCTTATACATTAATATGATGTCAGCATTTCACCCCCATATTCAGAGAAAATGTAACTGTGGATATTTCAACATTTAGGTCAGCAAATGGGAGATGAAATCTTAGATATAATCAGTGACTTCTTGATCTGATTGTGTCCTTGCACCTGTTCTTTATTAGTAATATTTTTATGGGCTTTGTTGTGTTTCCTCTCTTACTCTTAAGCCAGAAGCAGGAGATGGATTTCATCAATGAATATGAAACACAAAGAAAGTAAATGGTCAGAAGCTCCAAAATATAATAGCCGTGAATATATCAATATGTATGATATTTTTTAAAATTCATTTTAAGCTGTAAAAATCATGAATAAATATATCAATATGTATGATATTTTTTAAAATTCATTTTAAGCTGTAAAAATCACATTTACTTCTTTTTTTATATATATTTTATTTAAGTATTTTGTCATTTTGACAGAGAAGTGATAAGAAAGGAATCAAAAATGAATACATATAGTTTCCTTTATGTAGGAAAAAACAGCTGCTTTTAAAAAATACACTTTTGCATTGTAAAGGGCAACTTTCATAATTTCTACAGTGCCTTTTTAAACTCTGAAAGGTGGGAATAGTGTTGCAGAATGTATTCTTTGTGTCTGTTCTGCAGCTGCATAAATGCTCATTATTTTGAGAATTGATATTCCTGTTGTGTGGTTAGCAAAAAGGTTTATGGTTAGAGGGTCCTGCCCTGTGTGGGGTCAAGGCAGGTCATCATCCTCCACAGCACTGGTGGCACTGCTGGGAAACTTAAAGATCCCTGAGGCTGCAGATCATGTCAATAGACAAATGCTATTATTTCATAAAAGTTTAAGATGGGTTCAGTTTTGATCTACTGGAAGAATGTAACCAATGAGAAAAGATAACATCCAGGTGTACGTCATAATGTGGCATTAAAAAATGTCACCTAGGGACTGCATGTGTCAGTATAGGTCGAGCCCATTCCCACAGGCATCCAGGAAACAGAAGCTTAAGGACTATGGTTCTATGCATGAAATTCAGAGAGGGGAGCCATTCAGCCTCTAAACAGACAGCATCCTCACCCAAAGATTTGACAGCTCCTTCATCCTGTGTACTTCCAGAGGAATCCAGGAGATCACTGGCTTCCCCACAACTTCTAAAAGGGTTCAACTGAGAGAAAACCAGCAGTCATTGGAATTATCTCTGTCTCCAGGAGCATCTGTCAGCTCCCTCCCCTTCCCAGCAGATAGCCATGGACTCACTTGATCTGTGTGTCAGTTGAGAAGGCTGAGTGGGGTGTACTTGTCTGAGCTGTGGTACAGTCAGCATCTCAGCTGAGCTCCCTGCCGGGCCTGCCAGACAGCTGGGCTGCCAAGGCAGAGGTTCTAGGAGGCCAGAGCTCCTTTTGGCTATTCCAAGGTGCTGGCAGGTGCTCCTCCTGAGTCAATGCCCAGCATTCAATCACATCAGGCACCAGGTCACATCCCAAACTGCTGCCACCTGTGGCTTGGTAGAGCCCATAATTGCTGGCTGGGGCTGCATAGTTCAACAGAGGCTGCACAGACTTTCAGTGCATCTGATCTGGGATTTGTTGAGATTCTGTGACTGCTACAAGCAGGAACTTAGGTCAGAATTGCTTCAAATGTTATTGGCTGGTAATTTTCCCAAGAAAATCAGAAGGATGTTCACCAGGCAGACAACAGTCTTCTTTGCTCATGTGCATTCTCGGGATATAGAGCATGACCAGGTACAATAGAGCACAATTTTTAGGGGTCTGAGTGCTCCAGAAACCTGGTCTGCTCGAACAGGCTCTGTCAACATACTTTATTTTGTGTCAAACCTAGATCAGCACCAAGAGGATCTCAATTGCAGGGAAATCAAGAAAGAAATTTTGCCTTTGTGCCTTTTCTCAAGCTGGGTTGACCATGTATCAGCTCAGCCCAAGACCTCAGCCCTAATCTTTAGAATTGTGTACAGTTACTACCAGAAAACTATTAACAAACTGAAGTGTCCAGGCCAAAGTAATGCAAATTACCAGGAGAGCTATAGAGAATAAATTTAGAGAACTCATCAGATAGGGCTTTGTTGAGTAATGATTGAGAAGCTCAGAGAGTTTAAAATGTGTGAACCCAATGGATGAATAAAGATAATTCAAAGTTGGGCAAATAAGTAACCAGGGCTAATGTGATGAAGCTGGAAAAGATTAATATTTCAATTTAATATTGGGGAAAAAAATTCTCATACTGATGTGATTTAAAAGCTAAAATAACCTCCAGAGGTGTAGATACAAATTTCATCTCTTAGAAATTTTAAAAGTAGTTATTAGTAGAAATATTCCTGCACTAGTAGGAGGATTAATTAAAGGCTGTAGTATAGTATTGTATGCTTCAGTATAGTATATATTAATGCTGTCTGTGTGACACATTATGTTTTGATTGTGGGTTTTTTTTATAAAACAGGTCACAACCAGTTCATGTTTGCATTTGAGTTGCATTTCTAAGTGAACTTTGCCTGCAGTACATATAGTGTAGCTTTAGTTTAAATGCAAACAGGGTTAGAAAAAAACCATCAAACTGTACAGCCTGACTTACCAGGCTATCACACTGATAAGCCACATATACCTGTAGATATTACAAAAGATGTAAAAGAATTTAATTTAATTGCAAATCATTATAATGTCCTCTGCAGAAATGTTTGTCTACATTGCTCAGTAACAGAGGTCTCCATTTTTTAGTACATTACTGGAAAGTCACAATATTTGTTATATCCAGTTTACATGTATTTCTTATGTTGTTAAGTTTTTGTGAAGCTGCTCTAGATTTTATATCCTTTTGGATACTCCACATTCATATTTATGATATTCCTCAATATTAAGCTTCATATCACCTTCCTGTATCAAATAGTATTCTGCTAAATACAATAAACTGCAGTCCAAAAGGTGTTTGGGAGGTTTTTCTGAAAACGAGTGGAGAAAATCCCCTTTCTGTTTCTCCCAGTCTCAGAATTTTCAAAAAATATTGAAGCCATTATATTTTCTAAACGCAAGGTATACTGAAGCTTCCACAATACATTTCTATTCAAACCTTTCTATGAATCAGAAGATTATGTTTTATCTGAGAGAATTCCCTAAATCCTTCTTGCCTTTTTTGAAGACTAAAAAGTGTATTCTCTAGTCTTGATCACAATTTTTCAAACACGGTAGAGAATGGTCCCAAAACAACCACAAGCCAGTGTCCTGGCATTTTCAGGTGCATCCTCTCCAGTTCTATGGACTCACACATGTTTTGCACATTAGCTTACCTAATTGGTACCTAATTTGATCCTTCTGTACCATGCTAATACCTCTTTCTGCCATCTTTTTGTCCTAAGCAAAGACCTGAGTGGCCTGGGAGTGAGCAGCAGACTTTGTCAGTAAAGGCTGAGGAAATGAAGGTATTGAGTCTTTCATGCTTCCCTGCCACAGGTTATCCTTTCCTACACTCTCCATCTCTTGGTAATCTATCACACTGTCCCATGTTCTCCCCAGTCTTCCTTTAGTTGCTGCTGTGACTATAGAAAGCTGTTCTCTTGCTGTCACTGTGCTTCAGCAATCTCAACTCCACCTTTTCTTTGGCCTTCCTGATTCTGCCCTGTGTATCCAGAAAACAATTCTCTATTTCTCCTTGTTTGCCTGTTCATGTTTCTGCCTTCTTGACACACCTGCAGTGAGGATGTTCCTTGGAGCAAAACTTGCCTTTATAGTCTTCCCTTGTTTGGACAATGTTCTATAAAATCAGTATAAGGCCTCTCTATAATAGCAAGGATTGCAGTTTCTGTATTTCCATTCTTTCAGCAGAAGTGGCTTTGCAGCAAGACACAAAAAATTCCATTTTATGGCCTTGGAAGGAATTGTGATGATTTTTTTTAAATCTCACTTTTATTACTGTTTCAATAACAAGGTATTGTAAGACTTTGCAGTCCTGCATGCAACCCTGGCCATGGTTGTTATGGTGGACTCCAAACAGGTGAAAAAAGTGTGCATCTTTCTGCCTGCTGGCACAAAATAAGACTGGAAGGATCCTGTCTGGATGACCTTAAAACAATGAAGGACTTTGAGAGAAGAAGGTTGTGCCAAGTGCGAAATAATGCAGTATGAGTGTGGGAAGAAGGCCTGGATTTGTATGGTTAATTGAAAAGAAGGATTCAGCTACTGATACAGCTTTTTGTGCAATAGTGTTACATTACTTCCCAAGTGAGCTAATTAAAGCAAGATAAAAGACCAAAAAAACACGAGCACTAAAAGAAGTGTTTGTGTTTCAAAGCAAGGAGTTTCTGATTAAAAACAAAACAAAAAAACCCTGAAGATATTAAAAATGAGCAAAACCTTTCAAGTGTAGGGAAATCTGTATATTTGGTTTACACTGTTTTCAAAAATAATGGCTCTATGTTTTAGGTTGTGTAAATGAAAGCATAAATAGAACTACAATGGAAGGTTCTCTCCAAAAAAAAAAAAAATAGTGGAGAATCAGAAATCAACATAAAATAAATTTAATTCTCCTAGAGAATTAAATATAAAGCACAGGTGATGGCCTACATTTACACTTATTTTATTTTGTGTAATGAGAAAAAAGTAGCCAAGAATATAGAATAAGTTTTAAAAATACTACTGATGTAGTAGAAAACTACGCTTGCATAAGGAAAGATCACCAGTGCTGAAAGTGGTGCAGGGGAGGTGCCACAGTCTGCAAAATCAGTGGCTCTTCAGAGATTTGTGTTTCCAGACTCAGTTAAGTGTAAGTCTAATCTGCTTCAGTCATCACCAGCAAGAGACAGGATGCAAGATAACCATGGCCATGGCAGGTTGATATCTGACATAGTTTAGCGCATCCTCAAGGCTGCTGAAGATCAGAGGAATGCAAAGACAAAAATCTTGCTTTGATCTAAGTTCACCACCAAATTATGTTACATACTCTATCAATGAATTCAGGACTATGGGAGAAAAAAAATCTACAATTAAAAAAAAAATCCTGAAGCCTTCTGAATTGCATAACAATGTACCTGATAAGAATAGTGAATTTCCAAATTGGTGACTGGGAATGAAATACTTTTACTGTCCATGCGTAGGCACATTTGTGGGGTCTTCCACAGACACTGAGGTCGATTTTAGGGAAATTATATTGTTGTTCTTCCTTCAGGTCTTGTGCCTATGAATGCTCTTCCCTAGTAAGGTTTTAGGAGCTTTAGATGAAAGAATTGTTGCTATTTTTATTTATGTGGTGTCAGACAACCCCAGGCATAGACTGGAAACCATTGCCTAGATAATGCAGAGGCAGAGAAAAAAAAACAGAGAAAGCACTTTCTTTTGTGAATTTACAATAGATGAAATCAGGCAGTAGGGAAAGCAGCTGAATGCCAGGCTATGGATGTCCATGGACCAGTGCTTTGTCTGCTTTCACAGCTGTACATTGGAACATTAGAGATTAAAGAAGTGAGAAAGAGGTAAATAGAGGTATTGAAGAAGCAATGGGCACAAACATCTTCTGTCTGAATATCATAAAACACTTTTTACTGTGAAAGTGTCCAAGTGCTGGCACAGGTTGCCCAAAGAGGTTGTGGAGTCTCCATCTCTGGAGACATTCAAAAGCCTTCTGGCCATGAGCACCCTGCTCCGAGTGACCCTCCTGAAGCAGTGGGGTTGGACAAAATTATCTCTGCAAGTCCATTGCAACTTCATCTGCCTGAAGTTCGTGACATCATAGTGTGGCTATAAATAATTCTTCCTGAGGGCATGTCAGGAACAGCAGGAGATACAAAGAGATTTTGTAAGAGCGGGTGCTAACAAGAACAGAAAAGGTAAAGCAAATGCTAAGTTGAGTAAGGAGTTATGCAAGTGGGAAAATAATGTTGGTGTGGAAAACAAGTGAGGAAGTGACATGGGTGCTGTGATGAATAAAAGGCTGCTGGTAAATTAGTTAAAAGTGGCAAAGTGTTAAAAAGAAGGTAAATACAGTGAGGATTGAATGGTTCTTGCAGCTGGGAGTGCAGTGTTTTCTCACTCTGAAGAGCTGGAAGATCCCACCACTGAGAAGGTCAGGAACTGGTGTAACTCACAGATGCTTTCTTGCTCAATTTAATAAGAAATATGCTGTATTGGTTTAATAATCTAATGTTAAAATGAGAGCAGATTAATTATTTCATCACTTAAAGCTTCACTAGGAAAGTAAATTCACAACTAAAAAACCTTAAAGTATAGATTCTGGCATGAGCAATATTATTGTAAACATTTTTACTACATTCTGTTAAAAATAATTATATTCAGTGTGGTTCATAATAACTCCAAAGGATTTATCCAAAGTAAGTTGGTTTCCCATTTTCTGCTACAGTAGGCACGATAGGCTGCATGCTATCACAAAATATCCCATTAACAATCCTTTATGATAAGGCTTTGAAAGGCTTTTACACAGAGGCAAAGGAGGAATGTGCAGGTCTTTCCTCCTTCCTTGCCCAGGCCTGTTAGAGACTCCACATCAAAGGGTACAGGCTCTGGAGCAGATCCAGCACGATCATTGTTTTGAGGAGCACTTCATTTGCTATGGATAGATTGAGTGTGACAAGGGAAAGAGCATCCTCCACACCAAGCAGGCACTCGGGATATGTCAGACATGAGTTTTTCTTTATGAGTTAGACTTAGCCAAAAAGCCGCTGGCTGTTGTAACTTCATAATTGAGAGTCCTTTGAGAGAAATTCTATCTCGCTTTCCTGTAGAGATTTTGGTTACAGGTACTTGTGTTGGTAATCCCTAGCACACATTTTGTTGTCATATTGTTCCCAGCTGTATTTGGATACTAGTCTTCTGAGCATAAAAATTCTACAGCTAAAATAAATAGAAATAAAATCTTCTGCAGGCTGCTGAAACTGTTATTATCTTTGGAGAACCTCTACCTCTCTGTCTGAGACAGGATAAAAATCTCTTGATCGATGAAAATTTAAATTAAAACTCTGATTGACTCAGCTGTAAAAAATATGAAAGAGGACAGATGGTATGAAGACGCGCATGATTGTATGCTCAGTGGCAAAATTTAGCTGGAAAGAGAAAGGAAGGAAATCAAAAGGAAATAATAAAAAAAAGAAAAAAAAATGAAGGGGCTGCCCTTATGGCACTTTTAACAACTTCCCATCATAGTCTCACCTGGCAGTGCCTTTACAGTATCAGGTCCCAGCCCTTGGTGCCTCAATTCAACCCCCACATTAAGGGGTTACCATCAGTGCTAGAGTGGATTGTTCTGCCTAAAGGAACTACCTTGACACAAAGGCAAGTATGCTTGCAAAAGCAAAAGTTTGGTTTGCCACCCATAGGAGGGGTGGTGCTTTTGTCTTTTGCCTACTGGGATTGTACTGGAGGGTGAGGTAGAAACTACTAACAGGAACACAGTCAACAGGAGGTGCTTTGTGAGGAGGCTGAGCTGACCATGGCACAATAACCCTCTTGCCTCACCTTTAATGCAAGCTCAGAGAAAAATATTCTTAGGGACTGTGAGGTGGAAAGTTGGTATTATCTTCTGTGTTGAGGCTTAGGTTGAATCACCTGGAGTGGAGCATCTGTGACTTTCTGGACTTTAAGCAGTTTTTACCCAAATTCAGTTTTATCAGTTATGAGTAATTTTCTGAATCCCTAACTATTTTTTGACCTTTGGTACTACTGCATTTGTCAGTGAAAGTCACATGGGGGGAAAAAAGAAAATCATTCCAAGCTAAAGATTAAAAGACAATGTCTTCTCTTAAGGAAAATCATTCTGGTTTTTGAAAGTTTCATCATTTCTCCTCATTGTATATATATAGTGTGTTTGGAGTGTTTATCTTAATAGTACTTGGCTTGTTCAGAACCTAATTTTTATATGTGTCTTCAAGTGGTGAAACAGCTAATATGAACTCGAAACCCTTTTTTGGAGTGTGGAAATCCAACTAGATAAGCAAGATTCAGGAAGAAACATGCATCACATAGACAGTAAATTTTCTGAGAGAGGTTATTTCCCCATAGAAATGCATTTTCCTGTCAAAGTGCTGTTAATGTATAGAATAAGTAGGGCAGGAAGGGGGTTGTTTTGTTGGTTGAATGACAGGTTGCAGTTCTCAGCACTGTCAAAACTTTTCAACTTATACTTACAATCTTTATTTGTAAAAAAAAGGTTGGAAAAGCATAGTGATATATTTTATAGTAGTCTTCATGCAGCTGACCTGCAATCTACAAATTGCTTAATTTACTTAACTGCACTGCTTAATCTCATTCTTTCCATTCCTCATTCCAAAGATGCTCAGAAATACATTGGTTTGTTAGACAGCATTTACTTTTAGAAGTGACATTCCAAATAAATCATCAAGGCAGAAGAAGGTAAAACAAGACAGCTGCTTCAGATGCCTTCTCTGTATTTTTTGATTAGGTATTGAAAAAATTCTTCACAGCACCTCAACTTTATCAACTGCAAAAGTTTGCATGATGCATGTTATGAAGATACACAGCTTTCAGATAAAAAAATATTGAATATCCTTCTTTCATTTCATTCTGTACATTTTCATTGTATGAATGAGTCAGGAATTCACCAGGAAAAATTGCATGTGAGTGATTGAGAGGTAACTGTGGGGTTATTTACATATTTATGTAACTTAAAGTCATTAACTTTTGTGCTCCTAATCATGCCTAGAGGCATTCAATTCTCTTCATTCTCTGTATTGAGAATGTCAGTGCTTAACTTTGGGTGCACGAAATTACAGGGCACTTGCTGAAGGAGTTAAGTAGATGAGGTGAACACTCCTACACAGCTGAAGACCTATTTAAGATCCCAGAAGAGGCCCTTAGCAGAACAGGGACTGTATTCCAGAGCTGACGATCAAAGAGAGGACAGGAAAACGCATCAGTGTTTCAATCTGTTAGGTACAGATACAGAGATGAGGTACCATTTCCATCAGTAGCCCTGATGAGCATAAATTCAGAGGAAGTCAGTTCTAACATTCCCTAGGATTGTAAAAGAATCCTGACAGGTGGGGGTTAGGTTCCAGGTTTACCCGTATCAGTAAACCTGATATTACTCAGTGCCAACCAGTTTGGCGCTGCAGTGGCTATCTGAGATCTGACACACAGACTGCCACAGTCTGGCTGCTCTTCTTGGCACACACAAATGGTCACCCTCCAGGTCACAGGCTCACAGAATTGCTTAGGTTGGAAGATGCCCCTTCAGGTCATCTAGTGACCATCTTTGTGAATGAAGAGGGGGCAGCAAGTATTTCCTACCTGAGCTTTAACAAGAGTTTTGACACCATTTCCAACAACACTCTCATGGATAAGCTGGCAAAAGAGAGCAGCATTATGGATTGAAAACTGGCTGAACAGCCAGGTCCAGAGGGTTGAGATCAGTGGCACAAAGTCAGGTTGGAGATAAGACACTGGTGGTGTTATGCCAGGGATTGATCCTGGGGCCAATACTCTTCCTCAAACATCTTCATTAATGATCCAGAAAATGGGATCAGTACACCATCTTCAGGTCTGTAGATGGTACAAAACTGGGAGTGATTGATATAGACACAGTGGTGTTACCATTTAAATGAACCTGAACAGGCTTGAGAATTAGGCTGAGAGTTAATAAAGTTCATGAAGTTCAGCAAAACTGGGGAAAAATAACCGATGCACCAGTATGTTATACCCAGACAGAATTCCAGGCATTCCAGCTGCAGTCTCACAAAAAGTCACCTCACCTTCCCAGCCTGTCTTTCCAAAAGAGTCTGTACCCAAACATTTCAGAAATTTAGTTGCTATTGCATCACATGTCCGTTAGCTCAGTGGCTGTAACCGCGTGTGGATTTCTGATCCCTCCTGTTGGTTTGCTCATGCCATATCCATTATTGTCAAGCGTTTCAGAGAGGCACCCAGACATGTTCATTCACCAGAACAGTCTCAAGATTGTTTCACAGGTACCTTCTTTCTTACAGACCTAGGCTTAAAGTGATTCCACTTCATCATTGTTTTTGTTGATTTCTATGTCACTTCTCTTCCCATCTCCCCTGGCTCTTACCTTGCCTATTCCATCCTCAACTTCCTCACTTGCTTTTTCAGGAATCTCCACCTCTCCTGTGATTGCCAGTTTAAAGCCCTCAGTTTGGCCATCCTTGACACAAACTGTGTGCTTCTAGTTGTATGCTTTGGACACAAGAACCTCGTTCCTCATTCTGCGTTGTTCTGTTCTTTCTAAGAACGGGATCCCAGACTTCTGCTGTTGTAAACTTATCAAGCTCTATCTCATAATGATAGAATATCTTGTTCTTATTTCATATTAAAATATTGCTCTAGAACATCACTCCTCAACTACATAGAAAATTATCTCTAATTTCTGGATTTTGTTCCGTATAAGCCAAAGTCATTCACTTTTATGTCAGTACTGAATTCCTTTACATGACTCTTTGCTTTGGTAGCTATCAATGGTCTAAACATAATTTACCTTTTAATTTTTGGTATATCTTTGGGTGTGACTGACATCCAACATGGTTCCCATGTGGGACTGGAAGATATTACATATGACCTGTAAGTATTGTGCTTTTCTGTAATAGTTTCTGGAAAGTACACAGGATAGACTACAATGTGTGCAATGGCATTAAAAATTATGTTTAAGTACCTGTTACTTTTTCATTTTACTCTTACATCACCCCTTGAAAATGTAGAATCTTTGTGTTCCACGTCATTCTCATTCTGCTGAGCTGGATGGACCCACGCTGGTTTGGTCACTTCCTATGCAAAGGTTCACATAAAACTCAAACTGAAGAGAGATCAGGTTCCCATTTTTTTTACTACAAAGTGTGTTTTAAAGCCCTGTATAGTTTTGAGGTCAGAATAATAGACCACTGTGTACTTGGAATTGATATTTTGTTTTCTTTTCTTCAAACATAGAATTTTATATATATACATATATATATATATATATTTAATATCCTAAGCACCTGTTCAAGGGGTCAGGTGCTGGTTTTCTGCAGTGGAAATTACCTGTTATCCCTGTTTTGAGAACACTGAACTTTTCTTTGGTATTCTGCTTTCTCCCCCACATTCTGCAGTGTATAATTACACATATGTTAATTCCTTTTCAATCGTGGAAAATAAATGTAATATTAAAGAGGAGTGTGAAGTGAATTTCAATATCAGAAGTGGATTAAGAATCAATTAATATTTTTTTCTGTGTTCTTTTCCTGTAAATTCCCCCAAAACTGAAGGCTAAATCTTCCAATTTCTCTGTTAAACCATGGTGGCAAAAATTGGAAAAAAAAAAAAAAAAAAAAGCAAACGAGGTATTCAGCCCTCTGAAATATATGCTGAAAAACTCAGGGGAGCAAATTTGGAGTGTCTTGCTGCTCAGACATGAATGTTTTCTTATCAGCACTGTCTTCTTTTCTGCTGCTACCATTTTTACTTTGCCGTTCTTAAGAAATGTCTGAAAAGGTTGATATTTCAAGCAGTAGGAGTCCAAAAATAAATGCTCTAACCATAATCATCCCAGGTATAACTAAATCTTGTTTATGTATTTGATTACCCCTGGCTGGCTCACCTTCTGGCGAGGAAAATTTGTCATTTCAGTAGGGGGGAGAGGGGGAATGTTTTAAAATAACTTCCTAAATAATAACACAAACCAGAGCTAGTCATTAGATTTACCTATCAGATGTCTGAATATTTATGACAATTTATGTGTTTTTCATTTGTAATCAGTCACTTGAGGAAACAAATACATGAGTGCTATACAGAATGCTATTTTTTCTCATTTTGCTTAATATGAATAGACTAAAATTAAATGAAATGACAGAAAGGAGAGCTGGTTAAGTCTTGTCAGGTCACTGAGGTTGTCTGCCTGCCAACAAAGCTGTGTTGCCTGAGGTATGTGCAGGTGCTTTTCTTCAGCCTAATTTTAAATGACTCATACAGTGAAGCTCCTTGCACCACCTCCCTTGAGAGACAGCTCTGTGATCTGACATCCTAATGGGGAGAAAATGCCTCCTGATCCTTGGCTGGAGGTTTTATTGTGAACAGGTTTAATCCACTGTTCCTATTTGTATCCACCGAGGACATTTAAAATCATTTTTCTTCTTACTCTGGGTTTGACCCTCCTAAGAGAGGTAATGATCATATTTCCCCCTGATTTTTCCCCACTGTATTTTGACTTGTAATTAGTTCAGTTAACTAAACTGTTTCTAAATACTAAATATTCCTAGAACCATTGCATATACTCTGATGCTATTCTTTCATGTAATTTTTTTTTCCCCCACTTTTTTTGGCACTGAAATGCTTCAAATTCTGGATCCAAGGTATAAGTTATCAACATATCACTTCACTGCAGCTCCTTCAGTCAGTGCTCACTGTTGTTTCTCCACCAGCTTCACTGCTTTAACACTCTCCTCAATAGCACTTACATGGGTTTGGCATGTGTAACCTGGGACCTCATCACAGAGCATCTCAGGAAGGGAGAAGAGGAATCAAGCTGAAAGTGAAAAGTTTAAAAGAAATGAGTATTTACAGATTAAATGAGAGGGAGTGAGATGGTATTAAAATTAAATATCCTTTAGTAGTGCTGGGGAATTGCAGGGTGCTAGCCTGAAGGAAACTAAAATTTGAGTTAACACAAATTTATGCAGAATGACCGGAAGCAACGTATATAATATGAGGGGTAAAAAAGTGAAATCTGGACAATTCTTATTACAGCAAATTTTTTTTTTTAAGAAAAAATGCACATAAGAATCTATGCTTTAGTTCACTAAAATTGGTTTAGAAAAGCCTCATGTTCTGTGGTACAGAGGAAAATCAACTTAATGTTGCTCTCGTCCCTGTGGCGTCTTCACCCAGACCTGCTGCTCAGAGGAATGGGGTCTTGCAGCAAGACTTCCAGTCCTTCCCTTCAAAAGGACTGGGGAAAGAACTTCCTGCCCTCAGAGGCAGCCTGAAAGCTTCTTGCTCTCCACTAGGACCTCCTTGTTCCTCTAGTGGGGCTTCTGTACCAGCTATCATTACTTATTAATAATTTTGCTTTATGCCAGAAATTCTCCCCTGATGCATTGTATTTGCAAGTCAGATCGAGCACAGCGTATGTCCTTTCTCTCTTAGCCAGAATTAGTTCATTTTGTCCTTCACTGATGAGTTCTTTTTCCTAAAGGCCTTCACTGACTTGTGGCTCTTTCCTTGTTATTGCTCTTCTTTTCACGGCAGCAAATATAAGTTGTTCCTGAAGGAACTCTCTTGTCTTTTTGTTAGTCCCTCTGGGATGATGCTTGCTGGTGCCCAGTACCTACTTGCAACTTTTAAGCTTTCCCAGCATTATTTGGGGTAAACAGTTTCAGTGATGTCTTGTGGAGAACCGTAAGGAACTTCAATCACCAAAGAATTTTTTCAACAGTCAATGTTTTTGCTTTCATGGAAACCATTTCTTAATAAATGCAATCAAATGCCCTTCACCAAATATTCCAGTGTTTGTCAGGTCATTGAGTGTTTCATAGTTTCTAATAAGACAGATATTTATTTCTTGCACTCATTATTATTTGTAATTTCTAGACTATGCATTTTCTATCTGTTCTGGTCCTTTTGTGGTATATTGTGCAATGATAACTTTTGCTCTAGAAAACTTACAAGTGTTTTTGAAGATCTGTGTTTAAGGGGTATTTTTACACAACAGATAAATTCCTGAATGGTCCCACATGAACACTGAGTAAATAACTGAAACTGAATATCTTTGACATAGAACTGGAAAGCAAGGATGGCAATTGCATTGAACTAAGATAGCAATAAGTTCAGAAAAATAGACATCCATGAGGCTGAGATAATATTGCTTCTGAAGCACAGCAGTAAAATTAGATTTCAAACACATGTGTGAAAAGGGAACTATATCTGATCACTTTGTTTCCTGATATCCAAGGGTATCCATTTAGGTACCAAATAAATCAAGATTACCTTAGTTGGAAAACATAATTCTGTTTTCCCCTCAAGCAATATAATTTTTGAGCTAAAATTACATTAGTAGGATAAAAGACAAATAAGGCAGTAACAAAAGACAGAAAGGAAGATGTATAGACATGACCTAGAAGGTTTCTAAAATGTCTAGTGAGGAATTTCAATATTAGAGAAATCATCTTCTAAAAATGACAAGAGAAAAAAAATACTGGATCTCACAATTCTGAGATACATAAAATTGGAAATGTCAGGAATGTGATGAAAACTTTTTCTTAATATGAGGTAAAATTTTCCTATCAATAATCATTATATGTTAATATTAATTTATCCAGTAAAAGCATTAAGGCTGGAGTAGTATTAATTTGTAATTGAATTTAAGACTTTTTACACTAAGACATATTTGCTGATATGTTCACATCAGTAAAACATTCTTGAGAAAATGTGCCTTATGTTAGCAAGAGAGGTTTTGTAAGGACAGAACTCCCACTGGTTCCATGAATAAGATAAACTATCCCAACAAGAGGCGTTCTTTGCTAGTATAAATATGTCCACTCCGAGGCTTTTGCCAAGGCAGTCCTGTTAGTTGAGGAGGCTGTGAGGAATATTTTTTCACACTTCCAATAAAATTACTGTGACAGAAATCCTGATTAGTCCTCAGTCATTTCAGAATTAAGGAAAAAATTTGGAAATCCAAGTGATATTCCCTTGTCTTTTCGAAGGAGAGCATAGAGGCATCTCTGATGTTTTGGATAATTAGGCAGAATAGAGTATGTCTAAAGCTAGAAAAATTGTGTATTGCCTTTCATAATTTCATTGTCACCAGTTTCAATAAAATGGCTAAAATCCTGACTAGTTAAAAGGCTTTTTATTTAAAAACATACTTTATAGATTAGCAAAAAAAATTAATTTGCGTTAGTAAAGACAATGGGATCACTGAGTGGACAAGTGGGATTTGGTCCTCAGGAGATTTACAGTTTCACTCAGGTGATTCATGTTCAGTTTCATGTTTGACTTGTAAGGTGCAGTTGCATCACCAGTATAATGATGTTTCCCAATTGTGTCTCTTACTGTTTTATTAGTGAGGCAAAGTTGTCACACATCATTTAGCCAATACGTTCTCTGAAAAAAGAAATTGAAAATCATCCTGAGGTAATTTACATCTTTTGCTATATATGTTTAAAATATTAATTCCAGACTCAACACTTATGGTTTTATGTTGCCCTATGCTTTAAATGCACATTCCAACAAGGAATGGATTGAGTGTTTAGAAATCAGATCATGGGATATATATTTGGTGTACATACCATAACATTATAAAAGTATATTTTATAATCATGAGATAGCTTACCATTTTGAGAAATATACCTGAATGCAGTCTACATTAAATAATGTGAAAAATATAGGACTACAAGCATCTTATTGCCAGTAGGCAATCATAGAGCTAAGGTAGTTAAACAAGAAAATTACTTATGAGATAGGTTTAGAAGTTTGGGGCTTGAGTATTATAAGCCTTCATTTTCTCGTATTAAAGTCACTTATAAATTACCATCCTAGCCAAGTGTAAAGTTAGGATGCACTCCTCCAGGTCAGTTGATGAAGCTGGAAAATCCAAAACCTAAAGATCTTGATTTGTGTTCCATTATCAGTTAAAATTATGCTTTCACTGCTAGTTCTCAAAAATTATCTTAATACATATTATTTAGTCTGCGGTTTTGAGATGAGTGGTGTTAAGAAATGAAAATGCAGTAAATAGTAAATAGTACAGTAAATAGTATGACATCTCTTTCAGTGTTTATTACCTTGGTAATTGAAATACCACTTCACTCTAGTACAGTACTTGTTTCTACTCTCATTTTACTGATTCTATATAGCTTACTTGAGTCTAAGCAGATACATCAATAACCATTGTGAATATTTGTTGCAATGTTCCCATAAACATGCTGTTTCACAATTGTTCTCCATTTAGGATTTTTATATTATTATTTCTTATGATAACCAAAAACATGTGACTTCTCTGTCCCAATCAGATGACTAATCACAGCTCAGAATTTTAATAATCCTTGAAATGAACTATCCACAAACTAGTTACCTACAGACAGAGCTCAAGCAATAAGAATGAGTAAATTTGAGAAAGTGTAAAATGAAAAGAAAGACACATCTTTATAGTCGTACTCTCTAGTTTATTTTACTTCACGTGCATATGCACTATTAGTATAGTGAGTAAAAAAACCCTTTCCACAAATTCTTACGAAAAAGTCTTTATTGTGTGCGGAAAATAATTAATGTGGCTCATAAATTTTCTCATGTAACTTCATATCTTCAGAGTTTTTCATTATTACAGGAACCTGTAAAAAACAGGCCTGTGTATTGGGAGTCACGTCTCTGGCATTAACCCGTTTTGTCATCAATTATCTCAGCATTAGCTAAAATAATGATATAATTTCTCAAGATTTATCCAACTTTTGAATCCAGTTAATTTAGGTTGAAAATTATGTAAGATGATTAAAATACTTGTGGCAGAAATCTTAGAAGTGCCAAGGTGAGTTAGGCATTTAAAGCGTGTTGAATGTCGTTTAAAGCTTGTACTTCAGGTAAGGTTATAGTACTATTTGGGAAACAAAACTAGACAAAGGAGTAAGCTGTAAATAATAGTGGGATAAAGTAGATTTAGAATTTTTTACCTGATTACTCAGACTATTTATGTATTTATTCAATTAAATTTTTTATCAAGCACAGAGAGACCAGAATAATGAAAAGATTAAATGATTTATATAACTACAGTAAAGAAGTGATTGCAAAACACTGTTTCAAATATTTTAAATGTGTAAATGTCAGCAAGGAGGAGAGGTTATTTAGGATGTGTGAGCAGTGTTAGTAAAATAGCCAGATTAAATTTAAAAATAAAGGATTTCATCTACCTCTCAGGGTTAATTTCTGGCAGGAAAATTTTTTGGTTATAAAATGTTTTTGAAAAGAAGCAGCAGCAAAGTTCTCTTTTAGGAAATCAACAGTAAATTAAAGCACAGACTGAGAAAATTATTTGGGGAAATTATTATCCTAAGTGTCCCTGGAATCCAGCTTTAAGAACAAAATAAATCTTTCCCATCTGTACTTTTGACCAAAAATGCTAATTTTTATGTGTTTATTTTCCAAGACTCATCTTAGTATTCACATAGTGAATAAGTGTTGTTTGTTTACATTTTTTAAAAGATTTGAGCAGCTTTTGATTAGTGCTATGAATTAAAATTCCTATTTAAAGCTAAAAGGAAAATTCACAGCAGAAACTAACATCTGTCTACAGATAACAGAAATTTGGCTCTCACAGGCAGTAGCCTGCCCCCATGCCTCTTGCTTACATATTAATTGTAATTTGTTCTCTATTAACAGAAGATTTTAGTAGTGCTTGGCTTTTAGGTTTTCTTTTGATGTTTAGTGTAGAGGTTTTGAAGGATATTGGATGGGGACAAGAGCATCAAAGGGCTCTGCTTGCCTACCAGATATCCAGGATCACCCACACCCTTTCAACAATTGCCAGCAGAGGATGGGTTTGTAGAGAGGCTGAATTTCTAGGTAACAAAACTGTAGTCCCTAAAAGATTTTGTGATGCTGACACAAAGGGCGGGAGTCAGTTCCATGCTAAGAAACTTGTGTCTAGGATTCTGATGTCCCACTGCTGTCTGTTAAAGAGGTCCAGTTAATTAGCCAAGGGGAGTCTGGAGAGGGATTTAGCGATCAGCCGCTCTATGTCAGCTTCAGGCTTGATTGAACCATTGCCCCAGTGTCAGGCCAGAAGATTTCAGCTGCTTAAAACAGTCCTTTAGTATCATTTGGGAAAATGCAGCCTGCCTTTGCACGGGAATATGGGAACAGCTCTACAAGGGGAACCTTTCACGTGTTCTGGTCCCAGCTGTCACTGTGAACTAGGAGAGAACCTAACCCACTGTGATTTGGGTTCTATCCTAGTCTTGCAGGTTGAACACACTTAGAGGGGCAGAGATCTTCTGTGCTAGTTGCATCAGAAACAGGTCCAGCCTGTGGGCTCTGAGATGGCTCCATGTGCACAGCAATGCATGGGAAATAGGAACAATGGGGGGTTGCATCACATGTGCACTTCTAATCCAAACTCAAATGCCCAAATGAGCATACAGACAGGGTATATCTCACTGGACCTTCAGCTGCTGTTCCAGAAGAGCACAAGTTCCCAGGAATCCTGTTTTAAATCTACTAGTCCTGTATGAATGCCCCAGGCATCTTACTGGCTGCA
Organism: Pyrgilauda ruficollis; assembly: GCF_017590135.1. NCBI lineage: Eukaryota > Metazoa > Chordata > Aves > Passeriformes > Passeridae > Pyrgilauda > Pyrgilauda ruficollis. The sequence goes on along the minus strand of NW_024524711.1, from coordinate 5,577,948 downwards.
GAGGGCACTTGTACTTAGCTGGCCTGTAATACTGATCTCCACTTCATATCATGGAAGATTATGCACTAAAGGTGGACATGGGAGTTCAGGATTTGTTATCAATTGCCCAGTTTCATATAGTGAAATAGAATGAAGTTACAAAATTCAGTCTCTGCTAATGTTAACAATGAACTTTCAATTGCAGCAGCTGAATCTTTTTTTTCCCCCATGTTTCTGGCATTGCCAATTGTTTCTAGTTCACTTCATGCTCTAGTTTCACATACTTCATTTTTCATTTATATTCATGTTTGAGTAATGTAATATTTATACATTTGGTCTTGGCATCCAGTGAATACAAATGACAGTTAGATGTTCTCTCAGTCCCAGAAGAACCAGCAAAGAATTTTGTAAATTACACATCGCTTATCACATAAAATCTCAGACAAGTATTTGGCTGTGTGTCAAATGCCTCTAGATCACAACTGTAGAATTAAACTATGGAAATTTTGGAAGGGCTCTGTTTTCTGCTTTATTGTGGACCAATATTTCCAGTTTCCTTAGCTGGTAAACTTGTGCTCTTTTTTTTTTCATTCAGCATTTAGTAGCCACAGTCTGGAGTGAACCTTGTTAGTTAGCCATGGCTGGAGAATGGGAGAGTTTTCTTTACACAAATTATAGCATTATTTTTTTCTGTAGTTGGATGTTCTCGAAAAGAATGATGAAAAACAGATTGCTGTAAAAGTAGCTGTGCAGAAAAGACCACATCCACTGTTAGCATCCCCAGTCTGGTACATTTCCCCACAGAAACAGGGGGAAGAAAAGGTCCTCACCTATACTGACATCAAATATATATAGATAGATATAGATACATATAGATATAAATAAAACTGTATAGGAAAAGCCATCTTATAAATAAATAGTGACACTAATCTGTAAATGTAAATGCTGAATAGATGGTGTGAATGCTACCTGACAAAAGCAGACTGATAACAACCCCTTCCAAACAATTACAGTTTGGTTTTCTCCTTTTATTTCCCTTTTATTTTCCACAACATTCATAGGATGGTAAAAATCCACTTGGCAATGAATGACTGTTGTAGGGTGAGCTGAAGTGGCAAGAGAAACTCAAAATGGTTGAAACTGTGCCCTGTTCTAGTTGAATGGTGTTCAGTCATAGGTTGGACTCAATTGTGTCAGAAATCTTTTCCATCCTAACTGATTGTGTAATTCTGGGATGGGTAACAGATCTGGGGAGAATTTAGCTGAGGGTTAAGCAATCACAAACTGATTCAAGCCTTCTTGAGATCATTGGATCCAAATGGCCACTCCATTCTGTGGACTGTTAATTAACTGATGTTTTTTCCCATCTCTTGATCATATTGAAGATATAATCCATGCTTCTCTTAATCTCCAATATATTATAGCTATCAGATCAAGATGCTGGTAAAAATGAAGTGTAAGGATATTTTGCACGTGGCCTGACACACTAAAGTATCTCATGAAATTACTCACTGAACATAATATGAATTATTCCAAATGCTGGTGAAGCTGAATCATCTGATCCAGTAGTTTATAAATAGCACAAATACCTTTGCTTGCTTCCATGCTGTCTCTAGCTATTACAGTTCATTATGATCAAATGCATGCTGCTTTTCTCTGCTATTCAGATTATTCAATCCATTAAGACACATGAGTGAGAGAGAAAATCATGAGAACTTTTGTGTCAATATTGTTGCCAGGGAACCACTTTTTATTTCAGTGCATGGGACACTGGTGTCACCTTGAGTATGAGCTGCAGAAAGACAACTTCAGAGGAAAATATTAGGGATGTAAAACAGAATTAATGAAATCCTAGACTTTCATTTTAAAGACAAAAAGTGTTATGCCAATTGTTTCAGAAGAATCGTGAATGGCCTGAAAGTTTGGGGGTTTTCTTATAAATCTGACTAGAATTTTGAAGGGAATGTTAATGACAGATAGGAGAGACTTCTTGGTCTTTCCAGACATGTCTTAAATAATATTCCATACTTTTTTCTGTCCGTGCACCACTGTGGTGCATCACCATTTAAGCAGAATGGTGAATATGTGTCTGGAATGACAAGGATTATTTCAGTCTTTCCAGAGCTGTCCCATGCTCACAGGTATCTGTACGAACTCATTTGGACCCCCATATGCCTGGAAGGGTTTCCTGATTTAATCTAAACAGACTTTAACTATTCTATCATTTAAACAGCTTTGTAGGCCACGTTTCTTTTAAGAAAATCTGTATATGTAGTTTTTGAAACACAGTAATTATTTATTATAAAATAAAAACTAGAACAAATGCAAATACAGTCTATGTCTATGAAGTCTATATAACATGAGAAATTTCGTCACTGGAATGCTTAATGTCATTTAAAACTTATTTGACACTTTCATTTTGATCAGATCTTCCTGAGAATTAAACTATACATAAAAGAAAATTGAAGAAGAAGAAGTAAAATTATTCTAAAACTAATTTTTTTCTTCATTCTTTAAGGGAAGAAATATTGACAGTAAAGAACCATTGCAGCAATAAAGTTGCAACATCCCCCAACCTCCTATGAGGAACTGGATTATTCTGCTGGTGGCTGGATAAATAATATGTAAACTGCTCTTTTCAAATTACAATATTTGTGAGATTCTGATTTCTTTTTTCTCAACAGAATTTATCTTAACTGTATGTGTTTCTTATTTGGAAGGCATTGGATTAAAAAAGGGAAATTATTAAGATTGATTTTATACCTTAATTATATTTAAAATAGACACAGAAAAGCAATATAACTGCAGGGCAAGGAAAAGATCTGTGCTGGTAGGTGCTGAAGTAGATAACACAATGTGTTTTTTTCTGCCACTCAATTGTGATATTCTAGTCATTAAAGTACCTGGGAGATGAATGGTGCTAAATAAATAATAAGTTTTGAGTGATCTTATGGAACACTAAAAATCACGAAACTTTTTAGAGAGAGTGGGATTTGCAATGAATCCTAAATAAAACTAAATGGGTTCCTAACATCAAAGCTTGCTGTCTTCACATTTGTTTTATCTCCTTCTTAAATTTCTTCTTTCTGTTTCCCACTCATGAGATGTGGAAGGCAGTTTTCATGGATGAGTATCAGGATGAGGTTACAGTCTGAGAAAATTTTACACGTTCAGGTTTTTTTCAGTAATTTTGAGAAAACTGCCATTTTTCAGTTATATTTATTGATGTGTGATTGACACACAATGTTTTAAGCATAGTCTAGGAGGGTGTCTTCCTTAACCAGTCATATTAAACAGATGAAAACTGTACATCAGTGTAGTTTGCAGCAGGTCAAGGGGATTAAAATTCCAATTCCAACCTTTCTTCCCCCACAGCACATACTATAGCTGTAACCAAATGTCTAACTATGTTGTGATCTGGATGAGTGTACAACTAGATGACTGGAAACTAGATATATTTTATTATATAATTTATGGATATATGCATAATTTTTATTTAAATAAATCAAGTAAATAAATCAGCTAATTGTTTTGCTAGCCTAACTAGGGTTCAAAATATCTAGGGAGCTTCTGTAATGTGGAATATTATTTAAAGTCTTAATAAGAATATGCCTCTTGCTTGAACACTTGAAAAAAGTTTGTCAAAGCAAGTGTGAAGAATCTTATTTACATTAGTTAAAATTCAGATAAGTTGAAATTTGACTTTGCACTTTCTTGGTCAAGGTTACAGCATTTCAGTGGTCTGTGATGCATTCACTATATAGTATGCCATTTAATCTCCAGTTCCAAAGCTGTAGAGGTAAATGATATCATCTCATCTATCATTTTTGCTCCAGCAGTTTGTCATGCAGTTTCTGTCAATAACAGGATGGAATCCATACATTTATACATACACACATTTCTTTGCTTCCTAAGGTTTTGATACAGGTCCTCCTGTTATGTAAACTTGTGTATATCTACCTCTCTTGAAGCATTCCCAGTAAGCAAAATATTTGAAGTATTTGTCTGTCTGTGTTAGCTTGTCACAGTTAAGCTTAATTCATTTTGTTCTCACAGTTTCCTCTGCACAACAGCCCCACAGACATCTTTCTTATGCTTCAGTAGGTATAAAATGGTATATAAAAATTGTTTTTCTGATAAGCAGACACCATAGCTTTCAGAGTGGTTGTATGCTATACTGTCTTAAAAACCAAAACCCAAATATGTGAAGAGATGTTTTACTGAGTGGGGAGCTGGTTGTTAAATGGCAGATGACCAGTTCTGCATTAAAAGAGCTCAGTAAATTATGGTAGGTTATAAACATGAAGTTTTTTATGAAAGGATGATTGGTCTGGGACACATTTACACAAGTCATGATATTTTTTCTCATAATTGGTGGCAGTTAAAGAGCATAGCAAACCACATAAATGGGTGTGAGCTCCTGTTATGGTGTTAGGGCAGAGATAAGGTGTCTGTAGACTTGCAGGACCTGAGAGGTTACATCATCTTTGTGTATGAAACTGCTTGAAGCTCTCCTGGCTGTCTCTGTCCAGTTGTGGTACATGCAGTGCAAGCAGGAAGATGACAAGCTGGAGAGGAATTCATAAGAAATATAAAAGTCAGACTTGAATCTGTTTGGCTTAACGCCATGAAGAGGTGACTTTGTCACATTTTCAAGTATTTCTGCAGTGTTTGTAGAAACAGATACCAGGCAATTGTTCTTCTGTCTCACAGCCAAAGTATAATACAATCCCCTGGCTGTAACCTGAACCTGTTCAGACTAGACATGAAGCACATGTTTTTAGCAATGGAGGCAAATGAGACACCCAGGGTTACCATGTATTAAACTTTTTAAATTAAATTTATTTTTTCCAGTCAACATTTGAAATGGCAATTAATTTGGGGATGCATGTGTTCACAAGGGTACCATGATATGTTGCAGTCTGAGAACCTGGACATTATCCCATTACCAGTTAATGAGATTCCTGCAGGGAAGAGAGGTGGCTTGGTTTGGATCACACTTGTGGAAGCCCAAGGCACCAGGGCTGTGTCTGCTCTGGGGTGCCCTGACCCCCAGGGAGCACGGACTTTGACCCTCATTCATGGAGAAAGTTTCCTAGACTTCAAGAAAAACTAGAATCCACAAAAGTGTGAAATAGATTGTAGAGAGTAGTGTAGGTGTATCACTTGGTGAGAAATTTAGGTTTTGGGATTTTTAGTATATTGCGGATGGAAGCAAGATTGAGGGCACAGGGTGTTGTCCTGAGTTTCTTCTTCATGCTTCTTCTTCCTTCTTCTTCATGGGTTTGGGTGGCATCTTGTAATTGGGAAGAAAAGTCCGCATTGCAGCTCTTTGGGATCAGTTATTGGGTTAAAAGGGAAAATAATCCAGGTGTCAGTTCTTAATTGGATAGTTTGGTCTTAAAAGACCTAGTAACAAGAGATTGTTAGCCATTTTGTGCCTTCTGATGAAAAGCTGAAGAACTCACAGTAGTGAGACCGTTTTACTGATAAGAAAGAATAAACACTTGAGTCCAAACATGAACTACTGTCTCAAGTGCCTTCAATCCAGACCCAGAGGAACCGACAGCTGGGATCCCTGCAACACTAGCTAGTGCAGAATGCTGCTACAAGAGTCTCTTGCTACATTCCCAACAGAGACAAATGCCAATAGGCTGGAGAGGTCAGAGTTGGAGTCACCCTGAGGCTGGGAGTGCTTTTCCTGCCTGTGCTCAGGCCACAGGTTGAGCCTTTCCTGGTGCAGTGCTGCTGCACAGCATCACAGGTGAATCTATTTGTGGCATCCTCTGCATTCACAGCAGATGGGACCATCCAATAGTTTTGGCATTCCCAGAGCTCCACTGCTGCCAGCAGGACACTATGGGGGAGGCAGATCTGTGCACAGAGATGCGCTGGCTGTGCATAGGGATTGTGTGGTTAGTGGCATTGCCAGAAGGCACTTTGTGGGGTGCAGGCGTGGCTCCTGCAGCCCAGCCAGCTTTTGGGAGCACTACTGTGTGCCAGGAGCCGTGCAGGTGCCTTCACAGCCAGGTGTGATGCAGCCGCTCCGCTTGGGCATGGCACACGGGCCTTGTGCACGTGAGGCTCTGGCTGCTTAGCAACTGCATAATAGGGCTGTCCCAGAAGAACACACCGTCTGTTTAGTCTATAAATGTAAAATATCCATTTTAAATCTGCACAGTACATCCTAAAGAACACTGGAGCACTCTGTTTTTATACTGCCAGGGCTATTTGGCATTGTCAGAGCAGCACGGCCCCAGCACAGTAGCGGTGCCAGAGGTGTCTGTCAGACTGTGACTGCTCAATGCATTGACCCCTTCATCCAGCGAAAGCTCCCTCTGATTTTCCTCCTGTCCTTCCTGTCCTGATTCGCTCTGTAGAGAGCATCATCAGCCATTAAATTGTTTCATTATCTGTCAGTTTAATTAAATATCAGTGGTTTGGAAACTAAAATTTTACAGTGTGTATAAGAAACAAGTGTAAGTTTCAAAGCATGCACAAGCAACACAGTTCTTTAAAAATATGTTTCTTAATCTCAGATGTCTTCTTTTATAATACACTTGCTAAGAAGCTGTAATCCAAATCAGACAGACAAAATACCAGATTGCAAGTATATGAAATCATAGGGATAGCTTTGCTAAACAATTCACATTTCTGTTTTTCTATTCCTTAAAAAAATATATTTTTATGCAATATATATCTATATTCAACATAAATATATATATTTATATATATATTCAACAATTTTTACTTCACTTAAAATGTAATCAGCTGAATGACAAGCACCTTCTAGGTTTTCTCAGAGTAAATAGTTTGGCATGTTAGCTTTTCAGTTTGATCTCATGAAATGGTAAGTCAGGAGTAGTAAGAAAACGGAAATTAACGTGTGGCTATGTCTACTTTTCAGTCAGTGACAGATATCTACATTGGGAGTAGATAGGCTACATTTAGCTCAAAAGCTTCCATGAAGAGCATTCTTATGCTGGGAAAAAAAACAAACAACAACAACAACCAAAAAAAAAGTAAATGCAAGGAAAAATAATTTTAATTAATTATCTTCATTTTTCCTGAAAAAGAGAGTCAAGTGTTTAATCAGCATGATAATTTAAAAAACATGTCAGGTGAAAAAAGCATCCATACTCATGGCCATATACATTGCTTTCTTCAAATAAAGTCTGCAAATGGATTTGGTCCAAGGGTTTCTATCCACCAGGTAATTATGTTTTAAAACTGTCTCTCCCATAAACAGTCCTGCTGTTTTGTGAACAGACTGACCTATGAGCAGTCAAGCCCAAAAATTCTTTCCAAGTTGCAGAGGTATTGGCAGACTGAAGCAGTTCTGATTGTTTTGCTTTCACATCCACCCAATACAACTTTACATACACTTAGTGCCATTCAGATTTCTTGATTTCCAGTCATTTCCCCACTGCACTCAGTGCACAACAGTCTTTATTTTACAGGCATCTGAAGGACCCCGAGTTCTGCATCTGGAAATCTGTTTTGATTACTAACCTGAAATACCCATATTTAATCCAGGCTTGCATGAAACTAAAGGAGATTTAGAGATAGAACACAAGAGAGTTGGATATTAAGGTAATGCTAGGGCCAAAAAAAGGTTTTTTAATGGGTTAAAAGATCCTTGCATACTTTACTGTGCAGTGTTTGAGTTGGATTCATTTTGTCAGTATGACAGCTGAATTTCACTCCTTTGCTGGGGTATTGACAGTCGTCCCACCCAGCACCAACTGGTGGAGAACTGGCCAATGTGGCTATTCACTGCTGCTTTCTCCCATCCGTCTCTTTTCTGTAGCTCCCATTTATCTGCCAGAAGAGCAGGTTGTACTCACCAGCTCTCTGGTCTGCTTCAGACAATTTCAGCTAGGAGCACTAGAGAGAAGTATTGGTGAGGGTGATGGTCCATAACAGGGCAGTGATGAGGGGGATCACTTTCACTAGTCTTGGAATTATTCCAACTTCCAACACTGCTGCAGTCTAAAAGCTATTTTGAGAACTTCACACAAAAATAAGTCTTGCTCAGCAAGGTTGGTGAATATAGTGACAATGACTTCATTAGTTTTTCTGGACAGAAAATGTGTATGGAAATTCAGCATTTCCAAATGTTATTTATTCCAATTTTGATACACAAAACTTTGTACTAGAGAGGCACTGATGTTAAAGCAGTACTGTTATGTTAGCGCAGCATTTGAACTAATGGCACACAGCAGCAAGTTTTAGGATCATTCTGAATGACATTTTTAATGTGGAACATCCAGCTTAAAAATCAGAGCTGACAGTAGTTCTGTAAGTTTTTCCTTGCAGCCTGCTGAGTGATCATCTAATCTTGCCTTCTGTCTGAGGATCTAATTCTTGTGCATTCTCCATGCCTGGGTCACCTTTGATCTTCTGACACTGTGAACCATTAATAGTAAGGCTTACACTGTTGACTTATTTTCTAGTGGTGACTACATATTCCTTTGATTGAATATAAATTTTGGTTATAATATGTATAGTGCCCTAACAGGGAAAATGTCTGCATCACCTTGTCGTTGCAGTGATGTAACTTCAGCCTGGCAAATTTGCAGTTCTTTAAACTTTGCTCTTTAGATGTACTGAGTCAAGTTCAGTGGTGTCAGCTGGTCACAATAACATCAAAATTCTTTAGAACTGAGGAGATTTTGACAAAATTATTAATTTTGCAATTTTAGCCTGCTATAATGGTGTTTAGTATGAACAAGTTGCACCAAGTGTTAACTATGTACAAGGAGTATACTGTTTTTAGACATATGAAATTATTATTATTAATAATAATAATCTTTAATATTCTTGGCTTTCATTTATAGAATTAAAGACACTGATTTTAGCAATGCTGTTCTGGGTCTACATCAGAGGAAGACAGTTCCTTGCTGTGTTTTATCTTAGGAAGCGATTGTTGGTATTGCCCAAATAAATTGTTCTTTGAGGGCCTCTGCATATTCCCACTGGTAACTCCTAGTGACCTAGTCAGGGTCAAGCTAAGATATGATTCTCTCTCATATCACTGTATGAGAAACCTTGCTTGAGCATGATATTGAGCACTCCACTTACTGAGCACTCCATTTACTGTGTAAATGTATGCATGTAAATGTATATACTTGAGCACATCTCTGGCTGCAAAAGTTGCTATCTTTATGGGTGCTAAGAGGCAATACAGGTTGCTCCATAGAGTATCATTATCTATCTACCAGTTATTGCTTTCTGTAGAGGGATGTACCTCATGTTCTGCACACATAATTTGCCCACAAGCTCATAGACTGGCACTAGAGTTCAGAAGGAACGTGTACCCATCAAAACTGGCTGAAGACTGACGCCCAGCCAGTCTCTCCTAGTTATGTCTGTTCCTTCTTATTCTTTGTTCTTTTCAGGACAGGAATGTGAAATGTGGATCTCAGAACCCACAGAAACAAAGTACTTCAGAGGCTCTGAGAACGTGAAATTCAGCCTTTGCACTCTGCTGCTTCAGCATGTGAAGTAACCATGTAACTGCAGCCCCTTCTTGACTCAAGGCCATCCTTGGCCACTAACTGCTGCAAGGGCATATGCTCAGTGCATGCAGATGCCCAAGCAGATTTAAGGTCAGATTTAAGAAATATTGCCAGGAATTAACTCCTAAGAATCCAACCTATTCTGCAATAATGTACCCCAATGTTTAAGGAAGGAAAGGTGACAGTGGCCCTGTGAATGTCCATAAGGCTTTGCCGGTCCAGGCTAGAGAGATGAGGAGAAATGTCTCCTGCCCTGCAAGTGCGGTCATGTGTACCTTGCTCTGTCTCCTCAGCCTACACTTTTTTGCTGGTTGTCTGTCCCTGCTGTGATGTCTGCAAGTTGGGATCAGAAGCCCTTGCGTGGAGCTCAGGGCAGCACCAGGCAGAGCACTGGGCACTACCACTGCTAAGAGCAGCCCATCCTCTCCCAGCTTCTTGTGTGTGCCTCGACAGGGTCAGAGCGTGATTGAAGAGTGAGAGATGCACAACAGCAGAGAAGGCTTGAAATTAAACAACCTTTGAAGCTTTTTCTTAACTAGTCTCACTCTGGCACAGACTCTTGCCTTAGGAGGGTGTTCCAGTGGAATTGCAATGACCTAAAGCTACTGATCTACCTAGTGAAACATGCAGGGAGAAAAATTTATCTCAAAAATAACGATATGAGAATATCTGGGCTGCAAATAAATGTTTGTAAAATATCTACATTAACATTATAAGAATGAGGACGTTAATTTTTTTTCTGACTAAAACTGGAGCTTTTTTCTGAAGTACTGAATTCTACACAGAAACAAAAAAGTGGAAAAATCCTGGTGGGTGAGACCTTCATCTCTCCTCTCATTTATTACTAGTACCAATCGAGTAACTGTCCTAATTAAAAAGAACTTGCCCTTTCAAACAGAGGAGCTGGATTCTGATCCAAATGGCCTTGTAGAAAAGAAATTGGTGAATGAAGTCATTACTCTAATTAACATTTATGCTCCTGATGTTAACAATGTACTTGTAAAAGGAACCTGTAGCATAGACATTACTCTTTAACCATCTAATGGTCTGGCATGGGTACTGATTTTTATTGCCCTTTGGTTATCAGTTCAGACAGATCTGCCAGGGGTAATTGCATTGTAAATAAGACATCTCAAGAAATTCACTAATGAGCTAATGAACAATAGTTATTTGTGAGACGAAGCTGATAATGCTTATTTAGACAAATGATGTATTTATGTGTTCTGTGTTCCACACGTGACCATTCAACAGTAACTAGGTTACAATGTCTTAGCTGTTGCTGAATCTACTCCAGAGTTTTATCTTCCATTTTCCAGGAAGTCCCTGGAAGGTTATTTCTGTGATTTCTAATTCACAGAACTGTAGTTTGGAGCCCTGCATTTCTATTTGACTTTGTTTATATATTTCTTGTCTCCCTTAGCATAAATCATAATGACAGCCTAATTGGTTTACATTTCTGAAGCGGTTTGAAATGTGAAGTGTTGTGTAAGTGTTCAAGGTTGTTATTGCTTTGTGACTCTTCCCAACCATTTTCTGTCCAGAATGAAAATTAAAGAGAAATTACTTGCCATTTACAAGAGTAAATATAGTGAATCTTGTCATAAGTAATCACTCAAAGATCACCAAAAAACCCCCTTTGTTTCACAGAATTGCACTTTTTAAATGCTTGAACTTTGCATTTCCTTCATAACACAGTAAGTCCATTAGCTTCAGTGGAAATATTTGATTTACAGTCATGAAAAAGGAGAATCACATCCTTGATACCTTTGAGAGGAGAGCTTCACGGTGGAATGAAGGTTGTGGAAAACACAGGTCTTCTCTGAAGATTTAGCTATAATTAAAACAGTGGGGCATTTGATAAACTTAGAATTTCAGATCATTACATGTTTATTTCAGAGGAGGGATTTGCATAGTTGTAGCAGAATTTTACAGATTGGAAGATTCCTATCATTCACAGATGCATAGTGTAGCTAAATAATTTACATATACCAAACTGATTTTTCATTTTCCATAGAGCACTAAACCTTTCACTTTTTCATAGGACCAGACCAGTGCTTAGTATTAGCAGAGAATTTTTATTAGGTGCAGTTTTCAAAAAATAAAACAAGACAGATGCATTTAATTTTCTTTGTTGCTTCTGCTGGCTCACAGGGCAGAGTCAAGAGGTATCCATGACATAGTAGAAAAGTCTTTTACCCCAGAACAGGATTTTAGGATCAGAAATGAAGCAGGCAGGCAGGCAAAACAAGGACAGCCAACAAAAGGTATCCTGGGGCAACACAGTGTGTCAATGAGAAAGAGAGTGATAAGAAACACTTGGACAGTTGTGCATGTTGGCTTCAATCTGTAATGACTGCGCAGACCACACATCAAAAACATTTGGCTGTCCTTGACAGAGAATGAAAAGAGCACAGATTTTTCAGCTACCTCCTTTTTCTTTTTTTTCCCCACAGTGAACTTGGTGAATAGCAACTCATTTACTTTACTTCTGTTTTAATTATTTGTCTAATGACCTTCAGGCAGTTATTAGATATCATCTTTCAGAGACAAAATGAAAACTCTTCATTTTTTTACAACTGCTCTTTTTGCTGTTGGTCTGATGGATCTACAAATCTCACTGTTTTAAACAACATTTCTATTGTGTCTTTCTAGTGTAAATTAAGGGCAACCTTGCCACCATCAACTCCAATAACATCTAATTCAGTCAGCACTGGCAGCTGCTGCATTTCTGCAGTACTGGGCATGCAGAGACCTCCATGACCTTGGGACCAAAGTGTCACTTGGTGCCTAAATTCTGTCAGAGTCAATAAATGAGTGGAAAGCACCTATTTTTACCCCACTTTCCCAGCAGTTCTATGCACACTCAGAGATTGAATAATACGAGTTGGCCAAGTGGCAAAATGTCCAGGCTGTGATGGTGTTTATGACAATTTCTTTACAACCTCTGGCCACTTTCTTGTTCACCTCATGTCCAAAGAAAAGAATCAGTGGAAGGTCAGACTTTATTTAATGTTTCACCTTGCCCTCCCAGTGGTGGCTTAGCTCGTGAGTGAAGGTGACCCTCCATTCCTTCTTTTGGGAGAATGATGTTGTGAAGTTTGTAATTTGTGGGGTCTGATGAAAAGTGTGCCAGAATGCCTCATTATACAGGTTAGGAGCAAGAACTAGGAGAAAAGACTCATCAAGCATGACCAAGCTTTTTCATTACAAACTTCAAAACTCTTTCTTTCTTGTTTTTGTTTGGGTTTTTTTTTTCCCCTACTAATATGTGATAAACTCACCTCAGGCACTGTCAATTACTTCATTCCTTGATATCTCTTAGTTTGTGTCTAATCAGAAATTTTCGGAATGATTAAAAAATAATTAGTTTTTAAACCTTCTTTTTCTTTCCTGGTTTAAAGTTGTGTTTTAACACTGGTAGGTTGTATGGTTTCAGGACAGGTTCTTGGGGTTTTGCACTGCCTCATCCTAGACCTTTATGTTGTAACTGAGCTCTGGAGGAGCTAAAATGTCTTTTTGTAGCACAAGACCTCATTGGCAGTAAAGTTATGGATTAAAACTCCCTTGAGAAAGGTAAAGCTCTATATTTCAGTCATCTCAGGAGCAAGTTGGTAGACAGAATAGTGAGGTAAAAAATACCACTGTAGAAAGAGTTATCCCACTGGCTTTAAGGAAAACAGGGAACACAGAGCCTCCATTAAGTGTTAGTTATGGCATAGTATTTTGGCTTTATAATTTCAAATTACCTTAAAAAAACACCTGATGATTCACACTCATATGGCAAAATAACAATCTGTTAATGAAAACAGAAATTATGTCATTTTTTTCTCTGGTTTGGTTTTTTTTTTTTTTTTTTTGAAGTTTGTTTGTTGTTTTTTTGTACCTGGAATCACTGTGAGTCTCTGAGTCTCTGGTCTCTGAGAAGTATTTTTATTTATTCTGACAACTCCTTAAGGAAAGACCAATAGGGAACATCTGATTTATTCATGTCGTGCAAGATGATTATCCAGGACAATCCGCAGATGCCTTTTTAGGCACAAAAGGAAAGGATTCCCTACATACCTCTCCAATTGGCAAGATAACTTTCTCTGGTAGCAGCTTGAATAAATGAATACAAAAACTGATTGACTACAGGGATCTCTTTTCTTCCTCAGGTTTGAAGAAACTGTCAGATGAAATTAACAGTCTAGAGTATCTTCACAAGGTTGTCAAGGCAGTTGGAGGCAGATTTCCAGCTATAATACAGAGAAAATGCCACTCTGAAAATGTATAAGGTGTCTATAAACACAGCTTTTAAAATAAGCTTAAAGTCTTAAAAAAAAAAAAAGAAAAAGGAGAACACAGTAGTGATCAAACCACAGGTGGGGGCATTAATCCAGCTTCTTATGTCAGGCAAAAGACAGATCACACAATTCTCATGACTGTAAGACCTCTGCAGTATCATTTTTGAATAAACTTCACCTGGCCCTACGCATGACATTTTCAGATAGATCTGTAGTAACTATGGATTGGTTTAACATATGGGTGATCTCTCAGAAACTTCTGGTATAGTGACTCTATGTTCTTGAAATTCATTCCCATATTTTAACCAAAGCTTTATCTGAAAAACTTGGCATATCCTTTCCTTCATACCAGCTTCTACAGAAATAAGTTAATTTGTACAACTGAAATGCATTTTATTTTTATTATAGGAAGCTTAAATTTTACTTGCTTTTGTTAGAACATCTTTTATTTCTGGGACTTTTTTCTCTTAAAAAATTCTGGGCCAATGCTGCATGCAATAAAGTTCTTAACTACACAATGAGCACTGCATGACATTTGATTCCTTCAGTTAATTACTGTAACTTTGCCTATTATTTAGCAGAAGGAAGCTGCTACTATACAGTGAGATATCTGCAACAATGTCAGTATCACTCTAGAAAGAATAGTAATTTGCAACAAAATGGCTCTCTGATTTGCATTAATCAGTAATAAATTTCATCTAACATGATTGCTTCCCTTAGACTTATTTTTTTCTCTTTTTTAAGCTTTCTGAACCTTCAGAAAAATTAATTTCTGTGGCCCAGATTGAACTAGATGAAATTTTGTCTAGAAATGTTCTTAGACTCTTCTCATCTTTCCAGATAATTTGTAAGGGTGTAAAACCATGTAGGCACTACTGTCAAAAAGGAGGGACTCTGCTGCAAGCTGTTCTCTAATATGGTAAAGGATTTTTACTTCTACAAAAATCTTAGCCATAATATATAAAATATAGAAAGGGAAGCAGAAAATATTATCATTTTCTTAGCCTAAATCTTTAAATTAAGGAACAAAGTAATAGTATGATTTAGTGTGTTGGTACCTTGATCATTAAGGGTCTGAATCATGTCCTCTAACATTGGTAAGCTTAAAGGTGTCTGGACCTTCTTTTAAAGTAACAACCAAAACCCAAGTACACTTCCAGTTGTCAATTAAGCTCATCTAAAATCACTACCAGGGCGGATGGCAGGAGTGAGTTGTTTTAGATAGTGAACTTCTAAGCAGGAAAAGTGAAAATAGCTAAAAACCCACTCTCTGCATCACTTAGGGATTATACACATTTGCATACAGGTGATTACTCAAGGGTCCCATCCAGACAACAACAGCCAGTTTACAACAAAAATGATAAGTGTCATGGGAAGAAGTATCTTGGAATCTGTGTTTAGCTGCAGCAAAGAGCACACTGTTTAGGAATTGAACCATGTTTCTTTTCTGGAAAAGCAGAGGTTTCAGATTATACTACTGCTTTATAGAAGATGAGGTCAGATGACAGAATTGCTTTAAAGTGTTCAGAACCCTATAAAACATTGCTAATGCATTTATCAAGCTGTATTGTTGCATAGTCTTGTTCCAATAGCCTGCATTCATACCTTTGTGATTCCCACTTTTGAAGACCAAATTCCATTTTGTATTAATTATTCAATCCTTTCTCTTTGTCCATGATTTTCCTTAAGTATGTAGGAGTAGCCTTTTCAGGAGGTCTGTCTAGATTTTACTTATGGTACACTGTGCTCAGCAAAAGATCAAATCATGAAAGTTAAAGGTCATTTCATGTTTGCTGGTGGCTGGGAGATGTGTGATGATGTGCAGTGTGTGGAGCACTCTGCTGCATCTGATAAGCAGTCCTCTCTCTTCTAGGCCATTATCTAAAATTGATGTGTTCTGCTTCTCAGAAAGAAATACAAACTTGAAGAATATTTGGGAGAAATAAGGTCAGGACCTTAATCTTAGAGGAATTTTAAAGCAAGACAGTTCCCTCTGTGTAGCCACCTCCACCTGGACTTAACACAGGATGGTTTATAGTTACTTTATCTGAAAGGTATTTACACCTTCAACCCATGGGATTCCCACATCTGACAGGAGAACTGTTATTTCCCAGCTGTGAGAAATTTAGTGCTCAAGAGGATTGTATCTCTTCACATGGTTTGGTCTTGGTAGAAATTAAAGGGATGAGGAAAACAGTCTGGGTTGTACCTGATTTTGTAAAGGCGAAATTGTTGTCTACTTGCTTCTTGTACTCTTACACAGAGATTTAGGTATTAGTATTGCATACATGCCAAAATTTGTAGATGGGCAATCAGATAAAAGATTAATTAGCAAAATCTAAGGAATGCAGAGTATTTAAAGGAAAAAGGCACCCTAGTATTTAAAAAGGTATGAGAAAAAAAATAATAATTAAAAGGAAAAGCAGCTATGTCAAATGGGACTATGGAAACAGTGATGAAGAAAACTTAGAAGTTTGAACTCTCTGAAATACACTAAAATGTGAAGTGAGATCTCTGAGGAAAATATATTTTTAAAAATGAAAACTAGCTTATATATGCCTTAATTTGGGGGTCTTCAAAATTTTCAAAATCAGACCATGCCCTGTGTGTATCTGGTGCACTCTATCACCACCTTATTGTTATGAAAATTCACTTGCTACTGATATTTATCTTGAAAAATACCAATTAGGAAATAAAAAACAAACTTGTATATCCTTACTTATAAAGTCTGTCCCAGTCTGTATGGATGGAAAAGAGATGCTCTTATTGGGGCCAGTTGGTGTCCAACAGTAAGAGAACAGCAGTTTTGTCATGCTGGAAGGTTTGACAGCCCATCTTGTCTCCGTCACTGTATTTGTGAATTTAGAAACTTCCTCTTCTACTGCATTCACTGGGGGCCAGAACACTCTTGGGCAAAAATCCACAGCTATAATTAGTGACTTAATTTTAATGTAGATGAATAGACAATCCTGAAGCCAGTTATTTAAATGTCATTACTTGACACAGAAGTTAACATATTTGCCTAATGTCTGTCACCAGAAGCTGCAGAGACCAACCCAAATGAGAATTCAGCCTGGGGAAGAGGCACAGCAACACAAGGCATCAAATGTCCCCCTGCCCCTGGGAAACAGCTGGATAGCCCCTGCCAGAAAATGCTGAAGTGTTGCTTGGGAATGCACAGGCAATAACTCTGACCTCTCTGTTCTAGCAGAATCCCAGGATGTCCAGAAAGTATTTCTTTCAAGTAACTTGATTTATAGCTGAAGCCCAATGCAGTTAGGAAATGGAAAGGGGAGAAAAAACAGACTTTGTAACAAGTAGCCCTGGGGATGTCGATATCCAGCAAGTACAGAATTAGTTCTGTGTATCATGTGTAACTCATTCAGACAGCACTCCCAAAGTAAATAAATTTTAATCTTTATTTTCAATTCAGAATTTAATTTAACAGCAAGGCTCAGAGACCTAAGAAATCTGGACTCAAAGGCTTAGTTAGTACAAGAAGAGCAAAGACATTTCCGGGACCTTCGGTCTTCTGTCTAAAAGAAGCTAAATGTAGCCACAAAGATCATAGTAAAAGTATAACTTTTCTTGTGAATATTTCAGAGAACACAATAGAAGTTAAACACTGCTGTTTAAAAACATAATTGTGAATCTATATTTAGTAACTTTTTTTTTCCTCTAAATTCCAGGAGATATGACCTACAATCTTTCCTATTTCTTTGCCATTTTAAGGACACAACCATGAGTAAAAGTAATACCAAAGTAAATCTAAAATCTAAACACTTCAGAAGGCTTCATTTTTTAATTTCACTTTCTTTTGAGTCACAAGAAGAGTTCTGCAACTTCAATCCATCAAGCAGCTTTGCAAAACCATCATGAAAATGTATGAACCCAAGAACAAAATCTACTCACCCAACCTTACAGCAATGATTAAAAAAACCCCCTAATTATAGTATAGTCACCCGTCAAAATAAATTACTCAGGGTGAGTGGGTGAAAAGAAGTTTGCTAGACTTCCTTAAGGAGGTGGTAATTGTCTTGGATTTTGTTAAAATACATCACTAATTATATTTTAACAAAGTCTATGTACTCTTTTCCTCTTTAGGAATTTTATAAGATGGTTGTAAGAATACAGAGAAGTGGATTTTTCAGTTTTAGACTATTCTATACTTGTGTGTTTTTATTGCAGAGCAAAACAGACATACAAAAAAATACTCTAAATTACATATACAGATGATCAGAAATGTTAGAATAAAGTAATTTCACAATAAGATAGCAACTGATTGGACATACCTCTGTGGCAAAGTGATGTGTGTGCACAGTGAAGTGAAAGCACAGTGATACCAACATGTTTGGTTCATGGAAGTCCACAGAACATGCATCTAAGAATTCCTTTCTGTCTTTGACATCCATTGCACACAAATGATGCTCAAGTGTTTGAATCACCATCCCTGAAAATGTTCAATAAACTTGTACTTGTGGCACTTAGGGACATGGTTAGAGGTAAACATGGCAGTGCTGTGTTAACAGTTACATTGATGATCTTAGAGGTCCTTTCCAGTCTTAACAATTGCATTGTTTAATAACAAATCCTTCAAAGAAGATGTCTGCAATACCTATTCCTGGGATATATTGTGCAGGAAAACTTCATACAAACTTTGAAAGACTACCAAACTCACATGGTCTTGCCCTGCTGGTTACACTGCCAGTGTGTTGGGCCTGCCCTAAAAAATACCAAAACCATGAGCTTGTTTTCTTGCTATCTTCTGGAGGTTAACAGAAAGCTACACTTAAACTTACATGCCAAGAATGCACAGTGTGGACTCTACAGCATCAGACATCAGCTTGATGTCCCAGGGCTTGCAGGCTGGGGGTGATTACAGGAGATTTTTTTTTTAGGCACCTCCTGGAAGATGATTGTTCTACTAAATTCCAATTAAACACTCCATCAGTTAAACACTTAGAGCCAGATAGAGTGAATATAGACCATAATAGTTCATTTCCAGACTCCAAAGCAGGTTAAGTTAGAAAAAAAATAAATATCTTGTTATGAAAAGACTGATTTTCATAGAATCATGGAATATTTTGAGTTGGAAAGGATGGTCCAACTCCCTTAGTCCAACCCCTTTCAATGAGCAGGGACATCTTCAGCTAGATCAGCTTCCTCACAGCCTTGTCCAAGTTTACCTTAAATGTTTCCAGGTGTGGAACATCTATTACCTCTCTGGAAAACTTCCAGTGTTTCTACATCCTTACGATAGGAAAATGTCTTCCTTATTATCAAGTCTGAATCTACCCTCTTTAAAACCATTATCCCTTGTCCTATTGCAACAGGTTTTTCTAAAAAGTCATCTTTTTAAGCCTCCTTTAGATACTGACTGGCCACAATAAGGTCTCCCTGGCGTCGTCTCTTCTCTAGGGTGAGCAACCCCAACTCTCAGCCTGTCCTCACAGGAGTGGTGCATCATTTTTGTGTCTCTCCTCTGGACTTGCTCCAATGGGTCCATGTCTTTCTTGTGCAGAGAATCCCAGAGGTGGATGCAGCACTGCAGGTCTGGTCTCAGGATAACAGAGCAGAGGGACAGGATCCCCTCCCTTGTCCTGCTGGTCGCACTACTTTGGATGCAGCCCAGGATACAGTTGACTTTCTGGACTGTGGGTGTTCATTGCCAGGTCATGTCCAGATTTTCTCCCATCAGCACCTCCAAGTCCTTCTTGGCAGGGCTGCTCTCAATTTGGTCATCCCCCACCTGTGCTGACACTCCTTCTTGGCAGGGCTGCTCTCAATTTGGTCATCCCCCACCTGTGCTGACACTGGGGTTGTCCCACCACAGGTGCAGCACCTTGCAGTTGGTCTTGTTAAACCTCATGAGATTCCCATGGCCCATTTCCGGAACTTGTCCAAGTTCCTTTGGATGGCATCCGGTTCTTCAGGTGTACCAACCAAACCACTCAGTTTAATGTCATCTGCAAACATGCTGAGAGAACACACTGGTGGTGTCACTGATGAAGATATTAAACACTATTTTTCCCAATATGGACCCCTGAGCGGGAGGGGGGCTGACAACACCAGTTGTCACCAGTCTTCATCTGGATACTGATTATAAACAGACATAAATCATGAACAGAGGTTTGTTGTTGTATGCAGTTGCCTTCTAGTAATAAATAAATTCAGCCATCTTTTAATCAAATTATAAAATATTCATATTTGTTCACATTATTATTTTATAGAAAATTAAGCTAATTTCTGCCTACCTAAAACTCTAATACCATTGTAATAATTAATAATACCATTGTAATCTATTACGTTTCCATATGTATCTGTTTGTGAATTGTTAAAATATCAAATGTAACTCAAATCTAGGCAGCAATTAGATTTCAGAGTACTTCCCCTAGTTTATTATCAGTAGTCAGTGATCACAAAAGCAAATATGTAGAGGTTTAACATTCGTCATAACATTTCAGTTGTTCTCATAACTGAAAAATAAGGTTTGTCTTTCATTTCCTAGAGTTGTGGCTGACTCACACAATTTTGACTGATACTTCAGCAATTCAAAGCTGTATAAACAAAAAAGACAGATCAATCTAAATGAGGGTGCTGAATAAGCAGAGGCAGATGTGTATTTGTAGCTGGGTATTGTTTCATCTTGCTCTAAAAATAAGTGTGAAAAGGAATGTGTCTCTGCTCTGGGCTCAGAAAGTGAGTCACACCATAGCTGGAAGTATTCATCCTAAAAGCTTCTGGCTCTGGCACACCTCTTGTTTTCTGTCTGGTTTTTCATTTTTACTATAATTTCCTAATTCCTCATCACTATTTTAACTTTTCATAATACCTTTTTAAACTAGAGTTTTTAATTTCTTTTGTGAGATCAGTGGAGCTTCAGGAGCATTTTGCATCTTTCCTCACAGAAAGGGAGAGGGGCTGGGAAGGCCAGGCAGAGGAAAATGCGTGTAGGTCAGTCCCTGCACAAAGAGCACAAAGCAGAGCACGACACAGAGGCACATTTATAACTGAGCCCAGTAGCTGGGATCACTGGGTGTTAAGGACATCAATACAGGCACTCTCAGTAAATCTGAGTCTTGTTATCATTTCAGCATCAGGATTTTTCTGCTTCTTTACTACTACCCAAGTGCTCTTTTTTTCTTCCTCAAAGGCTTACTTTTTCTGAGGAAGCTAGGATATTGCTACATCATCAAACATTTTATCGATAAAATAAAAGTCTTACTACATCCTGACACAGGTGAACTAAAGTTAAGAAAAAAAATAAGCTGATTCCTCCTCCTTATTTCCTCATTTTTCTGCTTCTTGTGACTTTCTGACTTCCTGATCTGGTTTCTGTCATCAGAGCAAGCCTACCCATTAATTTGTCTGACTCTTCCCTGTAGAATCAGGGCGCTGATCAGGGTTCATGCAGCTCAGGGGTGGCGAGGGACACTCGGTAATTGTCACTGTGCCATGGCTTCCAAGGCACTTTGGCAGCCAAGTCAAATAGGTTAGGCCAGACCATCTTCAGCATTCAGCTGCACTCAGAAGCAGCTGGAAGCACTAAAGCAATCAGAAGCAGCCTCCAGATGGTTTCAGCAGAGGTGCTTTTTCTGCACTGCCCGTCTGCTCAGAGGCTTTGATTCAGGCCCAGCACGAAGAACTTCACTTAGGCTTAAACTGACCTCTTGACTATGCAGGGTGGCAGGTAAGCATACAGACATTTTTTTGAGTACAAGGTGGAACCTGAGTAATAGAGCAGCTGCACTTAGTCAAATGGAGGGAAAATGTCTCTACTACTGCCCCTTGGTGGATCACAGAATCACCTAGATTGGCAGAGACCTGTAAGATGTTAAGGCATAAAATACAAGAATGGGGAAGGCACGCAGAGTTACATTCTGCACTCTACAATCTGATTGTATGGAGCTCTTGATTCAGAATTTGTACCTTTACATTTAATAGGTTTTCATGGTCTTTTTCTCTTCTGTGACTTTGTATAATTGCTGTTACTGGATCATAAATGGTTACTGAATCATAAAAAACATAAAGTTTTATGTTGTAGGACAGAAGTATATACAGTATTTTCAGTCTGAAATCGAATGAGTTAAATCCTCTTTGGCCTCTGATCTTATATGTGCAATTTTTTCTTATATTTTTTATATATGTGATATTCATAGATTTTTTTGTATGTATGAATTTTATCTCTGTCTCTCACTATTGCATACAGTCAAAGTGAAAAAGTGTCTAATATTTTAAAATAACATGAGAGCATCCTTCAGTTAAAACACTTCATCTGCTATTCAGGATATTAGCATTACTGCTAATTATTACTGCACTCAATTTTGTATGACAATGACAAAACTAAGAACAAAGGAAAAAAAGCCAAGGTACTGTGCTTTAGTTTCACAGTTTGTGTCACACTAGTACAATATCCCTGGGATATATCTTCTGATATTTATGGAATCAGTGGAAATCAGTGCATATTTTACAAGTTTTGTCAAGCTTAAGGCCTCTGAGGCACTGATTGAAACTGGTAAAATAGCTTAGGCCAGGGAGCTTCATTATTAAGGAATCCTTTTTCTGAAGTATGTGATATTACAGATACACAATCTCACCAATAAAGGTAACATGATCTTAGGGCAATCCAAAAGTAGACTTCTAACTGAGCACTGTTGGTTTTCAGATACTCTCAAAACAGCCTGTACTGTCAGAGCATAGAAATTTGACTGCAAACAGATCTGGTCTTGACATTCCTTGGAGGTACAGTTCTGTGGGTGGATCAATGTAGATTTCCTTTTCCCCCCTTAGACCCCAAATCCTGCTCCTCTGCTTTAACTCTGGCACTCAGGGAGCTCCCACTGTCACCCCTACAGAGCCACATCTCATTGCCCTGCTGGGGCTCTTGGTTAAACCTGCTGCCATCTCACAAAATTCTAAAAAAATCTGCAGTGAGTCAAAGTTTCATTCAAACATGCCTAAGTCCAGGGTGACTATGAGTGTCATTTAACAGAGTACATTTTTACTGTGAATTACAATTACAGAAACATCTGTTATTAATATTGTTTTCCTAAACTGCTGTGAAAAAATCATTGAGTATTCAGCAGTTGCAAGGCTGTCCAGTTACTTACCTGTATTGAGGTGTTCATGTGGCAATAACATAGCAAGTCTTTGGATACACACAGAAATAAAAGTGCCAGTAATAATTTTTACTCTGCCTGCAAAATGTATGATGGTTTGTTGTGCGCGCATAACATATGCATTTATTTTTGTTGTGCCAATGTCATGCCTATGTGTGGTCACAATAGTATTGTCATATTGTCATAATATTATCATATTATTTATGTTTCTTTCTAGAAAGTACATGCTTTAAAAATATTATTAATTATGCTACTGATCTATTTTTAACCATATTTGCAATGAAACATTTGTGTATCAGCAAGACACTAAATTTGAGATCAGATGTGATAGAAATGCAAACATACAGATATTGACAGATAAAATGGGACTGTGGTCCATCTAGTCTAATAATCCTTCTGACAGAAAGTAGATGACTCAGAGGAAGTTGCCAGAAATTTCAGGAGACACAAATAGAGGGAATCTGTCAGCCACTTTAAGTCTTCTCAGAATTCCTTAGTACTTGGAGATAATGTTAAGCCTTAAAGAATAAGGTTTCCACCTTATTTCCAAAGGTTTCTTTGAAAATATATTAGCCTTAATTATTACAAATTTTGAAATCATGAATAGCAAAAATTTCACAAATATGAAATACAAGATAGTGAACATGGTACTGAAAACTGCAAATCTCTGAATAATTGGATGATTATTTACTTTCTAAGCAGATGAGATAAAATGACATAGCATAATAAATAATCAATATTCTCATCATAATTTTGATCCTTAAGAAACTCTTGTTTTGTGGCATAAATGTTGCCAAACTAATTTGTCCTAACTAATGATTTGAAATAAGAGAACAGATCTTGGTCAGGTATTTGGATGAGAGGAATGTAAACTTAACCTGTTATAGTTTCAGAAATTGCTAATAAGATACTTGTTTGTGAGCATGATTGGATCACTTGTGCTACCACAAAGAAAATTTATTACCATTTCATGGAAGGTAAACATTTGATTTTGTAGAAAACATTTTGAACTATTCTTTATTTTAGCTGATGAGCCGATCCTACCTCGCACATCCATTAATCTAAGACAAAAGGAGCAGCAGCAGCAGCAGCCTGTGTATTTCTGCAATCTTATGTGTTTTTCCTTTTCTTCTCTTTCCAGACAACTATTACGGCACTCCAAAGCCTCCAGCAGAACCAGCTCCATTGCTGTTAAATGTGACAGACCAGATCCTCCCAGGTGCCACTCCCGGGGCTGAAGGCAAACGGAAAAGGAATAAGTCTGTGAGCAATATGGAGAAGACAGGCATTGAACCACCAGAGGAGGAAGAGGAAGAAAGACCTGTGGTCAATGGCAATGACGTGACAGTAACACCAGGTCTGTTCTTCCTTCTTACTTTGCAGTGAGTTTCTGTTATTCAGAGTCCTCAGTTCCCTCCTTCTGCAGTGAGAATATGAATGTTCAGGTAAGGATGTTCTTGCAAGAGGGAAAGGCAGGAATTCTGAATATTAGGATTTCTCTGAAGACTAAAATAATTATTTAACCTCTATTTTGGGAGTCATCTCACTTACCTCAGCTAGTGTAAAGATTTCTGTCTCTGAACTAGTCTCTTTGAACCCTCTTCATAGACCAAAGAGAAAAATACCATCTTTCTGAGCATGGATTGTGACCTGGTTTAGATTTCTGTGTTAGGAAATCATTCACAAGTGCCTGTTCCTCTCTGTTGACTATAGAGGGAGTCTAGAGAACTGCAATTTGTTCAGATAAATAGTCTCTGTTGTTTGGGTCTTTTTATTCTTAAATGGTGACGCTCACAAGATTGTTCAGCATTTTATATCATGAAATTTTGTAAATTGTCATGAACACTTAGCAATATAATGGAAGACTAAAGTCACCATATTAACAAAGGTGTGGCAGTGCCATTAAAACTTACCTGGCAATACAATCTGGAGGACACTTTTCAGGAATGTTTCAGAGCCTGCATAAAGCTGATAAGGGTTTCAGATGTCAAGTCCTAAAAGACAATTGTTGATTTGTTTCTTGGGTCACAATGCTTCAGAAAAAAAAGGGGTTCTGGGTACTGACTGGTATCTTGAGTGAAAGCACTTCAGCCTACTCGGAAGCAGGTAGTCAGTTTCCCCTTCCACCTCTCAGCAAGACAATATTTTACTGAACTTAATAATTCTTATCCTGAAACAGAATTTAAGAAATTATTTTGTTATTGTTCATGTAGAAAATTAAATAATTCAGATTTTTATATCATTGAGAAATATTGCTGTGAATCCTTTCTGACAAACTTAGAAACTCAGATTGTTGAAGTAGAAGATTAGTGATCACACAGATGAGAAGATAAAATTAAATATTGTAAGGCCTCTAAATGTACAGGTTACTGTGGAAGAAAAAATCTATTACCTAATCTTCTAAGCTCTGTAGAGGGGTTTTCATATTGCAAAGTCTATATATACCCATTTAATTCCTCCTTCATTGCAAAGTATACTGAATTTGATATTTTCCCATCCAGGATGATTTTGCCACATGCTTTTCCTTAGCTGTTGCTTAACATTACATATAAGGGAAAATTCCTGTGCAGAACCCATCCCCATATACCAGCGGTATCCAGGAGCAGTGGGGTGAGAGTGGGTCTGGTTCTTCCCCTTGGCTCTCCAAAGGGCTGCAGTATTGCTCCCTTGCCACTGCCACCACATGCTGCACAAGCCTTGCTCATCCCTTCCACACAAGATTGCAGCTGTTGGCATTGCTCTGGCACTTAGTGCCCTTCCTACACAGCTAAGCAGGAAAGGATGGAGCTCCTAACATCAGCACTGCTGCTGTTGCCAGGATACTTCCACAGTGAAAGAGGCAAAGGCAGGATTTGGTCTCTGATGTGTATTGTAGAAATCGTTAGAAAGATCATTCTTTGCAGTTACTCAAAATGTGCCACATAAGAGACCAGTGCTGGGGAGCAATTTCCAGGACAATATGTTTCCGTTCCAAGTGGATCAAGAGGCAATATTTACCTGCATTTTTTCCTTGAATTCTACACCTATAATATGCTTCTCCCAGGCAAATTCTGTGTGAACAATGACTAGGCAGCACACAAGAAGCAGGCGCTGGCATGTGCTGTGTAACAAAATGAAATACATGAGCATGGGTGTAAGACAGCCCACCCCCTCTTCCCCTCCTCTCCCTGCCTGAGTAAATCCTATTGGTGTGGCCAGCAGAACAAGCAGTGCCTGTGTTGGCTCTCATGGTTTTATAAGCAGTGTTTTGTTGTTCAGTTACACTGATTGAGGACTTTGGGGATTGTAGCAAAGCAGCTCTGTACATACATGCTGTGTTGCCTTTGTTGGGCAGTGTGGCTCCCACAGACCCTGTTACCGCAGTCATTTTCTCTGTCAGCTGACAGAGGCTTAGTCACCTCTAAAATGTCAGTGCATTTGCAGTTTGTGTCTTTAAACAATCAGGAAAACCAGAATATTTTAATTAATTTATTTATTTTTAAACTCCTGGTGCAGAGAGCATTTTAGTTTTTATAAAGAATCAGCAAAAGTAGGACATTTGTTATTGCAAATTCTTTTAGTAAGAGTGTTCTATTTTAAATACTTCACTTCCAGGAGGAGGCTTTTATTAATTATAAGGCTCCTGGGACATCTGAAACATTGATTCATTTTTTATAGATGCTCAGCAATTTAATGGCTTATTAACTGCATATCTGAGCCTGTCAACTCAAGTACCTCTCTAACACATAAGACCATGAGTTTGAAATAGTAACAGATCTAACATGATTCTGAAGAAAAGAAACCCAACCTTATCAGACCAATTAGGTGATATCTGTGGTTACAGAGATCTTTGTGCTTTTGGTCTGAATTTTCAGGCAACTTTTCAGTGTCTGTTGGCATAATCTGTGCAAGTGTTGAGCTTTAGCAATTTTTCATTAATACCTTCCATATGCCTGGCTTCACGTCCATCGGATTTCCCTGACACAGTTGTATATGGACAAAGTGACCATAATTGTCTGCCCAATATGTTTATTCTTTCTGATTTGTGTCACCTGTCCTCAGCCCAGAAACCACAAGGAATCCTTCTCAGTGCTTTGGTATGGGACTTTTGGCCCTTTTAGGATGGAACCCTCTCAGTCCTTCATCCTGGATCAAGTTCTCTCAGGACAAAACAGTATAATTCGGGAGATGGGATTTATCTCATCCAGCTTTAGTAATTTATATGCCTACATGTCTTACTTTTTTCTTTGAGCAATTTGTCTCTGCTCTGTTGATATAAAATAAGAAGAAAAAAGAAATTTTTATGTGTAAGAGATCATAGCTGTTTTAGATACACATTTTAGGGGATCACCTCTACAATTTAAAATTATTAATTTAGCCTACAGATAGAAGAGCTTAAATGGCTAAATTTAAGTGAAGAACCTTACTATTTTCCAAGAAACGTGGGAGATATAATCTATAGATTAACTGTTAGAATGGGCAAGTCCAGACTTAGTATTGGGTTTCTTATGCTTAGTGCAATTGTCCACATTACTGGGTGAGAGATAGTGCACCTCAGAAGACTTCCCTGACAGACACTGTGTTGAAATTAATGATGTCTGCAAAACTAATGCTTTGACAAAGAGGTAAAAAGAGTCTTGATCAAATAGTAAGCAGAAACTTGTCAGACATTCAGCAGTTTTTACTGCTGTCACTGTTCATGTCTGCAATGGATTGAGTCAGTCTCCTTTACAACCAGCATCAATATTTTTGACACTGCGTTGGTCATGTCACATTTGCTTTCCACTGCACTGATGAAGTTTATCATCCAAACTCCAGAAGAATCACTTTAACATTGAAAGCATGCTTATGTATGTGCATTATTCTGACAGTACTTGAGCAATGATAAGTTGCACCCAGAGAATGAAGTTCTGTCAGGCTGAAATTAATTGAGGCGTAAGATATGGCATAAAGTTTCAAAATTATCATTCCAGGCCTTAGGAATGAACAAAAGACCAGAGTCCCAATGCCATCAATCACTATGCAAGTTACACTAGACCCAGGAAACATGTTGAGTTTATTGTTTTTTAGTTACATAGCAAAGACAGCCAGAGGCATGAAAACAACATACAAAGCTTCTAAAAACACACACATTTAAAATACACACAAAATTTAAAAACACACAAAAGTTGGTATCCATTGATTTTTCTAGGTTCTTTAAACTCAATTTATCACAACTAAGTCACATCCTGCGACCCACAGAATACCCTGTGCTCACCCAGTCTCCGTGACTCCTGCTTTCCTTGCCCAGGTCAGCCCCTGGCTCCCGCTGAGTCAGGAGTCACCTGGAGCAGTGCCTCCATACAAAAGCACCAAGACCTGAGTATGGCTCCAGCTCTACGGGAAAGGGAGAAACTCCAAGGCTACAAGGTTATATCTCTACAAGATAATACATTTTCATATATTGGCAAACATGAGTTAAACTACTCTTGTATTCAACAGTTATTTTAAAATTATTGACTCTTTCCTGTACAGAATTTAAGAAATTAGCCATTTGATACAATAAGGGTATCAAGATACAAAATATTTTTATGCACTACTGCTAAAAGCACCCCATAAATTGCTATTTTTTTTTCCTTTTTGATATTGCTTGGTTCATATTAATTGGTTCTTTTGGATGAAGACACTAAGTTTTTGAACTTCTCTGCATCAATAATCTGCAGCATTAAAATAAGGGAATAAAGTGACAAGGTCCTCTTGCATGTTTAGATGGCAAGTTTCAAGAATTAGACTGTAAATAATAGAAACGGGTTTCCCTTTTTTTTTTTTTTTGTCATCATTATGGCTGGGATTTGTTAATGTAGTTATTGAAAATCACGAATCTGACCCCTTCAGACCTGTTGAAAATAAGATCTTGATGAAGAACACATATTAGAGATATGGCAAAATCCCAGGACACAGCAGTGTCACCAAATCTGTGCCCTATCAGACACATTGGATGATCAATAGTCATTGTGTGTGATTCATCTCTGCCCCAAATTAATTTGTTCTGCTGTGTTCATATCTGCCATGTGACCTTTGTCTTATATTCAGTTTAATCTGCATGTCTTCCTTCCTGTGGTAGAGATATGGTCAAGGCTGTAGCCAGCCTCAGGAATGCAGCTCACAGATTTGTTAATAATGCCTGAAGTAGATGAGGGCTTTTGCTTTGCAGAGATAAGAACAAAACACCCCAGAGATTATTCAGTGATTATTACATTGTCCTATTCTCAGGGGAAGTGGGGACCATACATCATCTTTGCTTTGCAAGAAGCTTTTACCTATTTGAAAATGCTACAGACAGATAGATTCATGTTTCCAAAAAGCATAAAATTATTGTAATTCCACATAGTTCAAGTATGAGTTAAGATTTACCAACATGAGCTGCATGTGGATGTAGAGCTGTAGATCACTACCCTTTCCAAGGCTGAATCTGTTTTTTTTCATGCGGTTCTAAAGGGATGATGTGTCAGTGTCAAAAGTATTTTTTAAGATCATGAAAGCTGTATATACCATTTATGCCCAAGAAGCAGCACCTTTCACTATGTCATGTAAAAAAAAAAATATATTGGACACAATTTCTTCCTGAAAAGTCTTGACAAATATTTATGACCTCTGAAGAGTTTACGTGTCAGTGCTTTGATTCTTACTTCCAGTCTTAGGAATTAAAAAGAGAAAGATGTGCAGTTACAGTTTCATGGGTCTTCCTCCTCATTTCAGACAAAACTTAGGTACTCAGAAATTAAGAATGTAAAACTATCTAAAAACCAAAATCATATATACATTGCTGAAATCAGGGTTGTGTTTATCCTTTCCAAGTTTCTTTTCTCTATGAAGTCTGGAAGGTTGCTGTTACTTGCCATGAGTCTGCTTTTGTGATTCTCTCTGTACCGCAGGTTCCACTTCATCCAGCTCTGCCAGCTGAGAACAGCTGGGTCATTTAAGTTTCATCTGACCTGTTCTCTGCCCACTCCACCTTCATTAGCCCTATTGCTGATATGAATTATGTTAGTCATTTAATCACAGGTGATTTTTTTTTTTTTTGTAGTAGTAGTGGCTGAGACAAAAAGAGCACTAATTGCCTTGAGGTTTTTATGCGTCATAAACTATTAGCTCTCCTTCCTTCCCACATAGTAGAAAGAATCTGCTTTTGGTATTATAATTACTATTATTATTATTATTATTATTATTGCACTTACAGAGAATTTTTTTGTTAGCCCTAATGTCCTGACCATATCCCAGTTTCTAGACTGACTGTTCTGTTTTGCTGTTAGATGCCTGTGTTATTTTTCTGTGCTCATCCTTAACAATTTAATCTAGTTTTCACCTTTTGTACAATTCTGTCTCAAGTAGCAGCTCATTGCACATTCATGACTTAATTAAAAATTTCTTTGGTTATACTTACTATTTTTCTTTTTCATTAGAAATTTTTACATGTATTCTCAGTATTGTTTATTCAATTTTTACTAGTTCTCCTAAACTTTTTCTCTCTTACCCTTGCTTACCATAATAGCACATTTATTGATTCTGTGGGTTATTTAAAAATCTAGGCCTTTATAAACAGTTTTTGATAATTTTTTGTTGCTCTTCTTTCTTGCTGTTGTAAGCATCACTAATTAGAACATTTCACCCAAGCTGTCTTCCACCTTCCTACATGTTTCACACAGGTATCTGCATAGTTCCTTGCCCTGAGTGCGCTGTTAGATCATTTTAATAAATTGTCATTTTCTTGAACTTTCCTGTAGACTACAGTGTTGACATGTTGAAGCATTTGGTATTGTCTCTGGGAAACTAAGCCTCCCACAGGTCGTATCAGCAATGAAACCACAACCACTTTCTATATGGTTAATATATTGCTATGAGCTGATGGATGTCATTGGTTTATTTGATATATGGATACATAAAGCAATTAGTGCACATACATTTTTAAGTGAAAAGGATCTGTAGTCTGTAGTAAAACAGTGGGATAGTTGTTTTATGTGTATATATGTGTGTTTTTGAGTATAGTTTGAGAAGTTAAGACATGAGACAGTAGAGCTGCTGGATATGAAGCTGCCTTCTGCTCAGACCTTACTGCTAGTCTGGAAGGACTTCTGAGACAGAAGGAGCCAGAACTCTTTATTAGCCTCTTGTTTCAGTATGGTTTTATTCCTTTATTTACTTATATTGTGCTCCAAATAAAATGCATAATCAGAAGAACCTTTGTGTAAACGAAACAGAATTTTTCTCTTTATTTCAAGACTTGCAGTTCACAGAGACTTGCACCCAGTAAATTCTTCATCATTAACTTGTATATCCAAAACCTGTAATTTTTCTTCTCTTGTAGAATCAAGTGAACATGAAGAGAAGAGTACAGCTGTCTCGGGTGAGGCATCTACCACCCAGCCTTGTCCTGCACCAGGATATGGTCAGCCTGAAGAAGCAAAGGAGGATATGGATGTAACAAAACAGACTAAACCTGAAGAGAATGATGATTTGGGCCCACTGCCTGATAACTGGGAAATGGCTTATACAGAAAAAGGGGAAGTCTACTTTATTGAGTAAGTCTTATTTCTTCTATTTTTAATAGCTGCATTGTATTTAACTGGGTGGGAAAAGGGTTTGTATGGTGAAGTGGAGCATTGCACTCCTCCTCATTAAAACAGCAGGAAAGTTCTGGCTGTCAGGACTCCTGAGGGCTGGTGGCAATTCCTGCATTAGTGATTTAGATGGAAGCCTGCTGGGTTTTAAGATAGGTAACTGGTCTGCTTCTTTTGATGGTAGGAATTAAAGCTTTTGTTTCCTCTGTTAAAAGCAAGGCCTTTCCTCTCTTCTGGTGCTTTCTGCTGGGAAAGTAACACAATCACTGGTTTTGTCCTTCTTTACGTGGACAGAGGTGGAGAGCATGAAGGTTTTTTCCATTTGAAGGGGAGGAAAATAAGTGGACTAAAAGCCAGCTAATGAAGAGTAGAGGGAGACCATGCTGTATATAGAAACAGTGAAATAAATGACTGGACTATAAGGAGAATTAGTTATGTGTAGAAGCTTTTCCCTGTTGGTAGACTATACGTACCTGTTACTAATTAGTAAAGTCATTGAAGTAATGGATATGGAAGTTCTTTATGCTCTGTGTACTCTCATTAAGCTATTAGAGAGCTTTCAAAGGAGGGCTGTGAGAATAGTGAAAGGTCTGGAGGGGAAGCCTTATGAGTTGCAGCTGAGGTCGCTTGGTTTGTCCAGCCTGGGGAAGACAGTGCTGGGGGAAGAACCCATTGCAGTCTGCAGCTTCCTCATAAGAGGAAGAGGAAGGGTAGACACTGATTTCACTTGTGACCAGGGACAGGACTCAAGGAAATGGCCTAAAGCTGAGTCAGGGACGTTTAGATTGGATATCAGGAAAAGGTTTTTCACCACAGAGGGTGTTGGGCACTGGAACAGGCTCCCCAGGAAAGTGCTCACAGCACCAGCCTGACAGAATTAAGAGGGTGTGGACAATGCTCCTGGGCACATGGTGTGATTGGAGTGTCCTGCATAGGGCCAGGAGTTGGACTTGATGGTCTTGATGGATCCCTTCCAACTCAGCGCATTCTATGATTCTATTATTAATGTACATTACCAGGATAAAAATACAGCAATTTTCTGAGCTGGTATAAAATTGTGTTCTTCAAAAGAAAAAAGAAAATGGAAAAACCAACATTTTCATCAGTAGAACTTTACAACAGAGGTAGAAGAAGCATTTATGTTTGTTTTAAGGAACTGCCTCAGTTTGGAACATTATCTGTTATTCTGATTATTAGTAGGCAAAAATAACATTTGGTGGTGTCAATTATGCTTTAAATCCTGTATTTAATTT
Source organism: Pyrgilauda ruficollis (assembly GCF_017590135.1). NCBI lineage: Eukaryota > Metazoa > Chordata > Aves > Passeriformes > Passeridae > Pyrgilauda > Pyrgilauda ruficollis. The sequence goes on along the minus strand of NW_024524711.1, from coordinate 5,545,217 downwards.
AAAATGTTGTGACTATCACATGAAGTGTAAACAAATGTTAAGAATAAAGTTTGTGCATGTGACTTTTTAATGAATACTGGCATGACCAACTATAGCTTCTGGCATATACAAGGCTGAAAATAGTAGTAACTATTAAAACATAAGTGTGTTTGCTGAAAAGGGCAAAAATATGCTTGTTCTAGAAAAAGAATAATTATAATAACTTTGTCCAGGCAAGCAGAGAAAAGCTAGGATGACCTCAGGGCTAGTTGAAACCCTTGTTTCCTTCTTACCTTACTCCCAAATTTAATTTTTCCACACATATTGAACGACCTGACAGAAAGCAGACTGAATTATATGACACTTTTATTTTCCTTGTAACAAAAACCTGTGGTACATTTGGGGGATGGGGGAAGGGATGATGGGTAGATCACTAACACACCAAGCTGTGATAGCAGTAAATACTGCAGGAGGTAATTTAATAGAAAATAAATATACATTTTTGTAACAAATACGGTGAATGCAAATAGCCCTGATGCTCTACAGAGCAGCCATTGCACTCCTCAAATTCCTTTAATGTTACAGCTTACTTCCTTTCCTTGAAATGCTCTGGATTACACTGCAGTTCTGACAATGCTCATCATTCACTTCCACTAAATGAATGTTATGTAAAGCAAAGAAATCAATCAGAGGTGCAGACTGGATAGAAGGGCTGTTATAAGGACTTCTTGCTTTTGGGATTATATTCTTTAACAATGTATTTGCAAAAAAGTGCTATTACACGTCTGTAAAAATACTAGATTATTCACTAGAACCCTAGCAAAAGGAACAACTCTCTGATCATTTGAGCTTTCACATTGCACAGTCTTTGCAGGGTTAAGTAGGAATGTAATGCTGAGGGGATGCTGTTAAATTGCCTCTTTGTTTACAAGTCACTTTGGTTAATGGCATGAAGAGACTCCATTTGCTTTCACAAAAAAACGGAAAGATAAAAAGACAACAAAAACCTATTTGTCTAACAACATCTCCCTGAACAGTAGTAAAGATTGTACTAGATTATTAAATAATAGATGAAAAACAAACATTTTTAAAGTGTACATCACAATAAGTGGGGGAAAAAAGCCACACTAGGCAGCATCTTTTATTCCTTTATTTGGGGCTCATGTGAATTGTGCCTTTTAACGCTAAAGCCTTCCAGCAGCAAACAATCTCAAGTTCCAGGTCGTCACAGGTATACCCAAAGGTCTTAGATTTCATGACAGCAGTTTCATTCATTCACCTCAAACTAACCTCTAAAATTCAGATGTGATCTCACTTATCAAAACTGCTATCAGAATAGTGTGGCAGATTTACAGTGAGAGAGGAAGTGACTTCATAAGGGGAAAGATAATTGTCTATAGACAGGATTATTTATTTGTTAATCATTAATGGTTCAGTTAACTTTTTGTAAAGCACAGAGGAAGGAACTTCCTCTGCCTCAGGGACTACAAAGACTCAAAAAAAATATCATCTACCAGATTCAATGAATGATTCAGAGGATGGTTGTATTTTAGAGCACGTTTTGCTCTGTTTCTTCCTTTCATTTCCTTTTGACATAGGTGTGTGACCTTATGTTTACCTATTTTAGCGTTCACAGACAGAGCATGAGAATCTCTTCTTGCAACATAATACTTGCCAGTGTTTTTCAGGAAGACCTACTTAAGTACATTTCTTGGGCTGTTTACAGCCTCTCTTACATATGAATCTGAATTTTCAAATACAGGCACACACTACACAAATAGGACGCCATCTCTTACATTTGGTTTCACTGAGAACATATGCTAATGAGAACATGCAATAATTAACAGACTGTATATAAATTGGAATGCCATCAAAAAACACTCCAGTTTTGCTCCTTCTTTAGTGCTTTAAATATGGCTGATAAGTGTGGCATATTTTGGCATGCTTAAATAAATCATAGTCATCACTGATTTTTAGCTTTTCCCTCTCCCAGGGCTAAGGAAAGGCTGTGATTCCCCATAGCCTTCAGACTTTGCCTTGCCAACAACTCTCAAACCACATACTAGGGACCCAAATTTGTGTGATTCATCTCTGCCCCAAATTAATTTCCTCACAAAGTCAGCAGATCTGGATGCTAGATCCCAAGCAATAGGTGTTTGCTCTGTTGGTCCAGTGCAGTGCCAAAGCAAATAAGAAAGGACCAGCATGCTAGGTGCACATGCTATCATGTGCAGTCATCCTGAAATGTGGCCCTCACCCAGCTGTCCAGCTTCACCCCATACATTATTACATCATAGACTGTCCTGTGCGGCTGGCTACACAATTTAATACTCTTTTATAAAAGGCAGAATTGGTTTTCTCTCTCTCCAGCCTTCTCTCCACACATAAGCAGCAGAACTCTGAAAGGGCCGCAGGGACAGTAGGAGATGAAACCTAAAGCTATTTGACTCTATACTGTTCAAAATCATCTATGGTTTCCTTTGTTTATCCTACATTAATTGTTTTCTTAGTGGAATCGAGAATAAATGCAAGCCATAATAGAACACTTTTAAAGGATTATTTTTTTACTTGTGTTTATTAATTTTAGGAGAATGTGGCCACACAAGGTTTAACAAACCACTTTCCAGTACATCTTGCAGGCATTTGGTCTCTTACTACTTCAACATCTACTTCTTAAAACAGTATAGTCAGCATTGCTTTTTGGACCTGTTGCAGTATCTTTTCTAGTTGCTAAAGACTTTTTTTCATTATGAAAGTATCATAAAATACTGAAAAACAGCTATAAAATAGTCCTGTGCAAGGACTCTCCTTTTCACTGTAATAAACAGCCATTAAGTTTTTTAATACAGGTGGTGCAATTTCAGGTGATATCTGAAGAGTACAGCTACCAGAATATTGCTATGGAGTTCACTGGGATCAATTTTTCTTCATAGTAGTTTTTAAGGCAGGAAAGTTTTTGACTGCAGGAATTACATTTATCCCAACATCTTGTTTACCTGAAGAACCATGATATATTTAGTTGTTCCTGATTGTTCATCAGTTCACCATCACAAAGCAGGATGTTTGAGTTAAGCCTGGATACACCATTATTGTATTTTATACTATAAGATACTAAAAGTACTGGGTAAAGTATACCCTTCTACCTGCTCAAGATTACTTTCATATCCTGCAGTAACTACGGGAACTTTTATAAGTTAGTTTGGCACTTCTGTGAGTATGTTACATCAGAGAAGGAGGCTATAATACTGAAATGTTTTGGTTGTCTGGTTGTTTGGTTTCTGCTACTTGAATTAAGTAGCAATTAGGATGAAGGATTTTTTTTTTCCACATACTGGTATAATATTCACTTCTGATGGGATTTTTCTTTGGGAAACAAGCCATCTTGTATCAGTAAGATACATTGTATAGACAATTCTGACCCATCAGGGCTCTTGTGAATATCATTATAATTGGTTTTCTTTGTTTATGTATTGGATTGGATCTGTCAGTTTTGGTCAGCATAACAAATCAGATTTCTAATGCACTTTGGACTTCAATGTGACATACAGCAGGACAGGCAGCTGAAAGAAACCGAGAGGGATCTTTTCTCCTGAGACCACTTCCTTGCCTCATGACAAGTTAATTAGGAACATGAAGATGGTAGAACTGGAAAGAATTTGTGGAATTATGAATTCCTTTTTTTTCCACTTGTCTATTGATGTTATAAAGACATTTTCAGTCTGTACTAGTCTTGTGCTGTCTCTTGCTCTCACTTGCTGTTTTTGTCTGCACTGACATCCAGGTCAAACTGCCAGCTTAACTCCTCTTGTCTTTCCTCACTTTCTTATTTCTAGTCTTCCCCCCAAAGGTCTCTGCTGCTGTGCTCTGCAAAATTAATCTTCCAGCACATTTCGTCTGATATTTGTAGTGTTGTTATAACTTTTGTCCTTTGTATTTATTGAACTAGAAGAATCAGCTCACCTGGCTTGCCATGTAGCATTAGGTATCTAACATAAACCAGTTGCCAAGACTCCTTCTGTGGTCAATGGAGACAGATAATTACCTCCAGAGACTGATTCATCCTGTCCATATATAAGGGCAGAATTAATTTGCCAAAATACAGCTGCTTCTACTAGTAAATATGTCTCCAGATATCCAAAACTATATCTGCAGTAGTATGTAATTTGTGTCAGGAGTACACTTTTGAAGGAAATCTTCTGGCTGTCTTCACACACTGTGGTTTGGCTCACATTTCGGTGTACCCACATTGGATTACTTTCAGACGAAACAGAAAAGAAAGTTGAACTCTGGGAGTGCGCTTAGTTTTCTTACAACCTCTGGTCCCTGAACTCCATCCATGAGACCAGATGCGAGTTAAAACTGTCCTGAGCTCCTTCTGATCGAAACCATTTCCATATCTAAACTAGCAATATCAGAAGACTGCAAAGTGAAACTCTTGGTGCCGATGGCCCAGCAGCCACAGCTCCTAGATCCTTTCAGGTGCCATGGGCTGCATGCCTGTGAATGGAGCACAGTAGGTGAGCTCCTGCTGTGCATCTTTTGGTTTAAATTCAAGTGAAAAGCTTACAAGAGTGGAGAACGCTTAATGTGAAAAAGAAGATAAATGAGAGAGAGATTCATTGGAAAAGTGACCTCCTGATCTAAGCCAAAGCACCACTGTAGAGGCAAGTAACAGCCCAAGACATCTCCATTACCGTGGCAGAAATGACACAGAACTTGTCAAAACCAGGACCCTTCTAGAGTGACAGCTAGAGGCCACTGGGGTGATGATATGACCAGCATTATGTCACTTAAGAGCATATGGTTAGGTGGTTCTGATGGGTGATAGGTAAGATAAAATATTCTGTATAGGTGTCTCTCCCTTGAAGAGAGAAAAATCCTACACAACTGGCTATGTAATTTTTGTAGTCACATGAGATGAAGCCCATTCTTTGTCAGAAATTAAACTGCCTCAGTCAAAGAGAATTACTTCAATAGTAGAAATTACCATAGGAGACTTTAGGCATTTATATATTCCCCAAAAAGTCATGCATAAGCATCTTCTGCTGCTGTGACTGCCTAGAGGCAGTGCCACTGTCTGTAGGCTGAGTGCATAAGTACTTATCTACTGCCCAAGGCCATCTAAGGTTCACAGGATAGGAACTCTCAAACCTGGGTCTCTCAAGGACCATGAACTCTGAGCACATGGTGAAATGCAAGGCAGGCTGGCAGTCACAGCTGCTGCCATGCAAACCACTGCCAGAGGACAGCTTCCTTTTGTACCTGTTCCTACATGTGTGCAAGGAGTTTAGGGAGCATCCCACAATGAACGGGTTGCAAAATTGCTGGTTTAATGCTTTGTTTTCCTATCCATGAACCTCCATACACAAATTACTTGAATATCATTACTGTGTCACTTGAAAATCTCTGCAGATAAGCAAAGCTTCAGCATAAAGAAGAAGGAGGGAGGGGTTAGCATTGCTGAAGTCAGGCCATTACAGAGCATTGTGGTTTTCTTCTGTCTGCTCCCCTTTGCTCAAGTTGTTAGATCGAGGACCAGCTCAAATGTAATGTGTTCACAGTAAAAACCCTAACAAACCCACATGTGCTTCCCCCAAACACACTGAAACAATGCCCATTTTGAAATGCTTTCCACAATAACATGCAAGTTACATACCTTGCAAAATGCACAATTTAGACCCGGTTTGCAGTGCTTTTAAAAGACATTAAGGCTATTCCTGTCAGTAAGTATTTTCTGTATTTCCTTCAAAAATGTTTCAAGAAGTTGCCTGTGGGCTTTTTTAGTACAAGAAACTTTATCTGTCAAAGTGCTTTAAACTGACAGTTTCTTAACACAAATCCATTGTATTCAAATCTTAAATAAAATAATATACTGTCTAGCAAATAATTATAATAAAAAGATAACACTTGGTTAGATAAGAAAAGCCATGCTCCTAGTATTTTTTACTTTCTAAAGATATTGAGTAGTATCCAGTGGGATTCCCAGAAAGCCTCTGGTCCTGGTACCCAGCTCCAGAACTATTAACAGGAAACAGAGGCATTTAAACAGTCTCTGTGAAGTCTTAAAAGCAGAGCTACAAAGAAAATCTGGAGAAGAGCATGAGGTTGAGTCAATACTTCTGGGAAGTATTCTGTGCTTTCTTTCACTCTTTGTTTCACTCTTCACCCAGCTGAATAACATTTTTTTCACAAATATTTAAAATTGTGTGCAACTAATACCAGATGACTGATTATAATAAACTGTTTCTGCTAGGTGCAAATACTTAGCAAAGAGAGAGGATTTAAGTTAGTTCAGCAATAATTATTTTATTGACTTTTGGCTAAAATATTAAGCTCCACTGTTTTACTGAACGACCTATAAAAAAGACCAAAAAAACCAATTGCAATACACTTCAGGCCTATAGGCAGTTTCTGTTTTGTATGTAGGTAACAAATCTGGGTGAATTTTAAAAAGTTTTGCTCTTTCCATGCTCCACCTGCTTGAAGCAAGACCAAAGGCATCCGTTGTTAAGGAAACTTTGCTTCCAAAATTTCAAAAATTAGGATTTTACTGTTGATTTTTAGAGAGATTGTAAGACATTCATTGTTGATTTGCCAGCATTTATCTCAGTAGTCCTAACTAGTAATCAAAATCATTGAAATCATGGACTTTCTAGACATGTTTTTAATGATAAGGTATAGTTATTGCCAAGTCATGAAGCATTGGTCAGTGTAAAACATTGCTGGAGCCACAGCTGTATTTCTCACAGGATGCTTTTGTTGCATCACTTCACTGTCGTCCCACCACTGACAACTCCAAATGCCTGTTTGAGACAGCTGCTGCTGCAATTCATCTGCTCTTCATTCATAACTAGTCCATAAATCCCAGCCCCTTTTCCTTCTGGTCTGTCTATGAGACTCCCAAGTGGACACACATGAATATACCTAGTGGTAAGGTAGGCAGGTTATGCCCCTACAGGGGTTTTCTAGTGCTTAAGCATTCAGTGTGCCCAGCCTATGCAGGAGATATGTGTTCATGTTTCTTTTACCATTAGTGTTAATTTGACCAATTTACTGTTCCTTCTGTCTCTTCCACAGTTGAAGCTTTCCTATCGAGGCTTCCTTTAAATTTTACTAAAAACAGGAGATAAAGTTTGTCTCCCTTTAGCTGTTACACATTCTAGTCCTTTGCAGTGCTGAAGAGGGAATAGCTGACACAAGGGAGATGGGAAGAACACCCTGCCAAGTAAACCTCCTATGCAGGACAGAAGTAGACATGCATAAAAACCACAATGCTGTACTCCAGGGCTACTCATTTCCCTCTTTTACTGAGAGCAATGTGTCATGCCTGTCCTCCTTGAAGGAATGTTTGTGTGTTTTGTACCTGGTTGCTAAGATCCAAGCAAACATTAGGGAGAACATAGGAGGACATGGATGGTACTGTGGAGGTGTTAGAAGTCAGGTGGGGTTGATTCTTCCTTCTTTCAAGTCCTGCCTTCAGAGCAGGAAAGGAATTTTTACCCACTAGAGCACTTGTCTAGGGGCCTTTAAAGTCCCATTGCTTGAGTTGTTTAGTCCCACTGCATTGTAGGTTTAGTATAGATTATGAAGTGGAGAGGCAGGGCAAGGAAAAGAGGGATGAATTTCAAATGGTTCTTTGCTCCTGCAGTTGTTTGTTATAGACAAAAGTTCTAGTGGATGAGTTTTGCTTTTACTAAGTAGCTGAACAGGTTTGACAGATATCACCTAGAAGAGGATATTGAGTGCTCTAAGAGCTGATCTAAATGAAATATCATCTCCATTCTGTGAAATTTCACTGCAGACTGAAGGATCACTCTTCTGTTGGAAGAGCTGTTGATTTTTTAGGGTTTTTTATGGTTTTGTTTAAAATGGCCATCTTGCACAAAACTGTGACATCAGTCCTGCTGTGGGAAGCCACATTTATGCTACAGGGAAGAGTAACTGCTTGCTGTTCTTAGTTTCAACTAAAGCCTTGAAGGTTGTAATTCAACTAATTTGCATTTTTAAATATTGATATTTAATTGGGCTTATTTCCAGCTTGGCACCTGTTTTTGCAGACACTTGAAAACTATTTCTAAAAATATTATATGGGTGTTTTCAGGGCTGGTGAATTGGCCTAGTCTGGTGGGTGGACATTGGCCAGTTGATTTGCAACAGAGTTGGCTTTTAGTACTGCTGCTGTCACTGGCTTTTTTGGTGGCTCTGGACAGTAATTTCATGACTTTGTGACTCCATTTTCTTGCCTCTAAACCAGGGCTGGTTATTTTTAGTTCCTTTGTAAAATGCTTTGCTCTATACCACAGCAAACATTGCTAGTAGTATTGCTCTTTTAAAGTCATAGGAAATGATCTGTGATTCTAATTTAGTCCCTGCAGTCAGTGGGGGTCCCTAAAATAATTCAGAATTAAGATCTGGGAGAGAGTGGCTGTTGTCCAGACATGCCCACACTCCAGAGATGCAACTGCAGCTCCCACAGGAATGTCCAAGCTCTCTCTGAGCTCTGGCACTGCTAACAGGGTATCCCTGGTGGTGTGGAGCTCAGCATGTGCTTCTGGATGCACCCAAGGAGCTCAGTGGATGGATGCTGGGGTGATGAGCCCATGCTGAGCTCCATCCTGCAGCACTGATACTGCTGGAGCACCTCCCCCAGTTAATTTAAAGCTAGCTCAAGTATGTCTGCACAAGCTGTGGTGGGGCTGTGACTGCAGCATAAAAATGCACCCTACAGGAGAGCACAGGAGCCAGAGCTTCTGAGAAAGTGTCTTAGTTACACTTGCAATCAAGCACAGGCTGCTGGCATAATTTCAAATTCACCTTACCTTTGGCTCATCATTCTTCATATCTGCAAATATAGCTCAGCTCTCAAAGGGAAGGGTTTGTTTGTCATCTTCACCTGTCATGTATGGTGCTCTAGACTAGATAATGCTTTTAAGAAAAAATAATTTAAATGCCTCAATTTTCATTTTAGTTGCCATTTTATCCATACATAACTCTGCTCTACCTTCCTTCCCATTCAAAATGTGGAGGAAGCTTTAACATGGTGACAGTTATGCTGAGAAGTAGGCACTGTCACTGTTTTGAGAGAGAGAGAGAAGTCGAGGTAGTGGAAAATTTATCTGCCATGGAAGACAAAGTGGGAGAAGGCATTGGTTCTATTTATTTATTTTTCCCTAGGGGAACCAGTGGTGTTGGGATCACACGGACTGTATCAGTAACTAACAAACTCACAAACAGTTACATCCTAATCCATTTTTTTGCCAGATCCCCTGTATTTGTACACCTTATACCAATGTCTATTAGAGAAGTCATAAGCACACTTTAAAATGACACAGCAAATTAATAATAAACGAAATAATTCAGTACTGTATGGAACGAGCTTCCTCCTAGGATGTCTCAGATAAATAAAACATAGGTTAGAGGTGTCTCTGAATGATGGTATTGTAGGAAAGGCATCTCAAAATATCAAGGAGGAATGATCACATCATTTTCTGGTTTATAATCCTCTTTAATATATTTACAATATTTGGCTCCAAATTTAATTGCTTATGGGTAAAGTATACATTGAAAGGATCTGGCTTTTAAGTCTCATTAGCTGTGCTAAGTATAATTCATTTAGCAAAATGATCTCCCAGAAAACAATTTTTGCCAGTTCAATGCTCTTTGATGGCTGATTTCTCAAAGATCTATTCTGAGTATAGAAAGGAGCCACATGATTCATTCAGCTTGTGCATATCTATTTTATCTCTATAGAAGGATTATATATGGAGAGATAAAGGTTTGTTAAACAAAGTATCATTAATCACCCTGTCCGGAAATGTAGACTTTGCAGGAGCATGCTGTAATTTGCATCACTTTTGCAATGCCTTGTCACTGCTGCTGGAGAGAAATAACAAACCTGTATTTATAAAAAGGACAGGTTTAAGATGAAAATAATTCTATCCGAAAACTGTGAGAATGGTAGAGAATCCTGTCGCCTGCACTCGATCAACGGGAGAACACTGTATTTGTAATAAATTCCTTTTGCTCTGGATGAGTTCTGCATTTTCAATGAGGTTAACTTGGCAACATTCTAGTTGATTTTAATAAAAATAGCTGCTTTGAGGACAGGGAGCTGAGGTTGCCAAATTTACAACTGCCTTGCACAATTACTCTTACACCTCCTTCAGGGCTACTTAGAACCAGTAAGCAAATTAAGTGTATCGATTGCAATTTTGTTGGACTAACCCTTTTTTCTTAAGGAATAAACTTGATTCCTTTCAGTATGTGTCTGCTCAGAGTGATCTCTTTTCTTTTCAGCCATAACACAAAGACAACATCATGGCTGGATCCACGACTTGCGAAAAAGGCTAAACCTCCAGAAGAGTGCAAAGAAAATGGTAGGTGATTAAGTTTTCCTTGCTGCTCAGAGGGGATTTTCCTTTGTGTGTGTGTGTCTCTTTCAGTTCTTACAAAAATCAGGCATTTGGGGGAATGATGAAAGGTGTTTAATTGCTGCTTTGGTTAGAAGCCATAAGTGATACCAGTTCTCAGTGTGCCATGTGTTTCTGCTTTTTATTCCCCTTTCTGATGCTATCCAAAGCTGAGGATCACAAGTGTGTTTTCTGCCTGTTGTGTGTGTGACTCCGGGACTGACCCTCTCCCTCATCTCCTACAGAGAACTTTGGTCTGCAGAACAGAATCCTTTTCAGATTCTGAGCTTTTAATCTACAGGCGATTCAATGCATAAGGGAAACTAGCAGCACCGTGGGAATATGAATATTGTTTGATTTGTATTTAAAGGTACAGTGCTATGCTATTTAATAGCCAATTTAAACAAAATAGTGTCTGATAAAACAGGGTGTGGGAGGGAGAAAAGAGATCAGTGTCTGTCAGAGTTCAAGGCTGGATTTGGGGGGGGGTACTACATTGCTAATGCTTTAAAATTTAATAGCATACTGCTGAGGATGCTTAAAGGAGCTGTAGCTGTTTGCAGGAGAAATTATTATATTGACAGATTCAGAGATTTTAAATAATACAAATCATATCAGTATCATTTCTAATTTTTCTCTGGTAAAGTTTATCAGTATTTAAAGCATTTAATAAAGTCAATGCAAGAACGCGTTGTAACCGATCTGTTTCTGATAAGGGTTTTTATCATTGTTTTACACTTCCATGTCAGTTCGATTAGTCAGTTAAGATGTTGTGATTTCTAAATACTGCTACTTATTTCATTGTTGTGAGATACAGAGCATTAAATGCATGCATGCTATGTGCATTAATTCAAAGCATTTTTAAATATTTTAAATGTATTCGTAAGTTTTCACATACTGCATCTGATTAATTTTAAATTTTCCAAAATACATGCATTTTGTTAGCATAAATACTATTAACAGAAAGGAAACTCAAGGCTGGTTAAGAGGTCACTGAGGAGTTGCTGGCTGTATGAATTGCATGGTCAGTGGTTTGGTAAAAAATGTTCCCGGGTTGGATTTTTTGTAAACGGCTTTCTTTTGAAAGATTGCTATACTCCAAAAATAGCTTCCTTATTTCAGCAGCAATTGTGACGTGCTCTTCTGACATCAGAAATTACATGTCTGAATGATTTTGTGATGCTTATTCTAGCACAGACAACATGAGCTCCCAGACTAAATTCTACAGTGATTACAGTAGAGGTCTGATACTGAAACAAAACAAGGGCACTGGAGCTTTGCTTTCTAAATCTCTCACATTGCTTACATGAGCCTATATCTTAGCCTGCTCCTTAGATAATACCAATGGAAAAAGCAGGGAAAAAATCTACCAATATCTGTGGAGTAACATTGCATAGAGTTACTTGGAGTAAATATGTGTAGGGTTTTTTTTCTTTTTCTGTTAACTGTTGTATACTGAGATCAGAAGAGCACTGAGATGTTAAAAAAATACCTAAGTGTCTGAAACAATTTCAAATGAAGATCAGTGCATTAAAGAAAAAGCATTATTTTATAGTTATTTGACTACTGGATTACTGAATCACTATAGTGTGCTGGGTCATGTTGTTCTTTTAAGGTTGCTCTGCTCATTAATGCAAAGTACTTGGAGTGATGCATAAAAGACTTTAGGGAGAGATTTTCTATTCTTACAATGATTGTTCTTCCAATATCCTATCTTTTCTAAGGTTCTGTTTTTCAAAAGTGGGTTTTTTTTCGTTTTTTTGTTTTTTTTTTTTTTTTAATCTAATACCTGCAGAGGAAAAAGTTCTTCAAAACCACTTATATGCCTTAAAATTACTGCACCTTGACATGGTGGTCCAACACAAGGGACTTTGTTATAGCACACAGGGATTTGTAATTTTTGTTCAAATTTAATCTAACTTCAAGAATTAATTTCAGCTATGGCTTGGTAGATTTTTTATGCTAAACATCTTTTCTGTTACACTTTGTGATTTATAATTCTGGCATATTTTACTCAGGGAAATAAAATTTAAGAAAGACATCAGTGTTTAGATAGTAAATGATACTTACCTTGATGATTTATCACTACATGCATAACTCTTGCTTTTCATTGACATTCATTTTGCCACATCTGAAACTTATATTGGTTCTCTGAGATACATTATGACTTCTTGATCACCTAACAGAATCTGCTATCAGGTTTTAATTGTGAATAAGACAAATTTTGTGTTCCCCTTTCGGTGCAAATCCTGGCAAATCCTGGCAAATCCTCCTTCTTCATTCTGCCACCAGCACACAGTTTCCACACCAGACAATGTCCAAGCAGTGCAGGATATCAGAGTCCTGATCTTCTGGGCTGGTGAAATTGAGGGCCCCCTCTGCTCCAGGCATTTCCTCTCTTCCACTATCTGCTCTTCAATGCTCCTTTGACAAATATGATTTCTGCATTATCTCTGGCTTCTGTAGCTGCAAATCCCAGAGCTTGCTCATTTCCTTTTGCAAAATCTGAATCAACCTTCCAGCACATCCCTCCTCTTAAAAAATTTTCACGTGCTTTTGCCAAGAGATTGACAAGCTCTACCAAGTCAAGCTTTTTTCACCTACATGCTGTGGGCTCCTTCTGTTTTTCTTTAATAATACCTACTGCTCTAAATCCCTTTGTAGGTCAGGAAGTTTTAAGTGATGATCTTTATTTCTGTCTCTCTGTCATGGAATTTCTGTGTGAGTTTCAGCAAATTGCTTTGACTTTTGCTCTGTCAGACCTACTTAGATGGCAGGACTTTCAAGGAAGAACCACCTCTTATGCTCTGTTTTTATGGTGCCAATCTGAGTTTCATAATAGCAATAAGCAGAAATAGCTGGCAGTTCTACAATAACAGCTGCAATTTTTTACACATTTCTGATTTCCTCCAGAAAATCTTGACCTTAATAGAAATAATTGTTTTTTCTCTGCTGAAAATATAGGTTAAATGGTTTTGGCTTTCTGAATTTAAATACTACTTTTAAATTATTTTTTTCACATCAAAATTGGTTAAACAATTATTATGTGTAGAGTACTAGAGAAGTTATAGTTCTGCCCCTTTGCATGTGTGAGCTGGATTCCCTCATTGCTAAATTTCCTGTAAAGTCATATAACATAGCAGATTCACAGGTCTGCATGATTACAGGTATATTATGTGAGTGGTCTTTTAACTGAGTCTGTTCTTCAGGAGAGAATATGGAAAAGAATGACGAGTCCCATAAGGCAATAAGAAATGTAGTTTAATATTGAAAGTCAGCTCAGCTGTAATGACATGAAATATCAGAGGTTTTAGAAAGTTCATTTTTAATTAAGAAATGTAGCAATTAATTTTTTCAACTTCTTTAATTCATTTTAGTGAATTTTTCCTCCAGAACTTTCATTCTGGAGGAAAATCAACAATTTCTTCTGTATCCAGTTTGGGGATTAAACAGCTCTTGAAATTTCCTGGGATCAAATATGTCAAGTTTCACTAATTTACTTTAAAAATTTCACTGATTTCATTACTAATCCATCCCATTCCATAGCCTCTATCACTCTTAACCTTCTCTTTCTTTTTATGTCAACCTCCTTTCTTCTATCTCCTAGTTTTCAAATATGAGTAGGCCTACAACTATAAATAAAACTTTGATTTCACCTAGCATTCATCCATCATCTGTCTTTCCATCTCCTCTACACCCACCAACTTGACTGCAAAATATAGATATTTATGTAGGGTGAGCTGAGTTGCCTTTATACTTCATTGACTGCAAATGTCAGCTCTGCTCTGGCACTTAGAGGACACAGACACCAGATTCACCTGTGTAAACACCTGCATGCAGACAGGCTGCTGCATTCCATTGTCTTCATGTTGAGCTGGACCCCATCCCATCCCTTTTTGTTGGGTTGTGCATTCCCCATTCCTACAGGCAATATCTTTGATGCCCTCACTGCCCCACACAGCTCTTCTTCAGATTTCATCGTTGGTTACCTGATTCCTTGCTATGCTGCACTAAGATGTACCAACCTTTCATATTGCTGTTTTATAGATGCATTTGGGCATAGGCATGCTGGTTTTATGGGTAAAGCATTACTTCTTGATTTCCTTACATGTATTTCTCTCTGGAAGCCATGTAGAGAACTTTTATCTTATACGGATAGTGTTTGTGTTTATGATACCTGCAACTTGTAGAGGGTAAATACTTTCCTACAAATAGTTTTTTTATTTGATTGTTTTTTACTTAGAACTCTGTTTTGCAGGTTATTAACCCCATTTTAAGTATTATTTAATCAGTTTTGTAATGGAGCTGGCATTGCTTGCAATAATATTGATCACAATGGTTTTTTTGTCCTTTTTTGACATATTGAACATGGTTTTCTCTGCTTGCATTTTCAATTTGCGTTAATTAAACCATAACAAAATATTTTGAACTGTTATGACCTTTGGAAGGTCATTTCATGCTGGCAACACCATCTGGGCATTTATTGACCAAAACACTCTTCCATGCCAAACTCACTATAATGATAATAAGAAAAGGGTCACCTTATTCCTGGGAGTTCAGAAGACACTCCTCTGGACAGCCTGGTTCAGTGACACAGCTTATAAGCATAATTCTTCCTCCTTGGGTAAGTTTTAAGACAAAATGGCTGTCCACACGTACATACCTTGGCTGGCTGTGCCCCGGGCAGCATTCTGGTCTCTCCAAGACCCTGGGGGAGGTCTTGCATAGAGTGCAGCTTCCTTGGAGGACACTTTTCAGCGTAAGAGATGAGTCCTTTGAGCTGTTATGGACTACTGAGTATTACTTTGCCTTCAGAACCATTGCAGTTTCTCACAGTCTCAGCCATACAAATCCCTGTAGAGTGCTAACAGTAATCTTAAATAGAGTTGGTAATTGCAAGGACAAGAAGGAATAAAAGTAGAGGCAAAAAAAATCTATTTTCCTTGACTATTTAGTGAGCATTTGGCTCTCTTGTACTCACTGCTCCCACTGCTCACCCAGATAGTGCATTTAAATGGGGTATGCCAGGGACACAGAGGCAAACATCCTGCCAGGATCCCTGTCTTTGGAGGTAGTGGCAATCCATTGTAACTCTTCCAGCAGTCTGAGGATTTTAGAAGTTGCTAAGTGCAGGTCAAGGAAGCTACTATCTTGTCCCTTGGTCTTTTGAGAAGAAAACCATACGCTTTCATTCTAGTTGTTTCATGGTGATACGAAAACAAATCACTTCAAATTTCTGTTTTATGAAAGAGGGTTATGTAAACACATCTTTCATGTGCCTGTGAAGATTATTTGCTTTTAAAGTGGACCGAGAGTCAGAGCTGAAAAGGTTCATAGAGATATGAAGTATTATTTTTGCTAATGGCCTTTTATGCATAAAGTATTATAACATGTATAACAAATGCCCCCTGTAAGGAACACAGCATGTTCATCAGTGGTGTAAGATACAGTGACTAATGCATTTTCTAACAGCAATAAAGTTTTACTATTGTTTTGTAAGACTTTTTAAATTTTCAATTTCAGAGTAAAACTAGACACATTCACCAGTGACGTACCCCAAAACAGAACCAGCACACTGGAGTTGAAATGATAGTACAGTTTAAACTACCACTGAAAGGTGGTCCAAGGCTACATGACCACTACAGAATGGCCATGGTAACTTGAATTCCTGATGGAGCTGCTGAAGCTACTCACATCCACTTTCTGAGAGCATCTCTTTTTCATTTTGTTGCCAAGTTAAATGGCTAAGCTTAAGTAGTTTTCAGCTAGAATGTGTAATGAAATTTAGAAAGGGAGGGAGAGAGATTTCGTAAACTCATCAGGAGAAACAGCACCAGAGTTTTAACAATTCACATCTTTAATGAGCTGTAAATTGGATTCCACTCACCATGAAGCAAGTAACAAAATTTTCATTGGCAGAACAACTTTGGTTTTTGCCACTAAAATGCAAACAACGCGTGGTATAAGAATAGAGGCGACCTGAAATATTCCTACGAGGACCATTGAAAGAAGTGGTCCTGTTTTTTCACACAGAAAATAATTCACACCACCACATTCTGCAAAGATCAAGGCCTTGATGCCAGTAAAGAACAAAATGTTGAAATTCCTTCTGAAATATACACCTTGCTTAATCATAGGTAGAAATCAACATACATGATTTTTAATCCTATTCTCTCCATAGCTTTAATCCTTCAGTCTCTGACTTCTAAATGGCAATGAAGCATGATAGATTTAACAATGAGAGGTTTGTGAGATTATATTCATTACAAGAAGGCCAGCTACCTTTGGCTTTATTATTTCTTCTCCCTCTGATTTTCTGTGAAAGCTCTCATTTTTAACAGAGCTCATTAATGAAAAAGGAATGTCAATCTTCTAATTTTTTTAATTATTCTTCACAATCATCTTGTTTTGAATTTCATCTAGAAAACCAGCAATTTTATAAAATTTTGAAGCCAAAATTTGGTGTTCTTTAATGGAAATTTTGACTTGTTGCAAAGAGTGGTTGGCTATTTCCTGGCAATCACTTTGAAGTCCATTGCTGCCAAATAAGAAATGCAATGACTTGCTAGAATGCCTAGTAATGCTTGTTATTTTGCAGATAGCTTTAAAGTAGAGTATTTGTCATTAATTCCAAACATTCCTTGACTGCTCTTTGCTTACAATGCATTACAATTAAGGAGAAGATGTCTCCAAACCTTTCTGTTCCATGAGCAGTGGAGCTTCACAGTTGCCTCAGGGTTTTGTCTTAATATTAAGTAAAGTCCTTGTATTTATGATTTCCATTACTTCTTTTCATTACTTCTTTTTTTTTTTTTTCAGTATACTTTAAAAAAGTTCTCAGTTATTTTCCTTTTGTGACAGCTGATCTTTGATTCCAGCCTAAAATCCTCAAAGTGAGTGCTGGAGTCCCTGTTAAATAGAACTGGGAAATCCTGTCTGAGCACAGTATCCTGTATTAAAGATTTGACAGATAATGCAGCACTTTAAAAAGCCTCTGTCTTTCATGACTAATACCCTCAAAGACCCAGTGGCAGATAATCACTGTTTGTGGGACAGGGGAAAAAAACGTGGTAACATTTCAAGTTTTTTGAGAAGTGTATCTGCCTGAGTGGGAGGAAGGCACAGGCACTTAGTGTGTGGATGGAAGATATTGCAGAACTGTCGAGAAGGGAGGAACTGCATTTGCAGAATTCATAGTAGAAGGCTTTGGAATAGAATAAGTGGCTATAAAAGGTGGAAAGTATAAAAAGCAGAGATGTGGAGAATGTGTTGCTGGCTATATAAAAAGATATTTGGATTTGTGATGTCTTTAAGCATTAGAATTATTTCAGTATAGAAATGTAAAGAGGAAAAAGTATCTCTGAACATGAGGAAATCCTGAAACCTGGTAAAAGGACTGATAAGGCAAACAGGCAGGATTTTGGAATCCTGACAAGAAATGTTAGAATTTGTTTCCCTTAAACATCAAACCTTTATATGTAATTACATTCTACAGAATACAGTCAAATGTTTTATCAAAATAATAATTTCTGATTACACATTCTGGTGAAGCATGGAATCTTTTTGTCTATGCAACTGTAAAAATTAAAAAGCCATAGAAACGCAGAATGATTCCAGATGAATGTAGTCACTTGCTATAAACACAAATGAGCCTTACTTACATATCAATATGTGCATATTTCTGTAGACATGCAGGCCAGATTCTGGAGACTCCTGAGGTTGCCCAGGGATCTTCCTGCACAAAGATGAAGCACCCAGCTCTTCTGTTGGATCCTCTTCCTTCTGGAGCATGAAAGAGGGGAAAAGATTCATGTGAGGGGGGAAAAGTCATATCTTACTATCAAAACTATTAATAGCTCAAACTAGCAATGTTTCCTGAGAGATTATCTAGTCTAGATAACATCTCACTACTGATAACCTACATCTTTCCTATACTGACACTGCAGTGATAACATTGCTCTGCTTCACTCTGGAGGTAACAGAAACTACAACTTCTTTTGTCTGCATTCTTAAATGTGCTGGACATTGGACTTCGTTTCAGTGTACTTTTGCTCAAATAGACTGAAAAATTTGAGAAATGTTTCAATTATAGAAAATTTTATTTAATCTTTCATCTCTGTCACCAGCATGAAAGACATGAATTGCTCTGTCTGAAAGTTTTGTTGTTTTGGAAGGAGGGAGCAAAGGTTAAAGGAAAGTTGGATTTATATTTTTAAAATACTTTTTCCTCTTTCAATCCCAGCTGGATGTCTCTTATCTATTTTCTTTTAAGTAGTCTGTGAATTTTCCTTTTTACAGGAAAAATCTTTGCCTAGAGAATTTAAAGTTATAGTTTACCTTCTCTATAACAGACTATTTACTGAATAGAGCAAGGTTTTTGAACATAATTCTCACATTTTTCACACCTTTAACAAAATTTCAGTCATTCTGTTTTTCCAATGACAGAAATAGAAACATTTGATCCACATCTGAAATTTCTCTTCCTTCTGCTCAAAAAAGCGTCTGGAATAAGTGTATATCACTTTCATAATGAAAAATTCAATACTTCAGCATTTCAGAATATGAAAGTGTCTGCCACTGCTCTCACAGGATGGACCTCATGCTTTTCATACTGTGGCTTTTGCTTGACCATCATCTTTCTTCAAAATAGGTAATTTTTTCGAAATTTTTACCCTTGGACAAAGGGAGGACAAAGTCAGCTTTAGCTATTTTGGGACTGTTATATTTTGTATATTCAGACATTCATATTTTGAGGGTTTCCATCTTCAATTGATCCTCCACTTTCTTCCACTGGACTAGAGGAATCATTCAATTTCTTTCAGCTGTGGAAGTGGGAAAGGACTGCCCTCTTTGGTGGTTTGGGGGGCAGATGATTTTGTTGACTTGTCGGTCTTATTGTTTATTCAATGGGTTTAGTGGGGACCATTAGGCTGTTGCCAGTTGTAGCTCCATTAATATTCCTTAAACTTGCAAATTTTTTTTTGGTGGTCCACTTTGTTCAAAGATACAGATATTTTCATTCTTTCTACCCCTCAATTCTCTATGGTCACTTTCTGTGCCATGATATTTCTGCTTGGGCCTTGTGTCCCCACCACTATTTGACTTACTTGGTCTCTTCATAGCTGAAGAATATGCCTGTATTTGCAAGTTCTGCATTAATATACAGGATCATAAAATGTTGCTCTGATAAGTACTGAAAAACAATACGGAAAGACCTTAGAGTGTGCGTCTTCCA
The DNA here is from genome assembly GCF_017590135.1 of Pyrgilauda ruficollis. Lineage (NCBI taxonomy): Eukaryota > Metazoa > Chordata > Aves > Passeriformes > Passeridae > Pyrgilauda > Pyrgilauda ruficollis. The sequence goes on along the minus strand of NW_024524711.1, from coordinate 5,525,594 downwards.
AACTATTGAACACATGACATATAATGCCTGTTCACAACATGGGTGAGTTTCAAAATTCTTTGAACTTTCTGAGGTTAGTCCCCTTCCTGTCTCTTTTTTTTTTCAAATTCTTGGAGGATTTTATCACCTTCAGTTTTGTCTCACCATCCTTTTGTTTTCACACTTCCCTACACTGTCTGGTCTCATACTGTCATATTTAACATTTCCTGAGTAGTTTAGATTATTCATTAAATGTGGGTGTTAATTTTTGAAAAATTAAATTGTAGTTTTGGACTTCTGTTGGTCTAGTGAAAAGATCATGGCAAGTATAACAGTATTACTTGCTATACTGATTGCTGGAATTTGAACAGTTTTTGTTTATAAAATTCCTAATTGTAACTAGAAGATATTTATTAACATGTACATTTCTATAAATAAAATGAACAGGTAATGCTAGGTAGAAAAATATAGTCTTAGATCTATTTCAGTAAATGGCACTTCATTAAAATTTCATTATGTCTAGCTTAAATTCTATATTGTTTCAATAACTGAATCTAACACATGGTTTAAAAAGTAGAATTTGGTCTAGCAAGGAGTAGAAGCAAATAATCTTTCCCCCTAATATTAATCTTGCAAGAAATAGAATTCTGAGGTTAAGGAGCATTGCCTTAGAAAAGAACTGAAGAATTTTTTTCTACCTGCACTATCACTAGGTAGGCAAAAGTAGAATTAGAATAAATTTTTATGGATAAAGAGCATTACTAAACATGCTTTAGTCTCTTACTTAAGCACACGTTAGATTATAAGTGACACTTCTAGAAGAGAAGAAGGAAGAAAATCCTGTCATTCTTAATTTTTTTAGGTTAATTTTGAAACAGCCTTACTGATTTTTTTTGTTTAGAGAAGCCCAAACAAACTCTCAGTGAAAGGTGATAGGGGACTTCTTCAAAATCCACTGAATGGCTTCTGTTGAAAAGCGTTGGATTAGGTGGAAAGATAATACATCTGTAAGAAGGAGGATTTTCCTTTTTCTCAGTGTAAGCTTCCTTCATTGATTGACTTGAAGGGTTCCCTATTCAGATGAGGAGTGTGCTTTTTGAGATTTTGTTTATGCAACACCAAATATTGCAATTATGTCCTCATGAATATTCTTTCTGGAGAGAACAATGTGCATCCTTGTGGCAGTGAAATCCCCATTTAAAATGTGAGTGCCAGCCATGGTTATTCTGGATTGTTTATGCCTTTAATACACTTTCCTTCTCTCACTTCTAATTGTTTTTGAATGACTGTGGCAGCGGTCACTGACAATTAATGACTGATGGGCAAATTGCGTGAGTCCTGGCTTTGTTCCCATGATTACTGGGACACTCACAAAACTAAAATTAACACCACCCTCACCCCCCACATTTCTCTGACAGCCATCATCTCTGAGTTACTGATCTGCTCCTGTTTCCTTCGCCTGTTCTTGAGGTTCAAAAAATGTAACAAATTTTCTCTCCTTGGAATAATTTTTAGTAATGACCAGATTGATAGAAAGCCCAGCTAGAATATTTAGTGTGTCAGGGTATTTTTTGTTGCATAGTTCTTAATCTAAGGAAGAGACATAATGGCAGATTCTAATTCCTTCTCTGGGATAGCAAATGAGCCCCATTATTGCCACAGTAATTAAGCTAGGCATTGTTGTTACAATAAAGAAGGCTTTGAAAAATCAGTAAGAAAACCTTTTACGTATTTGTCTTATGGAAAGGTGGAGCTGATATTTATATAATGTCCTTCTTTGCAAAATAAAACCTGTGTTCCCAGGAAGGTTAATTGTGCTTTATGTTCCTGTTGCATGTCCAGTTTTACACAGAGGTAGTGAATTTGCACAAATTTCGGAGTGCATTCGCTGTTGTTGGTGTGGTTCATTTAATATTTATACTTTGGGCAGTAGTGAGGAAATGCTCCTTTCATCCTCTTGACCTAATCTAGCTGTGTCTACCATTCTAATCACCACAACTTCTGAGCTGCAGGTTCTGTTTTGCTACCTTGCTCTCCTTATGTATCCAGATCTCCCACTGATGTTGCTGTAGGGAGCTATATAAGATAAGAAGAATATTGATATTCATTAGTATCATGTACAAGTGAGAGGAGATTTTGAACTGGGAATATTGCCCTTCAGCTTTTGCTGTTGTACATTGCCTTTCACATGACTGAGTGCCCATCAGCTGAGATGTCACAGAGACTTGAATTTGAGGTTGAAATAATGCCACCGTGGATTTGATCCTTCTGAGAACTGAGCCACAGCTTTTATTTTTCAAACATTATGTGTAGCCAAATTCTGTTTCAGCTTTGCGTATATTCATGCACACAGATTTTGCAACACCAAGCAAAGCAAGATAAGCTTTAAACTGGTTGAAAGAATTTTGGATTTCTGTTTGGAATTTCTCCTTCTGTGTAATGTATTTCCAACACTGTAAGTCTTTGAATTTAATGCCAGAGATATATTTTCTCCAGTAACTTTAAACATTGCCTTTGGGAATTGCTCATCAAAGGAGTTAAACTAAAAGGATAACTGTGATCAGGTGTTCCTAGGCTGCTTAGCTCATACAATGGAGATTTTTGTCATGCTCTGATGAGAATCCCTGATGAGAGATGAGAAATATCTTGCTACCATTAAAATTAAAATCATGTATGGCTACCTCAGCTTGAATTTTATAGAATGTTGTTTTCGTATTGGGCTTTGGACATCATTTTAAGTTGGGATTATGTATGGCTACCTCAGCTTGAATTTTATAGAATGTTGTTTTCGTATTGGGCTTTGACGTCATTTTAAGTTGGGATTTTTTTTTGGTGAAGTGTTTCAATAGAATTTTTTTTTTTTTGAAGATACAGGAAATCAAGTCCCTCAAACCTTCAGCACCAAAATAATGCACTAGGGTTGTCTAAAAACTCTATACATTGCAGTTCTTTCAAGCATATTCAATGTTGGTATTTTTCATGAACTGTGGTCAGGACTGGGAAAGTATAGTCCTACAAAAAGTTTTGCTAAATATCTGGATTTCAAGCTATAGAAGTCTTTTTGGTCTATACTTATGTGTGATATTTGACCAGAAAAACTAGACACACCCATTGTTTGAAAGCAATTTTTTATTCCTGGATAAGTTAAACATAGTTTTCTTTCTATTTTAGCAATTGTTTAAGTTGTTTGAAAAAGTAACACATTGTTAAGTGAATTAGTGCTATTTGTTTATGTTAGCATGCTAGATTTAGAAACAGAATTCTGGAGTCCTTTATTGTGATTCTGTAGCTGAAGTAAAGTTGAATCTTATGTAGAATAAATTCCTACTTTACAGGTAGTGAGGACAACATAGTAAGAGCACAAAATTTGTTTTACTGGCTCAGAATAGCTCTCTGTCTAACATGTATCCAATCTCTAAGTACTGCTTGGAGCAAATGGTTGAGAAAAGGCTACAAGAAACAAAGCAGGCATAATCCCCCTCTTGCACCTTCCTACTTTTTATCTCTCACTGTATTACAGAACCTCTGAGCTGGTGATTCTCTCAGGATCACTGTGCTCCAACTGCCCTTTATAAATGTGTCTAATTCCTTTTTAAACTTTTCTACCCTCTGGGAAAGGTTTCATATACCATTATCATATTCCTTTATGTGATATTTCTCCAGCAGGAGATCCCTAGCCCACAAAATCTCACACTGGCAAATGAGGCCTTCCAAATCTCTGACAGCATTAACTATCTCCTCCTGCACCTCTGCAGGTTCTGCTACCTGTTTTTTGGTTGAATGACCAGAACTACACACAGTACCCAGGGTGTAATTGCACTATTGGTGGTATAATGCTGTTTCCTGTTTTAGCTTCAGTTCCCTTCTTGACATTGCTGACATTATGTTTGCTTTTTGACTCCCCATGGGCTTAAGCTGGTGTCTCGAAGATCTTTTCTCTGAGTTAATAATCACTTTAGAGCCCATCATTATGTATGTGTGTATGCACAGTTAGCATTCTTATTTCACTTTCTGCATTTCTTCACATTTATGGGGATAAAATTAATCATCCATTTTAACACTCAGTGTTATGAGATTGTTCTTCAGGTTCTCACAAGCAGTTTTAATTTGATTTTCTGGAATAAGCTTTCTGAGTCTGTCATCAATATCTCAGAATCAGGAAAGTGGCTTCAGAATCAAAAGATCCTGAGAAAGAATTTATGGCAATTTTTATTTACCTTCTTTATGCTTGATCCCTTAAGATGATTATTTGCATAATTTTATTCACCAGTAAAATTGACTAAATCTGTGCTAAAAGAACCAGAAAGAGAGTTAATACAATCATCTTGTTTTTAAAATGAAGGCTTTAGGAATGCATGGTAACAGCAGCTCCATTTAATTAGCTGAATTTAATTACTCCACAGAAATTAAACCAGCTGGCCCAACTTAGTGATGGAAAAGTGGGGTATTGAAATCCAGAGCTGGACAGCAGGGACTCTTTGTGTCTGTAGACACGTCCAAAGAGTGTCTCACCTCACCCTTAGCTTTTATGCTAAATGAGATGGATTTTCCTTCTGACACCCCTGCCTGGCGAGGTGGATCTGAAAGGAATCAGCAGGGATCGACCCTGGGTGAGAATGACATGGAGCTCTTTGAAGTGCATGAGATGCTTTTCACTTCGGTCTTGGCACTCTCTAGGAAAAGCCTTCCCCTTTATAGATCCTGAGGCAACTAGTTTGGGGGATTGACAGAGAAATTTATTTAGTGTGGGATCTCCAGCAAAACTGGTCTGACAAAGCAGCAGCAGCAGCAGGCATTACCTTCCTTTTCTTCTGCAAGACACATGGAGCCTTTTACACTTGTCCTTTATTCCTGTGTGACCCCATTGATGCTGTGACACTGAAGAGCTGTGCAAGAGGTGAACAACAGCCAGATTTGCTGGGGAATAGGCTTCTGGCTTCACTTTGTTGCTTTGAGAATGTTTTCTAGAATGTACTAGGTGTTTTGTTCTTAAAGGAAATACAGTTATGCTTGGATAGAGCTTGGAGTCAGGACTGCATTTGATTAAAAGCTGCAGGTAAAGGGGAAATTTTGTAATATATATATGTACACACACAATTATTAATTTAAAAAATATTTTTCCCTGGTATTATCTATTCATCTAAAAGCTTGGAAAATCTTGAATGAAAGGTTAAAAATTTGGGGCTAAGTTTAAACTCACTTCATCTAAATTTGAAATGTGACACATCAATACTGTAGTATCAAAAAAGTTACACTGTTTTTCAAGATTAATAATTTTAAGAATTTCAGGAAATCAAACTTGTAGCTTTAGAAGATTTTGCTACTGTGTTATATCTACTAAGTAACATTAAATAGCACAGAGAATAAGAAAGAAAGAGAACTTTGAATTAAGACAACCTTTTGAGAAATAATGCTAATGTTTAATTTGATGACCCAATAGCTGGACTATTTTGGCTTATTAAGAGTATATAATTACTCAGAAATTCACATTCATTTATGATATATCAGCATCACAGTTTAGTGAAAGTCTCCTATAGCTTGGTAAACTGCAGGACACTGCATCTGGGAGTTTCTGAATAATTTATCTGAAGTAACGAGTATCATCATGTGATGCTGTATCAAAGCAACTGCTCAAGTGAAAGCCAGCTGGGTACAGCCGTTGTATATCAAATAGCTGCTTGAGCTGTCTCTCTGGAAAAATTAGAGAACATAATGAGCAAAATTAGAAAACCTGGGGAGCAGCCTCCATGGATACCTATTAGCAAGAAGTAATTTAATTAGTGTGAAATCTGTGAAAGTTCGTTATTTACAAAGCTTTGTAGTGTTGTAAGAGAAATACATGTCTACATACACACATCTATTAATACAGCACAGATATAAAGATATATAAAGTATGAGATGAGTACTTATTTTTCTGTATCAGCTTTATGAAACACTAATAGAATATTGGCTCAAAATCTAAGGACTCATTCTGTGTCCAGCAGAAACTTTTGTGCTGTTTTCCAAAAGGCTTTATACAGTCTCACTAAAAGTAAATGCTTCAAACACAAAATGCAGGAGAGGCTGACAAAAGAGATTTGCTAAGGAGAGATGCACAGCTCTATTAAGTATTATATTGATGCTTTTATGAGGAGGGTCTATTGACAGTGCCATTGACTGAGGGAAGCTCAGACCTGCCCAATTTTCAGCAGAGTCAACGGGTGATGCAGCTGGTCTGCATCTCTCAGGATCAAGCCCTGCTCTAAACATTATAACTGCTTTTACCAGCTTGTCTCCTGGTCTCCTAGTAAATCTAAGATCTGAGTGGTTTAACAATGAAGTCATTTATAACACCTTTTGGATCCACAGTTTAAATCACAAAACTAATTTGAGGATCTATTTGTGTCAATGGCTTTTGTAGCTATGGCTAATTGTTTTTTTTTCTGAGAGACATGGGAGAAATACTGCTTCATAAGGTTGTCATTAGCCTGGGAAAAAAGAGGCCATTGATTAGAGGCATGAATAGAATGGCTTGTAAGCCAAATTACCAGTTGGGGATTCCCAAATGGCCAAGGGCACAGCCTGTCTGATGTTAGCAAAACTCTGCATTGCAGTGGGGAACTCTAAAGGATGCATTATTCTGTGATGTTGACCTTAAATCAAGTCTTTTTTGGAGGAAATAAACGAAAAGGTTTTTATTTTCAATAACAGATTTCTAATATACTAATTCAAATATGATCCAACATCAGAAAAAATTCTATTGCAATTCACAGTGACAGGAATATGTTTTATATATATTTAGGTACATGTCTGAAGTATATAGAAACAAGAAGAGGATCCTTCTATAGTACCTGAAATTTGAATATTGCATCATTATTACACAGGAATTTGAAAGGAGAGGACTGCATAACAATTCTCTGACATATACTAACATAAAACAATGTCACTCTTAAATTGTAAAAATAACCAGAAAAAAAAAAAAAAAGTACATTTAGACAGTGCTTCTGTTTCTTTTCATTGAAAGGTATTTTATAAAAATATTCTTTTCAAATGATAGTGACATTTGAAAGACATTAATAATGACAAAGTGGAATCCTTAGGTATTCAAAAACCTACTGATATTCTGTTAAAATTCAGTTTGCTAAATCATACAAACATTAAATGTGTATTGGAACATTCTTATGATTTATTGAATTTTGCAAGCTAATATCTTTCTAAAGGAATAAATACTAGTAAATTCCCTAACCTTAGTGTGAAGTGGTCCATTCCACATATATGTACAAAGTGTGCATTATCAGTACATCAGCTTGTTTACAATTTAATGATGAAAGGTAAAATTAAAAGAAAATCAATTCATAAATGCAATTTAAAATATTTACAGGGTGAATGAAGCATTTTACTATTTTCTTTCTTTTTGTCATAAAGGGAAACTGGGTCAAAATGGAAAGGACAAAACCAGTCTCTTACAAGATCTAATTTGACCTGCAGATTTTGGATCATTACAGGAACACAGATACTTGTAGTGAAGTCCACACTATTATGATTTCTAGAATGTCATCTTTTTAATGATTCTAGTTAAATTGCTAAATCCATTATGAGAAAACAGAGTTTCATGTAGCCTTGTGAATCTCATCCATTAGCCTTTTAAGAGAGCTTACATCAGCTAGCCATCAGTAGCACCCAAACCTTCACTGAAATCTTAAAATTCGTTTGTCAAATTACCAGTTAGCATAGATGGACAAAGCTCAACAACATATTTTAAAGAAATACTTCTTACTGGAGCTTTAAGCACACTGTCCCAAGAACCACAAAGTATCCTGCCAACTTTGTTTTTGTGGAAGAGGTTGGTAAGGGGCTCTACAACACCTCTGTTAAAACTCACTGTCTATTCTGCAGAGAACTGCTGTAGTGTTTGCTGTTTGAGGAGCTTTTACCTGTTTTGTTTTCTTCCTGGATCCCACCATTGGTACTGTTCTGTACTACCTCTTTTGCCAGTAATTGTACTCTGAGTGTTCTCTGATTTCCACTCCCTCCCCTGGAAAGGCAAGGCAAAACAAAGATAGCACATAGACTACTGCCTACTGGAATTATTAGTGTTAAATGCTCTGTCACCACTGGGCTGAAAATTGAGTTGTTTATTATCAATTTGAATGCCATTCTGGAGTTCCACTACAGTTAGTGCTGCACTACTTTCATTACAAAATCAATTTCCTGGAGATGCCTATCTCCATTGGTTTAATATATACCACATTGAAAGCTGGCATAGAGGAGCTGGTGCTCTTCCAAGGTAGAACTATTGACTGCTGAAGAGGAGATGTAGTTAGAATAGGGAAAAGCAATAGATTTCCCATGTTTCAGACTGGCTGATGCTCTCTAAGCCTGAAGTACACATCTTAGTGATTTTTTACTTAAAAGTCCCCATTCCCACTTCAGCTGTGTGGGGAACTGCTCCCATTCTATCCTGTCTTTCAAGAAATACCTCCTGAATAATCCCAGCTGTCCTTTTCCTCTCAGCTGTGTTTCAGTGGCTGTTTTCCCAGGGATGTACTCTAGACTCCAGCTTCAGTAACCTCCACTCCTCCCACACTGAGACCAGGAGGACCAGAGCTCCTTCTGGGATCACAGAGGGGAGCTGCCCGCCCCTGGGGGACCCATGCTTTCCTGGAGTGCTCTGGCATTGTAGGCACTGCCTGCCCTGCAGAAGGGAGCTGCAGTGCCCAGCTCTGAGCTGCCAGGTTTGTGCGCTGCCAGCTGAGCACAGCAGGCTCGGCCACCCTGTGCTCAAAAGCGGGTCACCTGTATCCTGCACATTTCACACTGGGAAATCCCCACAGCAACAGGGAACAGAAAATTTATCCAACATGGAGAAGTTTGTAGCTGCCTTCGCTTATGCTCTGGCGATGTCACTGCAATCACAAGGTTACAGGAACAACAAGGACACCACATCATGCTATTAATATGTCTGGTTTGGGGCTTTTTTAAGAGGATTGTGCAGCTTTAACAGTTTTATGTGCCTACAGATACTCTTAGTCATGGATTTATTAGGATATTTTTTCTCTTTAAGTATTATTAGATATATCTTCAGAAGCAGGGTATAAACCTGTCTCCTTTGAGGTAATTTAGTGTGTAGAAAAAGCCCAGCTTTTCTTCCTTTAGAACTAGAGGGCTACTTCAACTCTAAAACTGTTTATCATCCTCATAACCTTTCTTTACCTCATTTCTATTCATCCTATTTCCTTTTCCATCTCTCTTCCCCTCCTCACCCTTTAAGTGATCTTAGCAGATGCTAAAGATGTCAGGCTGATAGATCTGCAGATACAGACTCTATCAGACTTTAAAGATGTTGTTAATTCAGGAGTAAGCAATGTCAGTCCTATATCACAGATTATCTGTCATGGACTTAACCCAGGCCCCTATTTAGAGAAGGAAAATCTATACACCATGGTCTTTATCTTCCTCAGTGGTGACTGCTGAAATATTTGCAGATTGACCACTGATGATGAATTAGTGGGTAACAGGTGTATGCTACTCTGCATTGTGGCATTGTGTCAGAAGCTCCATGTTTGATGACATTCGGGCTGTTAACCAATTATAAACATGGTTATTTAGTATTTCCACCACATAATGCCCCAGATAACCCACTATAGATGAATAACTAAAAGCACAAAACTGAAAGCCACAAGTGCTGAGCTAATTAGGAAAATACTAGACAGAATGAAGAAGGAAGGAAACAGTGATTCTTTTAATAATTTATTAAATTCTCCTCTAATCCCCTCTTTTTATAGTGATTTAACATTTACATATTTTCCTTTTGCTGTGTATCTTAAACCAGGCCTATTTTCTCCTGCATTTTTTCTTTTTAATAGCTTCTGCCTATGTTTCCTTAATTTTTTTTTATTTAATTCCCCTTCTCTGCTTGTGTTTCTTTTAATTAGGCATTTGCCTATCATCCCTCTTTCTGTGGAGTTTCCAAACTATAAGCCCCTATTTCTGTAGCCTGCCCTTGGATTTCTTCAGGCAGGTGTCTCTGCCCAGGCACAGACCAGTGAGGTACAAGGAGTTTCAGATGTCATTATTCTGCAATTATTTAGTGTGTATGTAAATTGGTTTTTTCTCTCTGTAATTATTTTTCCCCCTAGATCCTGGTTGGGCTTATTTCCTTATCAAGTTCCTCAGACAGAGGATGTCTGCACTAGATAGGCAGCCATAAAATCCTTCTGTAGGGAAGGAGGCTGCATGTTTACCGTGCTGGGTATGCAGAGTAGATTTCCACTCAGTGGACCAAATTAAAATCTAAATTATTATTTTTAGCTGTGCTACCTTCCCATTCCATCATTTCAAGGCAATGTTTTGGATTTAGGGTGTATAAAGCTAATGTAAAAGGGTGTAAAGCTTGTAAAAAGCTTTACCATTGTTTATCAAGCTCCATGCTCTAGTTTCAGGATTATCACCTTCCAGGAAAAGAAAACCTGTAGTCTTGTTGTAAAAAAATATTGTAGAATTCATTACTGCATGAAGATAATCCTTACCAGTATCTTTTGTTTAAAATGCCTGTTGAAAATCATCACTATGAAAAAGCACGTATCAACTTAGAAGTTTGAAATATCAGTTCAGAAATCCACCATCGTATTAAAATGAACTTTTCAGGTACTTAAGGCATTACTGTACAAAATTAACAATATAAATTTAAATTTAGAGCTTGGCAGTTGGCAAAAGAGAGTCACCTGCTTGGCTGTTATGTAATGACATGTCCAAAGTTATTGAGCTGTTAAATTAAACCTTTCCTGTTATAGTGCTGATAATCAATACACTAATATTTGTGTAAATTTGCTGTGCAATTTACAGCAAATCAGGGCAGGGGGAGGTGGGGAAGTGATACCTCTCATATTTTTTGCTTTTAAATTTGTTTTTTTGGTCAATTTAATTCTGTAAGCACTCTTATCTTTTGCTGGAAAGATTTGCTTTGCTGTCTGGTCCTAAACTCTAGCTAGCCCTAACCATCTAGTCCTTCCTTGAGCTCATGTGTGTCAGCAGTTTGAAGTCTCTTACATGAACTTCCTCACACCCAAGGAGCAGTCTGAACCCACACATACTTTTGTCTTTGCTGTTCCAAAATGAATCTTGTGGCTATTGTCAGATTTCAGGGGGATTTAGGGGTAGAAAGCTGCTCCAAAATCTTTCTAGTACTACAAAAGATGCTGAGAGTTAATTTGTTAAACTTTGCACCTCTCTGAGGGAAGCTGTTATCTGGCAGAATCCTGTCTGAAGCTGGTGTACAAGCAAAGCTTTGACTGTACCTTGAGTTTCTTCTTAGCTCTCCAGGAGTGCCCAGTGCTTTATTTTCTGCAGAGTATCCAAAAATACAGTTAGGAAGGGTGTCACCTTCCTGAGAGAAAGGACTTCATCAGATGATTGATAAAGGCATCCTGGCATAAGGAAACAACTTCATTAAGTGCACAGACAGGACATGTTTTGTTGGCTCTCACCTAGACTTACAGCACAGACCTGTCCTTCAAACTTTTGACAGGGAAGTACAGAGACTTTTGAAAACCAGGCCTTTTGTACCAGGCTCTTTACCACAAGGAACTCTAATTCAGTAGCTTAGTGTTCATCTGAATGCATACTACAATGAATAGTCAATCGTTTTTCATTTAATAATGTAACATGTCGTTTTTCCCGTTTGCCACTTGCAGCTGGCATTTTTGCAATGCATTTTATTTTTCAGACATCTTCTAGTGAATCACCAGATAGAGCAGCTGTGACAGCTATCCATTAATTATATCTCTGTATTAAAGTCTAATGAAAATATGACTTTCAAGGGAAAGTCCCCAGTAGTGCCCAAGCAGCAGCAGTTAAACCAGCACTAGCTGGTAGTTGAATTGGTGATTGATTAAATATTTGTATAGAGATTCACATAGCTGTATTAACCTCAAATATTATTTATGAACAATTTGCCTTTAGGATTGGAATGAAGAAAAGCAATAGACTTTTTATGTCTCAGTAGTAATTAGTATTGCCTTGATGCACATTTGTACTATGCCCATCACAGGCAATCCTAAGCCACCCACATGTGTGCCATGGCCTTTCCCTTGATTTAGGCCAAGCAGAGCTTCTGTATTTCAGATACAGGAAAGCAGATAAACTGCCTTACTCTATCTACTTCAATTTATGAAAAGTGAAAAGAAAATAATCAGCAAATGTTTAGAGGTCATTTAAGATATTAAAAAGTGAGTGATGTGCAAGATGGAAGCAGCTGTTTGGCTTCACTGGAAGCAGAAACTCAAATCAAAAGGCAATACATAAATGCATTCATAATTTTGTACCACAGCTCTCCCTGGTCTTGTGGCTCTCCAGTCAGTACCTGACTTGTGTGAAGTGAGATGGGATCAGCCTGGGGACACATTGTTAACCCAAAGGGCAGACTCTCCCTGTGGGCTGGGGCTGCAGAGACCCTGCAACTGCAGCCATTCAAGGGGGGCAGAGATGAGGGGAGTTTAATTATGCAGACACCTACATAAGGAATGCTCAGGTCTTGGAGGGATTCCCAGGAAGATACTGAAAAGCCCCATTGAGTAGGTTTCTATTGCAATCCCATTCAAGAGTCTATAGACTGAAGCTTATGCTGAGGAGGAAGACCTGCTTCATTGATTGCTAGAACTTGCTCATCATCTCTTTTGTGTGATTCTGACCTTTTCCTAAATGAAATGGAAACTTTTCAATTTTCTCATTGAAAATAGATGCTAGTGGTGTCAGCAGCAACCACTGACATACCATTTCTGCCAACTTTGTGATTTTCCTGTCAGTTTTTTCTTTTTGTTACAGGTATGCCATAATGCTGACAGCTTTTATTCTTTAAACAAAGCCTAGGAAAGAAATTTCTGTTGAAATGTGATTATTCCTTCCACTGACATACATGGGGACTGTTCCCACTTCTGATTCTGTAACAGTGCTCCTGAAACTGTCACCCTTCACCTTGTTGGGTTTTTTCAGATGCCAAATATTTTCTAGGGTCTGGCAGAATTCCAGAGACAGTGCTGAAATCAGCATCAGACACGATTATGAATACAATTCTGTGTATTTCAGTTGCAGTGCATTAAGGCATAGATTTTTACTTACCACAAATACAGAATATTGCTTCACCTTGTAGTAATTTTTTCTTCATAAGCCACAAAAATGGGCTTCAGTATGGCTACATTTACAACCCATTTCTCTTTAAATGCTAGCCTTTTTCTGTTTCTCCTAGTGGGAAAAGGTGGAATTAGTAGCATAGATTTATTGCCACCAAATCTAATACTCCACAAGAAATAATATGTCTATTAGCTCTTCTCTTGGAAGGTTTCAGTATGCCCCAAAGTCTAAACCACTTAACATTCATCTCATCCATTATATGGTACCCACTGCATCTCTGATACAGCAGAATTAAGCCTTCATCAGAGAGAGGAGGTATTTTCACCCTGGCCTGACTGGATGTGCATGAGCTTATGTCTCTCCTCTCTTCTGTGAACTTGAATTTGTCATTCACTGTCTGGTTGCATTTACATGGTGGGGGGAAAAAGCCTCCATAGAGTTTCTGGCAATCTAAATGGATCCTGCCTGCTTTCTATATGTGGACTCCAAAGAGAATCCCAAGATCAGTCATATGGTGCATTTCTCTCCCTGTCACTTACCTCAATAAAGATCAAGGAATCCTGATGGAAATACATCTGTAACAATTTATTATTAATAAATATAAACTAAGATATATTTCTCATACACTTGGCAAATAACTTCACTCTTCTTTTAAGAAAAATGGGACAGGGAGGTGGCTAAACAAACTTAGAGGGACCTGTCCAAAGGAAGAAAGGGAATCCAGATAAGCAGAGCATAACAGTGGGACTTAAGGCCTTGGTTTGGGAAATAGCCACATCTGCAAAAAAGGAGGCATGAAACTTTCCCTTAAAAAGGAGGTGACAAGGAAAGTTTTGTTGCTGTTGTTGTTATGATGACTTCTAAAATGCTGGCTGTTTAGTGCCAGATGAATGCTAAGAAATTTAATGACAGAAAATAAGCTTATACTTCAGCTGAAGGACTCTTACCCCAAATCTCTAAACAACTGGGAAAAGGAGCATGTATTTTAACTCCCTCATAGCCTTGATCAATGCCACAATGAATCCAAATGCTTACCTTGTGTATGGAACATATCATGAGGCTGTCTGATATGTTAATGCAGTTTACTCTAAAAAAAAAATAAAAATCATTGCCGTAAAATTTACTGCACTTGTTGTCACCTAACCCTGCTGCTAGCACCCCACAAAGCATTAGCCTCCACCTTCTGCTACTGAAAAAAAAAAAAAAAAAATCATTGCTGTAAAATTTACTGCACCTGTTGTCACCTAACCCTGCTGCTAGCACCCCACAAAGCATTAGCCTCCACCTTCTGCTACTGAAATTCTTCAGTGGAGATGGGTACATTTTCCTTCTAATCCTTAAGAATAATCAGACATTTCATCCAGCAAGATCATGTCAATATGTGCCACCTTGTTCTAAATGACCTCTGGACCAGCTGATACTTTATACTACCTGGTCACCCAATATTTGGAATGGCTCTAAATTTTTTCCACTAGGTTTTAACACTGTAGGAAGCAGAACTTCATTGAAACAATCTATTTCTTGTATGAACATGGGCATTAGAAGGATATGATTTGTATCTCCTTCGCCCCTAATATACAGCCACTAATTTATGCCAAAATTGTAACTAATAATGATCAAGACAATCACCATTGTGATTACCTGTGGCAAATACTGTTTCTTGCTACTAGATTTCAGAAAAAAAATGTAGTGTATTCATAGTCTTTCCAGTTGATTTCATACGGTTTATAAATAATCCCTAGGCTTCTTTGAATATTTTTAGTATTTTACTATTTAGTATTTTAGAATCTTAACTTCTTACACTCCTTCTTTAGATTTCATCTTCATCCAAGAAGCATTTATGAGTATAAGGTACCCCTTCACAATTCCTTCCATGTTCTTTAGCTTAGGTGAGACAAAATGAATTCTGCAATAAAAGACAATAGAGAAAAATTACAAAGTGTTTCTAAATTCTAGCACTGTCAATGGTTTTAAAATAAGGAAAGTAGCGTTATTCTTAAAATGAGTTTTCTCTTGTTTATCACTCTTTGTGCTTCCTCTGTCTAAAGAATTAATCCATTCCTCTGCATAGCTGGCATTGAACAGTGCACAGCATTCTGCATTCTGCAGTCAGCTTTGCTAACATTAAAATACATGTTACATGGGCTGTCTGGAGGTGATGGATGTCCTTTTCCTCTGCAGTCTCAGAACCCCAAATCTAATCAAGTCGTGGAAGTCCTGGGGAAAAGGCCAGGATCCAGCAGTGCTAGGGAAGGTGATGGACAGCAACTCTGTAAAGTTTATTAGTTAAGAAGAGCCCCTGTCTTCTTTTTTAATAGTTTTGAGAAGGAAATTTAGAGCAAAAACATTGAAGGGCTTACTCCAGTTCAGAAAAATTAAAGCAGACTTTCCAATGTGATTCTTCTATTGCTCATTTTAGATTTTGAAATTGGAAATCTGCAGAGTCTGCAAGGTAGAAAAAAGGACTTTATAACTTTTCTGTAGATCAATTCAGAATGTAGTGATTCAGATTATTGAAGGAAAAAAAATACTTACAAAATAATACATAAATAGATACAGAATATTTGTGTTTATGTATACCAGACAAAGTATCAAGCTATTTGTCTAATTGTGAAGGAAAAGCTTTCTTTTGAATAAAAAAAAAAAAAAGCAGAAAAAATATTTTCTTCTTTTCTTTTGATTTTATAGGAAATGTATTATAATTTACTGTAATTGAAAATTAGTGGGTCTAAAGTTTTATGTTTAATTGGAAATGGCATAATATTTATATGAGCTAGTTTAATTCTGTATGCACATTCAGTTTTTCAGACATTGTTATATTTCCACTGTCCTGAGCCGTGCAGAGAAGGCAGACAGCTGGTAGTTCCTGCTGCTTGGATTTTCTCTCTGGGGCAGAGCACCTTGGAATGCCCAGTGAACATTGAGTGCAGAGATGTTGACAATGCCAGGTGTTTAAAGCACATTGTGCATTCTGCTCCAAGCACTGCATGCACAATATCAGATTCTGTAGCCCTGAACAACAGGTTTTCTTAAATCCTGCTTTATGGACTTAGCTCCCCATACCTGGGCATATAAGATATTTCATAACCAATGCTTCTAGGTTACTTAGATATCACAACAAAACAGAATTCTTCTGGCATTATAAACAGCTCTGGTTTAAGCAGACATCAAATCCAGAAAGTTTTCTATCTGAAAAGCACACACAGTGGACTTCTCAGTGAAGAATTCAGTGTGTTTAAAAAGACTGTGTATTTCTTTAAAACACTGGGGGTAGAGTCTTCCTTGAGACATAAATAATGGAAAACAAATCCTGTCTAGTTCCTCACTGTGATTTTTAGCACTTGGTGGTATGCCACGTTGTCAATAATAGAGAAAAAAACATTTAAGTAAATGCATTACAAGCATTACTGTTGTGCTTTGGTAGACTTGCTGTATCAAGTTTTGCAGTCTTTGTTAACACACTTCACAAAGGATAATGGTAATATGTCTGAACTTGTCACTTAAGAGACTAAAATTAGTTAATAGAGCAAATAAGAATTACAGTTTTCCCTAAGTGCATTATTAGCTAGTCCTCTGAGCAATAGAAGCCATCTTTCCTCACAAAAAATCTTGTCTTTGAGGAAATATTACTGATTTACTGATCCAAACAGTAAAAATTAAATCAAGAAAAAATGTTCTATGGAATTTTTGGCTAAATTGGAGTTAAAAGGGGGTGAGCAAAAATAAGAACACTATGGAAATACATGCACCTTGATTAGAGTTGGTGTAGAGCTGTTCAGCTGTGCAGCCTTACAGATCTGTAAGTCTAAGGTTCCCACTTTTGCCATGAAAAATAGGTCAGTGAGGGGTTTTTCATCTCAGTGTGAAAGGCGGTCCTGATGATTTGTTGGAGGACACATGAATTTTTAGGCATTCCTGACCCAGTGATAATTTCTGCTGAGATTATGAAAGAGACATGAGACTCGCCTTGAATCCCATAACATTTATGGCACAGGTGAAGGCACACCACTGTACTCAAAGCCCACCCATTCCAGTACACAGGCTGGAGTGGTAAGTGTGAAAGAGCCCCCTACCCATTACAACATCTTCAGTACTCCAGTTCCTCCCTAAAAATTGGGATTCATTCAGAAGTGGCTGCAAAGAGAGTAGAATGACTGATGGACATCACTAGCTCCTTGTCTGTGTTGGGCCCTCATTCCTCCAGACTCCGAGGAGTGAATTTTGGAGAGTTGAGGAAAGACGTTCTCTGCTCTAAGGATCCACATTTGCCTTTCTGGACTTCTTCCCATCGTGTCCTTCCTCACCCCAGACTGAAATATTGATGGCTCAACTGTATGGCAATGAGAAGGTGACTTGTGTGTCAGGGGACAACCAAATTCACTCAGCAAACTAGATAAAGTTTATGGTAATGTTGTTCAGTGTTTTAACAGTCTCTGCAACTTAGCCACAGCAGGAGACTCTGTTGCTGCACAGTAAACAAGAGTAATCTCAAGAGGGACACCTGCCTTCCCATTTGACTAAAGCTCTCATTTCTTTTGCTCTAGTAAATCTTACAAGCTAGAGAACAAACAGCACTCTAGTACTTCATGCATTTAAAAAAAGAAAATCCATTTCCATCTTCCAGAAGACAGAACTGTAGGTGCAGAAGGTCAGCAGTGCAAGTTCCGTAGCACCATGCTCAAAAGAAAAAGTGCTTTTTCTTTTTGATACAGCTGAGACAATTTTAGCATCTGTGTGGTATGAACTGTGTCTTCCTCACTACATGAATGTTCCTTTTCTACTATTCTATATACACAAACAATGAGAAATATTTTTTAAACTAAATAAAAAAGAGGAAAAGCAATCTATAGGTGTTAGAGAGTAGTGTAAAAATTATGCGTTTAAAAGAAAGCCAAGTTTTCCATAAATTATTGTTCATGTGTTTCAATTCTTCTCATATTGCTTTCTTCTCTGATTTTTTGTAATTTTTTTTTTTACATATTAATTTTGAGAGGTATCCCTGAAGTTATTTAAAAGACACGTAGATGTGGCACTTAGAGACAACGCTTTAGTGGTGGACTTGGCAGTGCAGAGACAATGCTTGGACTTGATGATTTTAAAGGTCTTTTCCAGCATATTGGAGGGTTGGAAATTGTATAATTCTATGGTTCTATTTGCCTCTTGAGGCCAATAAAACTGCTTCTTATGGCATGTGCCCAGATTTTAGAAAGGCCACTCCTGTTTTCATTGTGCCTTTTTAATGCTTTGTAATTATCAGATGTTTGGGGTCTATTTGCAGTGCTGTGATATCTTATAATCTAGAAATTTATTTTTTCCATTATTTACTGGAAATTATTACATAATTTCCATTATTTACTTCTAATTTAAAGAAAATTAGAAGCCTTTAAAAAGACTACAAATAATAACTTTACAGTAATTCTAATTCTAAGGGAAAAGTTTCATTTTCACATTGAGGGAGAATCTTGGTTATTTCTAAGGAGCTGAGGGCTGTCCCAGGAGTCGTGGTGTGGGATGGGAACTCCCAGCATGTTTCTGAGCCCACAGGCACCAAGGCAGATGGATGCCTCCTGAAATCCCCCCCACTCCTTGGGGAACAGTGCTGTGGGGGAGAAGCCAGTTTGCACAAGCCAGTTTTCTTTAAATTCAATGGATTCTACCCCTTTACAAAATTCAAAACTACTCCTAAGCCTCGTTCAGTTCTGCAGGCTGCACCCTGGGCCCTTTGCTGTCTATTTGGAGTAAAATCCCAGTGCATGTTCTGCACACCATGTACCCCAACATTCATTTCAGTTCCTTGTAGAATTCAGGTGGAAGATGTGTCTCTGAAAGCTCTTAGTGACCTTATACAGCTCTTAAATTCACAATTGTGCCCAGGATAAATTCATTCCAATAATAAAGAGGTTTTTTTTAACATTAAACATCCGGGATGAAGAAACACCGAACTTTAGGCAGCATTACCCACTCTAATCCAATCCTTTTTGTGTGAATCAATGTATGTGTTAACTGCATGAGTTTATTAAAAACAATTCCTGGTCTCATTTAGTGTGGCAGACACCCAGCACATAAGTTTTATGTTAAGTGGTTAAAGATTTACAAAATCCTTAAGCAATTAAAGTTTATTTTAAAATGAGATGTATCAGCTGTCTTAAGCTCAGTAACTGTGCTTTGTGCTATCACTGGCTCAGCCCACTTCTTTACCCATAGTCTTCCTTCAAATTTAAGTTCTAATATCTTCAAGTGACCACTGAAACTGGGATTTAACATGTTAAATAATGCTATTAACAAATACATATGTGTGTATTTTAATATGTCCAAGTACATTGAAAGAAAATTAATTTTCTGACAACAATTCCTCTAAGATGGGAACAAGTTTTGCTCATTTTAAAGACAAGGAAAAATTCTCACTGTGAAGAGCAATAACTAAATATTGCAAGGTAATTTGAAAGGAAGATCGTAGCCTTTGAGTTAATTAGCAGCTGAGTTATGGTCAAAGGAAAGTAGTTTTTCTTCAGCATCAACAAAACTTCTACAGCAGCAACTGTCTTGAAAGATAATATTAAATTCTTTAAACTTCTAGTCAACTTATCAGAGATTTAAAGCACTACTAAAATGGAGTTCTAGCAATTGAGGCGCACCTTCTCAGGTACTGTGTAACCCCTTTTGTCTGGTGCCACTGGGAGGCACGATATTTTTCAAGACATTTAACTGCAGTTTGTCATAGAACTGAGGTGCCTTCACTAGTATTTTGTCTCCATATACCAATTACTTGCATTTACAGTATTGCATAAAAAAAAGAAAGTGGTAATATAAGGAAGAAAATTAAATATCCTAAGTGAGAATGTATTTTGCAAGTGTGTAAAACAAAAACTTAATGTGTAAATACAAAATAAAACAAGTTTTGGTTGAGTTTGTTTGGGGGGCGTTAGTGCCTTTTGAAGTCAATGTCAGTTTCAAAACTGTAAGAAATGAAAAATCATCAAGCAGTGCTATGTCCTTAATCTTCAGGTTTTACTCCTCCAGGCTGTCATTACTCATCAATAGTCTGACTGATGTGAGCTGGACAACTTTCATGTTATTCTGAAGTACCCATTTTGACGAGGCAAAATTAGTAACATTTGCAGAGTTCTTAGCAAATATCAGTTATATTGGCAGGCAGCATTTATTTCTTCGGCCTGGAAGTCCTAGAATTGAGGATGCAGGATCCCAAGGGAGAATAATTCCCTTCAGAGATAAGTTCATGTCAGCTTTCCCTTCAGAGAGGTGGGTGAATTTTAATTAGGTGCATCTGGGATTTCTCCCATTTCCCAAGCCTCCCCACTGCCTTCCAGCTCTAGAAGGGTCATGTCTCCCCAGCTCCTGAGTTGCATTTGATCCTTTGAGAAAGTCTCAGTTGAGATTTAATAAATATAGCTCCAGAAAGTGTGCCTCCATCTCCATATTTACAGCTATAACAAAGCCACATCAGGAGCACCAATATAAAACACACCAGCTACTGAAATGGAGGAAGGGAGCAAGTTATGCAACCCTTTATCTATTGAGGTCAGATAACCAAAAAATAAAATCACCGTTATGAAACTTCCAAAATTATAGAGAAACATATTTGATCCACTTTTTTGTACTATACATACCCAGAAAGGGTTGCAAAAAGATATATGAGAATCAGAAACCTTGGGCATCCCTACCCCACACTACCCCCCTATTCCAGTCCCTAGGAACTTCTATCCCAGGTTCTCCAAACCCATCAATTAGATACTTCCTGGTTAAAGATATTTACACCTGTCAGTGAATCCAACTTCACTGGATGCTGCTTCTCTATCATATATTTTGTATTCCAGATTAGCTATGGTCCATAGTCCTTTCCATATGGAGCTGTTAGTTTTTAGGAACTGTTACATTAATTCTTTAAAAACTGTAGAATTGCTTTTGTTTATAACAAAAGCAAGGAACTGGTTTTCTTTGAAAAGAAATGCTAGTAATGCTAGTTAATGTATGGTTCTGGTTACCCCTGAAAAGGAAAAATTCTTCCAAAGCCTGTGACCCTTTATAGCAGTAAAATTTGATCTCATCTCTTTGCCCTTCAGACAGCCTCGCATCACTCTTCTAATACATTAGTAACCTTCCCCACCCAGATCTCAGTGAAATGGCAATAATTATCTGCCATCTAGAAACCCAGTACCCCACAGGAGGCTCGTGTCACCTCTGAGTGTGTCTGGGTGAGGAAGGAAAGCAGAATTGTGTCTGACCGTTTGCCAAGAATGCAGGGGAAAGTGATACCACCAATAAGAGCTCAGTTTAGTAAGGCTGGAGGGCATGAAATGACTGGACAGTTTAGGTACCTTGCACTGAAGTCAAGGTCAAGCTGAAGACAAGATCAGAAATAGTTCTTTTGCCTTGATAGGGGTTTACTATTCTTTCAGTTCATAATATTTTTTTAAGAGAAATATATCAGCAGATGGAAATGCTGAGCCACAGAGCAAGGTCAGCTGCTACCTTAAAATATGTACCTTGGAATATATAATCAATATTCTCTGTCTCTTATCTGATGTCTTCCTTTCTGACTAGCTGGAAAGACATTTGGGAAAAATCACCATGCCTAAAAGTTAGGGATGTCATCAAAAGAATGCAAGTGAAAAAGATGATGTGAGACATGCAAATTGGTACGTACAGCATAGAAGTTCAACCTGTATAAGGCTGCAAAATGCTGGTGTCATAATGGACATCTAATTAATATTTGTTGTTCTTAATGTTCATGAAATCTGTCTGGGCACTGGATGCTCATAGTTCTCTGTCTAGCTTCATCAGATCTCTGTCTCTGATCAGATCTCTAGTGAGACAGACTTTGATAGAAGCCCACTAAGTTATTCCACCACATGAAAGTCTGTGTCTTGGTAATATACATTTTTAATTGGTCAGAGCCGTTGTTTGTGCTGTACCAGACAGCATAGCAGTCCTTTACAGTCTCATGTTTATCATTTAATAGACCATCAGGAAGCAATTATCAGGTTTGTTTCACTTTGTCAGACTGGCTGCAGTATACTTCTATTAAGGATTCAAATAAGTGTTGAATTGTGTGTCTGTCTGGTTTTCAACTGGTGAAAGTACACACTAGTAGAACATCCAGAAGAGAATTAACTGTTTGCTCAGTGTAATGAGTAGCTTAATTCTTAGATGATTCCTTATTTCTTTTCATTTTATACGTGAATATAAAATAACTCGTTTACTTAAGCATTGTGGTGTGTCATTAATTCTATGTAGAGTCTGTAACTACTGTGCTGTTCTCATCTATAATTTAAATGAGGCTTTGCACTCAATCTAACTGAACAGAGGAGACAGGTACCATAATAGCTTGCAATAATTGACCTGGCGGAGCCATTTTGGAATCATTTGAGAGTAATATGCTTGACCCTCCAACCTTTCCTCCCACAGACAGTCTACTTTCAATCTTGCAGTTCCAACAGAGGCTATTAGCGTGGCATCATCTGTGATTCATGGGGATGTGAAGAATGAATATATTATAAATGGAAGAAAACATTTTGGTCTCTCTGCCATGGTAGGATGTTGGAATTGAGAGGGATTGTACCTGAGATGATGGTGGTGATCAACACAGGCACATAGACAGGAGGGATGCTGTCATTTCCCAGTTACAAGCTGGAAAATTTAAATGTTTTGCCATTGAGTTGCCCTGTCTGAGTGTGAACATTTGCTGTGAGGGGGAAATTTTGCTCTGACTGAGGAGTATTGTCCTTTCCTCTTCTTTATTCACTTGGGAGGTGCAGTTTCAGGTAAGACCACTGTTCTCAGAGGAAGCCAAGATTGTGAATTGCTGCATTCTCTGTCCTCTTCAGCAAGAATTTTAGGAGCAGCAGAAGAAGCATTCTTAGGGGTTAGAGATGAGAACAACCATGGAATGGTTTTGATGGGGTACCTAAAGAACAGAGTATATTTGGAGAGAGAATAAATGGCTTGGGCAGGAAAAAAGGAAGTAATGACTTGTAAGAGCCCTGCCACCCCAGGCAGAGCTGGGCTCTCCTGACTCCCCTGCTGTTCTCAGCTGTGGTGAAGGGATGCAGGGTGTTCCTGCTTGTGTGTGCACAAGCATTTATTTACTGAGGTTAAGTGTGAGAAACAAGTCATGGACTTCCATATGAAATTGCATAATGTGGACAAAATCAGCAGAGCTTATGAATGAAAGGGTGAGATTTACCTCACTGCAACTGAAATATCAGAGTAAAATCACACTGGCCAGTCCTTCCGCACAGGCATCCCACACCTGGCCTTGCTGTGTCCACTATGTGCACGTGGATGGGTATGCTTGCAAACTGAAGAGCTCCCAAGAAGGAAATCACTTAGGGTAGACCACTCTCTGGCCTTGGGATTCCTCGTGCTGAGGGCTAAAGGAGGTGAAAATGTGGCATTCCTCTTAATAATTGTGTGGGCCTTTTGTGACCAGGGCCAACAGTTCCCAGGAAGGGCAGCAAACCTGTCCAGCAGCTGGAAGCTTTATGGAATTAAAATATATAGACTGAGGATTGCTGAGGCAGTCTATGAGTCAGGAATGGAAAAACAAGCTGGGCATGAGAAGCAGCATTGCCATGGAAGCTCCAGACACTGCAGGTGGTCAGAAGGGGTGTCAGGCCAGCCCCACAGATCCCACACCTGGGCTGGTGAGGCTTTCTGGGGGTTTGGTAGGGAAAATAAGACTCATTCCCAGTGGATGCCAGGGTGCCAAAGGCTTTCTTGACTTCGCTTGAACTTAGTGACATCATGATTCTGCTCTTTTGAGGGGAGCGGGCAGAGAGGCTTTGGACCTCAGCCTCTGATTAAGTATTGTTTCCTTAACATCATTTAAGTGGGAGGAATTAGCCCCCACAGATAATATCTGAGCCTTCAAACTCCTTTCTCTTGTCAGAATAAAAAAAAAGCCCTGATCCTGCAGGAAAGGTATTAGTGTTTCAGGCCTATGGGGCACAGCAGGGCAGGTACTTCTCTGAGGACTCTTGTGCTTTTAAGTGGCTCCAATTATTTTTGAACGACTAAGTAGAGTGCTCATTAGGCATTTCCCTTAAATGAAAATAATGACCTACAAGGTCATGTTAATTAAGAAGCACAGTAAGTCAGTGAGAAGAGGTTCAGTTAGTACAAACAGTGGGTCCAATGCTGCATAACACCATGCTCACAATCAGTCTGGGTTTGTGTCCATCTTTGTAATATTAAGAATTTTTAGGACAGCATCTTTGCACAAATAAAAATTGCTGCAGATCAGTTCAATCTGACAGCATCCACTGGCTCATTATGTGGCCGTGAGCAGCATCTGCTTTTAGATCACACTGACCAGAGCACTCTGGCTTACTGTGACCAGGAGCAGTGCCAATTTACCCTATTGAGAAGAAAACTTGACATATCCCAAGACTTTTACTCGCTTTTCAGAGTTTGTCATTTGGACTGGTATGGTGCAGGATCATACTCAGTGATGAAATTTCACAGTTGAATCATCATATTTCAGCTACAAGTCCCATTAGCTGCAGGAGGCTCAGGCTGTCAGACACCCTGTGACTCCAATTAGAGCAGCACAGCCCAGGCTGGGCATGGATTTCTCCTCTGTGAACAGCTTTAGATGTGCTGAGCCTCACATGTTCTTGCCACACATTTACCAGCCCTCAGCTCCTCTCTCTGACTGCCTCAGCTCAGCTCCACCATATTCCCCACTGCTGGATCTGGGATACACAAGAGCCCAGCACAGGGGGAGGCTGTAGAGATGCTCTGCAGCCAGGGGTTCATTCAGGGTCACTCATGCCCTGTGCTGCCATGAGTCCTCCTGGGCAATATTTTGGTGACCAGCCACAGCTACTTCCCTTTCCCCTTACACAGCACACCCCTCACAGGAGCAGTATTCTGCCCATGCACCCCCTTATCTAACAGCAGGAGCCCAGGAATTCACAGGATATGGCACTTAGCATCCCAAATATTTGTACTTTGGGAAGTTGAAGCAGGCATGCTGTTACCAGGATGGCAAAAGCTTAGAATCAAGAGCCTCTCATAGGGTATGTGGGGTTGTTATAGCTGACAGACCCCTATAAACATGAAGGAAAATATGTCTTTGGCCCTAAAACTGCAGAAAATTAGCTTTTAAATTTAGATCTTACTTTGGAAAGGAGTTAAAAGGCTCATTTTCTAAATGCCTGCACACAGCAGTACACTCCACTAAAAAGGTATCAAAGCTTGGTGGAATATTCTTGCACATCCATGTGTAGTAAACACTGGTTTTCTTCTGATTATTAATAACACTTTGTAACAACAGAGTGACACTGGGTTTAATGCATTTATATCCTAAAGTCTTTACGTTTTCCAGCCAAAAAAGGAGTTATTAATTAAAATCAACACATTAAGAAAATAAAAATTAAAAAGCATTAAAAAGTCTGGCATTTGACTGAGCAAATTGAGCTACCTCATGAAATATGAGATGTTGTCCCTCGTGTCACAGTATTGTGCCTCTTATCATTGCTTTTCAGTCACATACATGGATGGGTATTTACTTTCTTTGTGTGCAGTAGTCGGGAGCGTATCTCTTCTCATGTGAACTGTGAGAGCTCTGTTGAAGCCAGCAGAGCTCAGGCAATGCACACCAGCAAAGATCTGCCCCTTACTATTCACCCCCATGTGCAGTGTGACTCAGTCACACCAGAACTGCGAGCACCTGCCTGCCTGATGTTTTTTTAATGAGTTGAACTCTTCATGTTGGGCTTGTGTCTCTGCCAGGTTCCAGTTTAATCACATATAATTTTTAGTGTGAAGTTTCACCTTGGGCTTTGAACTTGTAGGCACAGAAGAAAAAGTCCTGTTTCTAGTGGAACTTGCATAAGTAGTAATAATAATAAAAGCTAGGATACAAGGCAAGTATTTTAATTCATAGGTTATGACATTCAGCTTTTATGAACAGGAAGAGGAATTATCCTCAGTAGACAGGAAATAATGAGGTTGACCCATATTCCGTAATAGTGTATGAAAATTAACTAAAGAATTGTGTAGCTAAGATAATGAGCACTTATATTTAAAGTTATAGCCTGGCCTAATTACATAAAAGTTTGTGGGAGAAGATGTGTGTGTACACTAATAGATTAGTGGCTGTCTCTGGAGTTTCTGCTCAGCTCCTATAAAGCAGTTCAGTATGTAATAAGTCAAACACAAATGGCTTGCTTGTAAAAGGTTTGGCTAAAACTGTCCTAAGATGCATGAGCCCTGCTTTCCCAAGAATGGGGTGTTCTTTTTTAATTTTCAGATTAGAGTCAATATGTCATGTGTGTTTTGCAGTTATCTAAGTAATAAAATGTATGTATTTATCAGGAAGTAACACTGTCACTAAGGAAAAAAAATGCAGAACCTAGTTCGGACATCCTGGAACCATGAACATCAGCTTCTATTGAGCTGTTTCAAAAATATAAATACTAATATATATTGGGATTTGCGAATTTATTGATTTGTCCTTATAGGAGAAATTATTTTAGTCTTTAACATTCTTTTTTTGTGAAAAACATTGTAAAGGAGAAAATGAACAGGAACACACAAACTTCTTAGTGCAAGTTGTTTGTGAATTTGTTAGTTGTCATAACTATAGAATTTGATTGGTACTATTAATATTATTTTTGTTCTTTTCTTACACCATTTATCTGCGAATCTGAGTGGTTTATGTATTTTACTAGTGATTACTAAAACATAATAGATTTTCAGTCTGGTTGAATATTGAAAGCTAAAGTACATTAGAACATCTTAGTGAGATGAAATGTTAATAAAGAAACATTTTATAATAGGAAATGAAAAGAATAATGCTAATGTACTGAAATGGTAGGAGGAATTTGGGGTAACAGTGAGTTTTCCCTTTGCCAGAGTAGGAATTCCACTGAATAATGCGCATTCATGTTGTCATAAGAATACAAGTAGCCAATCTCCAGTGACTGAAACATTATATATAAATTTTGTTTGAAGAAAAATTTCTGGAATGTAGTTTCTGTCACTTGCAAAGGACAACCATCAGGAAGCAACTTCCATGTTTAAAAATTGCATACACAACAAATACTCAGCTATAGAACCCTTTAAACTCCGTGCCCTGGTTTGTGTAATTTACTCTGAAAATTAAAGGATGAATTCCAGTGCACTGTTTCTGCTAAAGACAATCATTTGGGACAATCTGAGGACAGCATTTCAAGGAAACTCAGGCCCACAATTCTGTCTTCCATTTTATTTGCCGGGATGCATCCTGTCTCCCTGTCTGTTGCCTTTCTGTTTTTCCCTCTTGCTGTGACTGGTAGGGTAATACTGGTGAATATTCTTTTTGCAGCCTGGAAGGGAGAGTCCATCAGCAAAAGACTGATACAGACAATCCACAACATGCTGCCAAATCACAGAGCTAACAAAAACACACACAATTTTCTTAGTGACTATTTCTTGCAGTGGAGATCACAGCACTTGTACAGAAATCTGTGGAGGGTTTAGGGTAGTGGTCTTGCTTTGCAGAATGTTATGAGCACAGGCGCTCCTGTTGCTGATCAACACTAACAATGTCAGGTGCTTCAGAGAGAAGCACAGGAAGCCCAGGAGTGGCAATTAAAGTTTAATTTCAATTAGAGGAACTTTCCTCTTAACCTTCATGAGCTTGTGATAGGACCTCAATCTGAAGGATATTTTTCCTTCAGATATTATCCCAAATATTCATTCTATTTACAAATTACTAAACCTGTTTTAAATCCAGTTAAGTCCTGGTGATACTCTGTGATGCTGAGTTAATCAGGTCTTATAGAAAAAAAAATTATTTCCATTACTTAAATTCACTGGCTTTAGATTTTCTATTTAAATGTGCAGAAGATAACCACATTCAATTTATTTTCTGTGTATCCATCTGTAAAAAAAAAAAATTAAAGCAGTTCTGATCTTTTTAACCTGCCTTTGCATAGAATTAATTTGCCTCTACCTTTTTATTTAATAATAATTAAATTTTCTAGCGTGAGAATCAATGGCCTTGTCTACATCTGGCCTTGTCTACATTACTGCCCTGGACTGCAGGCAGACTTTCAAGTTATTTCTACAGCCATTGCATTGTGTATGAAGAAATGTTTGCCCATTTGATCTCCTTCAACACAGATGTTGGAAGAAGTGACTGTGAAAGCTCTTTCTCTCCTCTACCTGCCAACTGGGTTTGCAGTGGCTCATTGACGGCCTTGGGGTTTCTAGGGGCAGCAGCCCAAGGCTGGCTCCAGTCCAGCTTCTCAGGATATTTCTAGAGTAATTCCAACTCTTATAGGAGGCACTGGTGCTGGTGGGAGAAAGGCTGGGAGTGGGCACCTGCAGCAGTGGCGTTTCCGCAGGGTGAGCACCCTTCCAGAGCTGACGAGCTGCACAGCAGCTGAGGGGCAGTCAGTGGTTCCCTGGAGAGCTTTTTCCCAGCTGGAATGGAGTAGTGGATGCTGTGGTGCTGGGCTCCCAGTTTCATGTGTGCACAGAAGAGAGGCAGGAGTGATGGGGTAGAAGGAGGGAGGCTTTGCTGTGTCTGATCTTCCCAGGACAGGCAGTGCAGTGCAGCCTGCCCAGAGTGGCTTGGACTGTAGAGGAAAGGCTGGAGGCTCCTGAGCAGCTGAAGACCTCCTGAGACTGTTCTTAAGTCTTGTTCCTAAGGGTTACAACATCAGTTCAAAAGCAGATGATGTATCTAAAGCTCCCACTTGGAGCAGTAACACCTGAGCTGTCTCGGAGCAGTCATTTGGAGCATTTCTGAAGACAAGAAAATGGCTGGCTGGTGAATTCAGTCTCAGACCTTGCCTGGAGCGTGCTTTTACACTACATTGTAAGTACAAGTGGCATGGGTTTGAGAATATTACATTTTGCCTAAGCCAGATTGCCTAGTAACTTTTGTTACAGAAAAGTTCTATGAAGCTTTCACTGAAATTCTGATCAACTTCCAAAACCAAGTAGATGTGCCAATGACCACAAGTTCTTCTGCACTTTGGGTAGTTTTTTTCCATGTGCCTAGATAAGATGACAAGAAAAAAAAACTTTTGTTGTCCAAAGGATTTGGTATTTTGAATTTCTTCATGGTGATTTCCTAACCTCTGCAAAAATATAAACTAAAACTCCTTCTAAAACTTCCTAAAACCAAATTAACCACAAATATTACTGCCACAGCTCAAGGGAAACTGTCTCATTAATGCTGTGGAAACTGTTATAACAACTGTATACTTTTCTACCTTTCCAGCTGAGAAGTAAATATAATATCAAGAAGACAATTTTATTAGCTAACTGTACTGTGAAATCACTATTTCAGCCCATACATTTCTTCAGTAGCAGAAAAGCACTTGGAATAGTAGTAAGAATTAAAATAATTTATGGCTGGAGCTACTTATATACTAAAGTTGCTAATTACACTAATGTTGTTGCATGCTTGCTGCTATGTAACTGCTAAGCATATTGCTCAATGAGATTAATTAACAGTATTCCTACTCAGAGGTCAGATCACCTTTTGTGGATATCAGGCAATAGAATCAGTAAAACCTTGTTATTTAGCTGTTGGGTTTACTATCAGATGGAATCTTTAGAGTTATAATACACAATCTGCTTTTTGATTTTATTTACATGTTTCAACTACTCTGTAGTAGTGTGGTAGTTAAAATTGGTTTAAATCTGTTTAACCCTCAATTGTTAGTTTTAATATACACATGAAACAGATTAAATTGTCCAGTTTCCTTTTCTGTCAGTGTGCATAGGAATATAAGCTGTTTTGGTTTTGTGACTCCATATTCTGCTCCCTTCAGAGACCCTTCAGGTCTCCTAGGTACCTTGAAAACTTGTGTCCTTGCTCAGACTAATGTTATTTGCATCTTGCTGTATATGTATTAATTAATTTACAGCATTATCCTTATGCCACCAAGTAATCAAAACCAGAAACCAAAATGTTAATCTCACTCTGCATTCCATTTGAGCTTTGAGGAAAACTAGGATTTTTATAAGTAGGCTGGTTTTTCTCTGATCATATCATTGTGAAATATATACTGAAATAAACCTCAGGTATGAAAAAATTGCCATGTGGTAATTTTCTTCCTGAATCTTATTCTACATGCAGAGACAGAACAAAACTTTGGCCTAGATAATATATCTCAATACATGAACACACACAAAGAAAAAGTCAGTTAAATAATGCTGCTAAGATGATAAAAACATAGTCCTGAAAATCCAAAACATTAAAATTCAGGTTTCTTGTGTGATTTCAGTTTGGGTTTTTTGTTCATATACCCTGTGGTATTGTCTTTTTTCTCATGTGAGTATGAGTATCTTTCATTTACTCTCTTTCTTCCTTGAGTACAAAGGACAGAACTTTGTGTACTCTGGCATTGGCCAGAGCTCTGTAGAGGAGACTTGTGGCTGTGGGATGTTTTTGCTTCTTTAGCAAAGTGCTTGATGCAGGGAACTGCAGGAAGAAATGGCCAAGTGGGGCAGTTTGAACCTTGATTGAAATTGCTCTTGCTGAATCTAGCTCTGAAGACTTGCATTCTTACACTGGTTTTTGGTGGTGTTCATTTTTTTGAGTGGTGGGTTTAAGATTCTGGAACTCATCTTAAATTTTCAGTTTTAATTATAAAAGTTTAGTATTAATTTCAATATATTTTATTGAATTTTTCTTTTAAAGTTGGGGGGGGGGGGGGGAATGACACTGAAATATTTCTGTTCATGTGGTTTATCTGCAACTTTGCAAAGAGCAGCTTCAATAGCAGAGCTTCCTTCAGGTGAGAAAGCAGCAGAGTGGATGGGCTGTGGCTGCAGACTGCTCTGTAAGGTCCATAGAGCCTTCTGCTGGCAGGGGGCTGGATGGTGTACAGCACAGCAGTGCTGCCAGCAGGCAAGGGATGGTGACATTCAACTGTCTTGGATTACATGATCTTGGAAAGAACAAGTACTTACAAGGACTGATGTTGTCACTTGTCCCTCTGTTATCTGATGCAGATATGTTTGTAGTACAGTTGTGAGAAGCAGGGGCACATTTCTATCTCATCAGCTGATGCATGCATGCTCAGAAAGGACAGGATCTGCAGAAATTTTACCTGACCAGGTTTTGAAACATTTAGTGATTTTTTTTTTTTTGTCTAAAAAAGGCCCTGCTTGATGTAAAAACATTCTCTTTAAGTTCTGTTCCCAAGCAGAAACTTTCTTGTAGCATTTCAAAATCAAGATATACTGATTTTTTTTTTTTATTGTCCCAAATATACTTTTACAAGCCTTTTCTAGGAAATAGCTGGACCACTTTCTTTTCAATTTTCTATCAGAAGTTCAAAGCAAGTGGAAGGAAGGTTATGCGGGGAGGTTTCCAGCAGCTTGGTGAAAGAGCCAGCACTGCCCACAACACAAGGGTCCTGCTCTGAAGCCACTAGGGAGCAGCTCCATGGACAGCTCATCCTCCAGGCTGATGTCCTACCCAGGAGTGTTCTCCTGTTTGCCTGCAACATAGGCAGGAGAGCCACCTGGGCTCTGGGCACGCATTTTAATAATCACAACTGCTACAGGATCACAGGCTACTTGCTTTAAAATACAGTTGCCACCATAGTGTGACTGTGGCCTTGGTAAAATGGGCATATTTCTGGACAGTTGCTCTTTTCCTGTGCTTGATCAGAGAGTGATGCCACAGTACTTGGTTAGATCTGAGACTCACCAGACCTGGCTGTAAGCAGGAGTTGTCATCCCTCCTTTCATTCATGTGATCATTCATACTTATCTGACCTCCACTTTAGAATATCAAGGGCTGAAACTCCCATTTTATAACTGTGATTTTATGCATTGCAGCTTCTCTTTTTTTTTTTTTTTCTCTCCAAGATCCATTATTTCTCCTTGCTCTCTAGATCCTACATTGAAGTGAGTCACATAAAGGCTTTAAGTGTACTTGAGGAAATCCAGCTGAATTTAGTTTAAAGAGACAAATCAGGTAGATTTCTGTCTTCTGAGAAACTGAATTATAGAGATGTTAGCATCAGATACCCTGGCAGGATTTTATTTCTTTTGTTGGTTCTTTCTATTTTCTTTCATCAAAGTTTAAAACTATTGAGTTCAAACTCTTTAAATCAGATTGTTTTCTAGCATGGTTTCTCATAAAAAAGATAAAAGACTGCAAAAAGTGAAGTGCTGTTTTAGCTGAGGTTATTTAAGGTTTTGAAGATGGCAATGCAGTGTTGCACCTTTAATATATTCTTCAGTAAGATAGTACAGACCCAGGCACTGCCTTATGATTTTTTTTTTCCTTTTGCTTTGGCTTTCCATTTGTTTTAGAGCCATTCTCTGCTAGCTTGTTATTTCCACAAGAGGAAAAATCTATGTCAGTGTTAGAAAGACAATACTGTGGAAACATCCACTGAATTATGAAATCATGCTTCATGTGTCTAAATGTTCCAGAGTGAGCCCTCCAAAGCAGTGTGTGCCTGTAGATGTACAAAACTGGATGTGTGTGTATTTGGGTGCCTGCTGTGCTCAGACCCCAGTCTGGCAGCTCTTCAGTCTGCTCCTGGAGCTGGGTAACAGCATTAGTGGGGCACTGAGCCCAGCTTAATGCACCATCATTTGGGTCTGAAAATGTTGGGGTTTTCTTCCACATTTTACATGCTACACTAGCAATCCAAGTGCCTGTACAGTTTCCAAAGCCCTTTGAGAGATGAATTTATTATAATACTGTTGTCATAGTTTCCTTGGTCACCTGCCATTCTCCAAAATCTCTGCTGTTTGTTGACTGGTGCTTTATTACATCATTTTGATACTGAAAAGAAGTGAAATACCATATTTGTATAATGATTTCAAAGCATCCACCACGACTGCTGGTTTGAAACGTTCTGTGAGCCTGTTTGCTTATGATGCCTGTGAGCCAGGAATAGAACAGTTCAACAGTTAAGAGTTACAGATGAGCTAAAAAAATTTGTCACAAAGGCATTGCTGTCTGTTGCATCATTCAGTGTTTTCAGATGTTGATGTGCAAGAGGTTATTAAACATGCTGGTTAACCTTGCTCAAATTTAAAATTTTTATATCCAGCAAACACGCAATGTTTTTTACTTCCACTCTAGTATAGCACTCTAGTATAGCATCAGTACATCTATAACAGCATCAGTAAAGGATTTATGCTAGTCAGTATTTCACTGCAAATTATAAAAAGTGAATCACATTATATTTTACAGGGATTTTAGAAAGTAACATAATAGTCTGGGGAAAGGGTGAAGAAGGAAATTTGAACAAGTATAAATCTTGGTTGAAACATTTCCACAGTAATGATTTTGCCTACTATTTCCTTTAAATTAGGAGAATGAACTTACAGATCCAAATTTGTCTTTTTAAAGTGTCAGTTCTAAATATTGAAATTTTTCAGCTATTTTAGCATCAGAATCAACACTTACAATATATCACTTACTCTTTGAAAGATCTATTATAAAGAATATAATTGTGGTCCCTCCATCATTTACTTCTAATGTTCATTTGGACAAACAGATTCCAGTGCAATAATTTCAAACATTATACAGTAACTAGGGCTGAGAAATTATTATCATGTAGTCACCAAATATCTAATGGTATTAGAGAAAATTATTGAACACCTAATTTAAAAGTTACATTTTGCTGCTTGCATAATGGCTATAAGCAGTTTATAATTTTTCATGTAACTAGTTATGCAAAATAATACTTTTTAAAATATTGTGATGGAGCACTTAGAAACTCACATTTTCTGTGAGAATATTTATTTCAAACATTAATTTTAAAATTCTGGCATAGCACAAAAATTTGCCCAATTTTCAAATATTTACTAATATAATTTCTATTCTGTGATCAGAAAGAACAGTTTTCAGGAACAGTGCAGTGAATCACTAAATTTTCACTATTACCTTTCTTCATATATTCTAACTCATCCTTATCATTCATAAAGGTGTTCATGATTGCTAACTCCTACAGTGAGAAAAGTAACAAAAAAGATGATGTGAGCCTAGAAATGGCACTTATTTATGTGTCTACCTGTTCCTGTAAATCCTCAATACTGTAGTGTAAGACACTAAACATAAAATGGTTGTTTTGTTAATCATGTCCATCATAACCATTAAAGTCTTGGTGTGGGCAGATGTTTGCCAGTTACAGGTTTATGCACCAGACCTTCATAGCCGTTGCTTTCTTTATTTGTCCTGTGATAAATCCCTTCCATTTTGTACACAACCAACCAGTAAAAAATACAGAGTATGGGTAATTTTTTAACCTAGTGAGAAGGATGCTCCTTTACAGGAAAATATGTGAACTCCAGGTTCTGTCTCTTTTGTTTTTAGCAAAAATCACAAGAATTGAAAAAGCAAAAGCAAATGAAAACATTTACTTTTAGACTGAGAACAATGGTAAGGCTGTACTTCTGGGAAATTGTGAATTTCCTTCAAGTCTTCTCTGAACACGAAGGCCATATCTTGATAGGAAGTAATTGCACACTGCTTTTAAATTAAACAAGTACTATTCTTATGAATAATAGAAAAAAAAAATCAGAAAAAATATCAGCAGCCAAATCTATCCCAAATCTTATTCCCAGTTTCTGAATAGTTATGGGTCTGTAAGTAAATTTACTTATCACCCAACTCCATTCAGAATAAATATTTTAAATATTAATCTTTATCATATTTTGGTCTCTAGTTATGGATTTTGTATTCTTGTAGCATCACTCCAACTTTCAGTGACTAAATTAATTCCGTGCTAATTTCTCAATTTCCAATGTTATTGCCCACATTATTAATTGTAATTAGCATTATCTGATCCATAATCCATGTTTGGCTGAAACTCAAGGTTCTCAGAAGCTAATCCCAAAACATATTGTGAAGTCAAAAACCTGGGAAATAGGATGAGTGGAAAAAATTGGACTTAGAAGTACTGCATGTGAAATCCAGATGAGAATCTTTTGTAAAATTATATTTTACAAAGCTATCTTCTGAGACTGAAGGTGGCTCTTTAAATCATGCTGTGTAGTGTAGTCTAGTGGTTCACAGAGAATCAGCACTCCTGGACTCTCTCCCATGCACTGCCATGGATTTTATGTGTAACTATGAGAAATTGCATCTTTTTATTGTGCATTTCAGTATCCCTATCTGCAAAATGAGCATAATATTTTTTGCTTAATTTATTTGATATTTTAAAACATTGGTATATTGTGAAGAAAAGACATTATTATAAAGCTAATGCTTCTCTGTGAAACAAAATTTTCCATCTTTTCCTTTGAGTATTTCTACCCCCCTGCATGAGCAAAACATGTTATTAAAGGTTGTTATTAAAGATAATTTCCTTGGGAGCAAAGGACTTGACATTTTGCCTTTGAAAGTATCCCTATTTCTGCATTCCAGAAGTTCTTATGACAGCTGTTGCTGCTGTAGGTAAAACAGCCATGCATCTAGGAAACTAAGCAGACAATACATACAATTTTGCTGGCTCTAAATGTCACGAGTTCATTTCTGATTGATTTCAGCACAAGCAAATCTCCTTTCTATTGACTTTAATGTGCGCTGGCCCAGCTCCAAGGGATTCAGTACAAGCTGTAGCTACCAATCTCAAAGCAACTTTAACTATGCCACCAGTAATAACAGCTCCACATTCAGAAGCAGGTGCCATTATTTTGTCAGATTGAATCAGCTAATCTCTTGGTTTAAATATCATTAATCAAAAGCACTGTTTAAACTCTCATATCTAAATGCTTCTTAACATAATGTTATTGTACTTCGTGGATATTTTGGAGTAGGGTGTAAGCACATATCAGTAGTCTTGTGAAAAAAGAAAGCTGAGCACAGAAACCAGATTTGGCATTTCATATGGCAAAGATTCTGCTAAGCTGTTGGAGAATTAGTTATTCAACTACATATTGGGAAAGCAAGTATTGCTTTGAGCAAGTAATTTAAACAAATATAAAATACCTCAGTAGTGAGGATGATGCTGCTGAGAATCATGATTTACCTGAAGTCAGCACATAAACTCTTGAATATAAGGATCCTTGCAATTCAATAAATGCTGAATAGTAACTGGAGGCAAATTCAGGCTTAATTGAATAGAAACATATCTGCATATCCTGGAAATCTCAGAAAAGCAAAAATGCTCAACAGTATGGCTCAGAAGCTGAAATGCCATCTATCCCATTTTATCAATTTCTCCATCTGCTTCCATCTCAGCCTGCTAAGAATATAGAACTCTTTTCTAATTTGCTATTTATCATAGATAATAAATTTTCATTATATATCACAGATACAAACTTTTTCAACAGTCCTGTGGGTCTTTATTGTGTTTGCTTACAAGTTTTACAGAATACATAATTTTCAGTTACTCTGAAAACACTGTGTTTTGCCACTGCTTGACCTGTTGCTACTATAACTTTATGATTATTAATATGTACTGTCACATCATATAAAAGAGAGCCTTTTCTTGAGGTTACCAAATGGGTATTAGCTGATGTCAGGGCAGAATAACTTATTATCTAAGAAACATCTTGGCAATTCCAGTGCAGCAAACGAATTAAGGATCAGCGTTCCAAACACGTTGAGGGGATGCCTGACTAGCTCTTAAAGGTCTTATTCTGCATGAGATGTAGCAAGATAAATTTAGTTTTCTTGCAGCTCTGTGCTGCCAAGTCTATTGCTAGACTGTTTCTGGGACCTGAGTTGTGTAAATGTGGCTGCAGTGAGGGCTTGCACACTACAAACTGAGGACATCATTTAGTCCCTTTTGTTCAATGGAAATCCTGCAAGTACACCTCAGTTCATAGTGAGGAAGAAACTGAAGGCTTGGCTGGACCTGAGAAGAGAATTCAGATGAGAGAATTTAAATCAGCCATTTTGCTTTTCTGAATTTTACACCTTTACACTTAACTGGGGAGGAGTGGGGGGTTGTTAGTTCCCATTCTGCTCTTTTCTTAAGCATCAGAACAGCTGTGTTTAATGAGCTTGAACTGAAACAGGGCAATAAAATGTTGTCTGTGTGATTAGAGAGAACTGACTGGATATGTAAATACGATTAAAAGTCCTACAGCTTAGATTGGAATGTGATAGCATGTACTATTAAGGATTAAGGGAATACTTTTGTGAAACAGGAAAGATAATTTCTTTAATATTCAATTAACTTCAATGAAAAGGATTTATATTTTAAAGACCTAGGCAGTAAAAGCAAACTTTCAACAAGGCCTAAGCATTTCCAGAAGGTGTGTGCCTCCTGAGTAGGCTCTGTATTGAAATGCATCTTGGAACCAGAATCAAAGGCTGAAGCTGAAATGGACAAAAGGAGGAATAAATACAGAGGCTAAATTTATTTCACCCATTATATACTATTGTACATTTCACTTTTTTTGTACACTTGCATTGTCTTTCTTGTGCCTGTTTCTATGCAGCTATTTAAGCTTTTTTTTTAATACTTATGGCAAATAATTATCCAGTTATCTAGGCTACCTCAGATCTTGTAGATGCTGCCAGTGTCTTCTGCCCTGAGAGAGAGAATCACGGAATGCTTGGTGTTGGGAGGGACCCCCAAACTCCACTAACTGATGGTCACTGCAGCCAAGGCTGGCTTTGACCTTCCCATTCCCAAGCAGTGAATATGACATCCAGCAGATCACGTCTCCTCTTTGTCTTCTCTTGGATGAGAAAGTTCCTGCTGCACTCCAGGAACCTCTGCTGTGTTGTCCCTTCAGCAGATTGAAGTACCTTCAATCTGTACCTGTCCCTTCAGGCTGGTTGAAGCACCCAGTGATGACCAAGGCCTCCAAATGTGAGGCTGCTTCTCTCTTTCTGTAGAGAGTTTAATCTGGTTCTTCTGCTGAGGGTCTAATTCACTTGTCCTTCCTGGCCAGGCAGCCCATAGAAAATACAGACCAACTTTTACCTCTCTTTGATCCTCATCCACAAGCTGTCAGTTGGCTCCTCATCCATCCCCAGGCAGAGCTCCATGCATTCCAGCTGCTCTATCACATAAAGGGCAACTTTCCCTCCTTGTCTTCCCACCCTGTGCTTCCCAAGGGGTCTGTAAGAAGTCCTCCTTCCCCACCTAGAACATTGGTTTTTGTCAGGCCAGTCAGGTTTTGCATATGCACTGGATCAGTTCACAGACCTTCAGATGCTCTAAGATCATTATTATGGGGGAAGAATGCCATATAAATGACTAATGTGTTATAAGACTTGTGTCTGCTTCAAAAAAAGTAGTGGCAATGACACCTTGCTGGATTGAGAGACCCACCTACACCATCATCAAGAACCAGCAGTCCTGAGAAAAGCCACTTTTGGACACATTTTGTATAAGTCACAGCACTTCTTAAGATTTCTGATTCATTTTGGAGGCTAATTCAGGGTGGATCAACACAAATTATTATCAGCAACTTGCAGAAATAATTTTTAAGGAAGGAGGAAACACATTTGTGAGAAGATACACGAAAATGGAACTGAGGATCTGGATGAAGTATGTCTGAACAGTGACTGGTTGGAAGCTGTAGAGAGAAAAGAGGGGGTGGAAGAAGCAACAAAAGAAGTAGCTTTGAAAAGCTACTTTGAAAAGAAGTAGTATGTAGAGAAAATCCTGGAGACAAGTTGTCCACATCGTACATCACCAATTATCCTTTGTATCACAGAATGGTTGGTGTTGGAAGGGACCTTCAAAGATCATCTGCTCCAACCCTCCTGCCATGCATGGGAACATCTTTCACCAGACCAGGTTGCTCAAAGCCCTCCTCACTTCTCCTGAAGATTGTAATTCCATTGGAGTTTTTAATGTGATTATTAGCTCATAAGTAATTATTCCTTCTTCTGAAGATAAAAGGAAAACTCTAGAATCCAGTAATCTATATACTTGGAAAGCAGAGCCTTGAATATAGGGATTTTCCATCCTTTTCATATTTCCAGCTCCATTCCTGTGTGTACATGAAGTGTTCAGAACTCAGCTGAAGGTGAGCCTAGTAAAAGATACCCTCAATCCAGAATGACACCCACACATAGCAATAACTACAGAAAAGCAAAGCACAGCCTACCTTAACCCTAAACTTCTTTCAAGGGGAAATAAATTGTGATAGGAAAAAGAGGGTTGAGATGAGAAAATCTAGACTTGTATTAAAACACAAAACTAGACAAGTCACGCGTTTCAAGTTTAAAAAAAATTGACAGAGCAGCATATATAACACTATGATTTGATGCTATGAGGACCACTAATGTGTGGGCTGAGATTTTTTGATATAACAGATATAGGAAGCTTACATATTCTTAAACTATTCAAGCTATAGTTCCTGCAAGATTTAATTATAAGAAAAAAATAAATACTGAAGATGATACTGGTCAAAGATTACATTAAGGTCTCTAACGATAGTTAAGAGGAAGTACTAAAAGAACCTGTAACAATATTAATAAAAGGAAAAACAGGGGGAAAAAGATTAGGAATGTTGAAGGAAAAAGGGGGACTAAATTGGTTTCTTTAATTTAAAACTGTTATCTTACCCATCTCTTAATTCTTTAGTAGATTTTTTTAGGGTACATTTATCTTTGCTGCCTTTTTATATGACAGTGATGGGGTGTTGGTGTACTATAATTTGCTTCTATACTGGAACATATGGC
Source organism: Pyrgilauda ruficollis (assembly GCF_017590135.1). Classification (NCBI taxonomy): domain Eukaryota; kingdom Metazoa; phylum Chordata; class Aves; order Passeriformes; family Passeridae; genus Pyrgilauda; species Pyrgilauda ruficollis. The sequence continues at coordinate 5,485,912 of NW_024524711.1, read as the reverse complement.
AACACTGTCTAGTTTTGATATCTTCATCTTTTTTGTCTTGCATCAACTGAATACAAATGGAGTTATAAGGTATTTTCTTTGGCAAATGTGAAAAATAATCTGTGAATGTTGTCAGTCTACTCTGTAGTTTGGAATGGACATCAGAAAAGAGATTATCCTTACTGAAAATTGCACTTTGACGTTTTCAAAATCTGCTTATGCACATTTGTTTTATTTCTGTTCATTTAATTAGCTTATATCACTTCAAAAAGGAATGTGAAATGCTAGAAGTAGAACCATTAGCAGAAATACCCATTTTCTGGTCTCTACATAACACAAAGTTTATCAAAAATAGCCATTAAGATGAAGAAAAAGAAAAAAGAATAGGCAAAAACTGATCTAGGAAAAACATTAAGGACCTTTATGTGCTATCCTGAAGAGATCAAGATATTATTCTGGGAGAGAAGAGGAAAAGTTATGCAGTTGGTTCTGGTCTCTTTTCTTCCCTTCAAACATTTTGATCTATTTAATAAGATTTGCATTAGACATGAGTTTAAATCAAAGACTGCAGACATACACTTTTAGATGGATTAAAAATTGAATTTTCTATTCATATTTGGCATTTCAAGACCATTCATATTGCAGTAACTGAATGAATTTTCCCTTTCTTTAATCCAATATTTTGTTTTCACAAATCAAGTGCTGATGTCCTTGGCTTTGGTTTTTGTTATATTTTTTTCCTTTTACTGTCACAGTCTTTAATTGAACTTAATATCAGAAATGTTTAGCAATTTATCAAAATTAAAAATGTAAGTGGCCTACTTATGAGGCAATAGCAGTAGTTTCCCTTGTGGAGTGATCTCCTTCTGTCCATTAGATTAGCTAATACAATGGAAAAACAAACCTCAATAAATAATTGCTGGTTTTTAAGACAAGACAGTGAGTAATGGGCAGTTACCAGGGGTTAAATTCTGCTGCTTCCCATCAAGTGGTGACACTGGTGCAGGTTTTTTGAGAGAGGAGCCTGCTGTTCTGCAGGGGACAGTCTGGTTCCCACAAGGGCTGGGCAGCAGGTGGGTGCAAGGATCACCAGGGCTGGGAAGCTACTGCCATTGGGAGATGCAAATTCATGTGTCCATGCACACAAATGTTTCTACTGCAGCAATTTCCACATTATGTGTCTCTATTTCCTCAGTCCTTTTGCCCTGCTAAATATCCCTTCCTTCTCATTGCTATAAAATTACCCAGATTATCTCAGGTTTGCACAGTGTCATGAAAGAAAGGTTTTGGCTTATTTGTGTAACCTTGAATTGTAGAAGACTTTAAAAGCATCTGTATCAAAGTTGTGTGCTCTGCATCACAATGTGAGTCCTTTAATGAGAGCTCCTCCTCATGAGAGACAAGTGTGATTACACAAAATAATATAGTCATCAATAGACCCACAGAAAATTTCCAGTCCTTTAAAGGTTTTTTAATGTTTATTCTTGTAATAAAAAGAAATAAACCTATTGCTATTAGCTGTTAGGAGAAATATCCCAAAAGGCTATGGGAAAACTTTCATAAGAAAGAGAATAACATAGACTCAGGAGCAGGGCTGAATATAGTCTCCTATCAGTCAAGGATAATTGGATCTGGGAAATGGTTTAATTGTTGTCTGGTTGCAGTGAATTATTTTTGCTACAGCAAAGAAGGTGCTGTTGCCTGCCATTTTTAGAGCAAAACAGCCTCCAGACTTCCAATTTTGCTGTGTGAACACACTGAATTGAGAACTGATGATTTCTGGGGCCTTGATACTAATACAGTATTTTTCATTACTTTCATTGGTTATTTCAGTATGTTGTCACCAAGTGTGGAGGGGAATGCCTGTGGTTGATTGCTATGAATAGCTGCTGTCTCAGTTCACTTTATTAAATTATTTCAGAAGCTTGGAAATGTCCTGACAGCAGAAGCCTAACCTGCAAATCAAAGAGCAGGGTGAGTTTTGCTCAGAGACACTGACACCAGTTGCTTTTAACTGCCCTGGTGTGAAGGGACATGAGAATAACCTTGATGTTTGTAGTATTGCAGTTGCTCAGGAGACCCTCAGTTTAGCAGATAATTACATATCATCATACCTAACACGAGTGCTGGATAGTGGAAATCTGAGGAAACAATGTGTATTGGGCTTGCATGGCAAGGTTTTGGTGGCAAATGGCTTCCCCCATGTCCAGTGGAGCCGATGGCTACAAAATGGACCCACTGCTGGCCAAGGCCAACACAATCAGTGACAGTGGCATCACCTCTGGGATAGCATAGCTAAAAAGCAGGGTGGGAAATGGAAAAGCAACAGCTACATCACCCAGAGAGAGGAGTGAAACAGCCCTGTGAGAGAAACAACCCTGCAGGCCCCCAGGTCAGTGCAGAAGGAAGGGCAGGAGGTGCTCCTGGTGCCAGAGCAGATTTCCCTGCAGCCCAGGGAGCTCCATGGGGAGAAGAGATCTACCTGGAATACCTGGAGGACTCCATACTGGAACATGGGAAGACCTTTATTATATTTTCTCTGCCCTGCCCAGCTGAGGAGGAGATTGCAAGGGTGGCTTTTGTGGGCACCTGCCATCCAGTCAGGGTCATCCCAGCACATTACAATTAAGTGTTTTGAAGATCAGACTCTTTGGGACGATGTAAATCTAACAGGCCTGACATAGCCCATATTTATACTGTTTTCAGTTGTAGTCCTAAAAAAACTGAGTGGCATTAATTACCTTTATTAAAACTACCTTTATCATAGGAAGACAAGGAAATGCAAACATTCTCAGGAGGACCTTAGACTGACATCTAAATGAGTTTTAATTTTATTAAATCCTTGGGATGTTAAGCACTCACTGGTGACATATATTTGTATCACTAGGGGCTTTGTGTTTAAAGGAACAATCAGCATATGATTTTAAAATCATATCTTACAGCCCCCCCCCCTTTTTTTTTACACTTTGTACAGATATGCAGACTCAGCTTCTGCAAACTCAGAATTTGTAAACACAAACATTCTCTCTTCTTTACGCTGTGGTACAAACTGTATGAACAGTTGTTCTTATTTTAACTTGCAGGAGATAACATTGTCTTCTGTCACTTTTAGGTGACCAAAGGGTATCCTTCTTATTACTGACTCAAACAACTTCAAAAAATAAAAGAGGAAAAGAAGAAGAAAAAAAAAAAAAAAACAAACAAAAAAAAGGAAAAATGAAGGAAATAGTACTGACAAATTAGATGAGATTGACCATTCAAGGAGAGACATAATATATGGAAGGAAATGAGCAATTCAGGGCCAGTCCAAGCAAGACTTTCCCAGCTATTATGCCATGTCTTCCTCCCCTCACAGGCACACCATTGCTTTCTCTCAATAATTCCACCAGTCTTCCTGTCCCTTTGTCCTATCTCATCATCTAGTCATTTTCAAATGCTGGAAGGAAAAAAGAGATTAAAGACAAAAATGAGACAGTTGTGAAGCAACACCACGTTCCCTCCTTCCACTTAAACTCCTTTACTATTAAACAGTACAGATTTTCCTGCAGCACCAGCTGCTTTGTGTAATTAGCACTGCAACTGAAAAGTGGAAAGCTAATACATTTTTATCATTTCACTGTGTACTAAAAGGCTGGCAGAGCCTGCCATTGCCACAGGTGTTAGAAGTGTTCCAACCCAACCAGTTTACAAACATGGCATTTGCACAGCTATTTTTGTCAGTGAGCAGAGACAAATATGCACCTAAAATGCATGTAGCATTCAGTTCCCTGCATTTTTAAGGCTAATCTGATAAAAGATTGGAGGCTTATTTTTTTTCCATGGTACAGAAATCATCTTTTCTGTGAGCACAGAGCAGTGAACCAGATGTTAACCAAGCCTGTGAAATGCAAGCACCTGAGTACAGTTTGAGGAAGAAAGTAGTCACTAGTTTAAATCCACAAATCCTCACTGTAGCTCAGCCCAAAAGGCAAACATAGGAACTCTACACACATATTCAGTATGTATAAAACATTTGCTCAAAATAATTAAAGGTTGCTAAGGAAAAAGATAACTAGCTCTTGGAAAGTGCAGACGGTGGATATATCATAAATTATAAAGAAACTTTTTTTTCCCCGTTCTCCTGCATCTGAAAGCTATGGCTGATAATTTCACCATTACTTTATGTATCAGTAGAGTGCCTCTCAAGAGAGGTGCAAAATCAAGTCCCTTCCAACTCTGCTTGCCTTTAAGACAATAATCTCTACACCTGTCCAATACAGAAGTCTCAATAAATTTTCATCCTCTGAGTTCTGTCTGCAGTTGGTCAGTGCAATTTATTAAGTTCCATGAAGACTGCAAATGACTGAAAAGAAGCATAATCAGCCACAAAAAGTTGATCTGCTCTGCATTTATTTGCCCTTTCCTGATTATTATACATCTATTAATAGTTACACACAAAGACAACAAAATCAATCTTATCATTTCTTCTGCTTGCAATTTCTCCAGTTTATTTGTCTGATGTACTCAGACTCTGTTCTAGTGATTTAGGGACAGCCTTGGTTGAACAGAGGTTTTTATATTATCTTTTGGGCCCTCATACATGTGTTTTTGTAAATAACTGAGGCTGTAGTCAGTAAGGTCATGCTGCTGCCTTTCTTACTGGGCTTTCTGAACAGAATGTGTTCACATTGAGGGGACCCAGTGCAATGACTTTGTCTGAATTTCTCTCCTGAGCCATAGGGAGAAACCCTCAAAAAATTTTAATCAAGTGTCACTACATCAGTCTGTAAAAGATATGTCTTTGTATGCCTTTGTCTGATTCTATGCTGGTTTACAGAAGATTTAGAAAGGCAAAAAGTAGTTAGGCAAAGCTAGGCTGAAGTGAAATACTGCAGTGAGAGATCTGTTTAATTTTTGTGTTTTGTGTATATTCTGTCGTAACTTTGTGGTAGACCATACATCTTTTGGGATAGTTGTAGCAGAAGCAGTCTGGAGGTCTCTTCTATTTAAAGAACTTATAGTGACCTTGATATTTAAGAAGCTGAAGGGACTGGAGTGCAGTAAAGAGAAGAAATTAAAAGACTGACAGAAAAAGAGGAAATCAAATTGAAATTTGTTTATTCTGCCACTGAGTTGGTACAGCTTCAATTTGGAAACTTTACTTCAACCATTAAGCACGAATGTGATTAAAATTAATTAATTTAATTTAAATAACCAATTTATATAGTACCCATGCCAGGGCGTACACTGAGGAAAAGGTTACTTTCTGTTGGAATTAAGTAGATCAGCTGCTGATTCCAAAATTGCATGTATCAGTATAGTGAAAGTCAGATGCCTCAATCTCTCTGGGCTGATGTTTAAAAGAAGAAGAAAAACGACTGCGTAAAGGCAGCCACGACTGCGTAACCTCAAAGTCCCTTGACATGCAAATAGTCTAGTGCTGCAATGCATGAAAAAAGTGATCACTCTCTTCTTCCAATGACTGTTTTTTCCATCTCTCTGTCCCATTTCCATCTCCATCCCACTAACATAGTATCCTCTCATTCCTTTCTCTAGTGTTTAGGTTGCTACTCTATTCATTCTCAGGGATGTTTTACACCAAGAAGGAAGAGAGAAAAATAAAAGGAAGGCAAAGTAGTTCTTTTATCTTCTCTCGTAGTAATGATTTTTTATTTTTATATGCTGAAATGTCAGAAAAAGTGAGGACACACATATTTTGCATTCCCTTTGCCTACCTTTAATTTTTATTTCTTCATGTAACTTTTCTTCCATGTTAGAATATGCCAACATTAATGAATATTGAAACATGAAGAAAGCATAGGTAGATCTTTATTATATTATTATATCACTCAGTTAAAACTGTTGAAGGAAAAGTGACTTAGAAACCTGAATAGTTTGTCATTGACACAAATAGATGTATTAATTCAACACTGAAATTGCAAAGTGCCCTTATTAATGCAAACACATTGTGTCTGGTACATTAACAAAGGACCACACACCTGTTTCTCATGCGAAGTTCCTTTCTGATGCTGTCACAGAACCATACTGAGTGAGTTTTGGCAGATGCCATTACAATTCAAATAAAGAAAAATAAGCTTGTGAATTCATATGTATTTCCTTGTCACTCAAATGCCAAGGGATTTTTAACATTATTTTTAAAGTATGGAGTGAGTGTCCCCATAACTATCACTAATGCATAACAATGAATAAGTTATAACAAGAAGTTTCAGAAAGCAGTTCCATGCAACCAAAGCAGATTTTTATTGATTGTACAGCAAAGCAAAAAGTAATAAAAAATGGGCCTTTAAAGTTTTCACCCTCAACAAGGCAATGAAGCCACTAAGAAAAAAACACCCTGTAATATTATTTCACTAGTGTAAATGAAGAATTGCTGCTTCAGCAGGTGCAGTGTTAATATGAATTTTCCCCAGTGCAATGTAATCTCTCTCATCAATTGTATTGATTTATCTATTTCATCAAATACTATTTAAACCACTACTGTATCTGCATTATGTACATGCAGCTGAGTTCAGAGCTGTAACAACATGTTATTAAAAAGCATGGTAGTCATGGAAACAGATCATATAGAAAGTACCTTGAGGAGGATTCTGCTATCTGACTGTACAGAACTTCACTGGCCACTTTATAAAACACAGAAATGTAAGATGCTTTGTACTTGATCACAGCACTAGTTTATTTAACCTGCTCTCAGATTTCCATCCAAGGTCATCTGGTGATTCTGAGGCAGTTGCAGCTCATCACAAATAAATAATGTGCCTTTGAAATTTTACAGTCTGGGCAGGATACTTTTTATTTTTTAGACCACCCACGGATAATCAGTTAATTGTAAGCAAAGTAGTAATTGACTATTTTATTTTATTTTTGCATCACTACAGATGCTATATTTTTCTGTCTCCTTTTATAATACATCTATCCATTTCCATCACTGGCCTGTCAAATAAAATCAAGTAATTGTCATTTGTTGTAATAACAAGGCAGAGAAAAGCCACCAGACAACCAGACAGCATTATTCTATGTTATTTATTTTGAAACATTGACTTGAGATTCCCAAGGCTCAGTGATAAAAAGGCAGTCATGAAACAAATGTTTTCTAATGTTGATTGAGATTTTAATTAAAGTTCAGTGTTATTATTTTAAAAATCCTTAAGAAACAAGGCAAAATAACGTGTTTGACCAGGAAAGATGGTGAGAGAAGATGAGGAAAAAGTGCTTCCTCCATGCAGAGGAGCAGCATGGCTGTATGGAACTCTCCTAAGCATCTGGCTGATGAAGAGTCTAGGTACAGTCTGAAGGAGGAAACAAAGTCAGCTTTTCAGGTGACCCATGGGGACCCATCAACACGATCAAGGGCAAGGCTGCACGGGGACCTAGCCAGGCTGCTGGACTGGCCCAGCAGAAACCCGCTGAATTTCAACAAGGACAAATGCAGAATTCTACACTTGGGCAGAAACAAAATCTTGCAACCGTACAGGCTGAGAACTGACTTGTTAGACTGCATCTGTAATACTGGATCCAGTTTTGGGCCCCATGATACACAGGAGTTCAGCAGAGGGCAACCAAGACAGGCAAGGGCAGGGGCACAAGGCTGAGAATATTTCTGTGTCCCCCTTAGTAAAGGCACTGAAAATAGCACTGAAATGTGTCATTTGGGTTTGTTAGAGAATAATAAACTTTTTCATTTGTAATACTAGAGGTTAAGAAGTGAACAGATAACTAAAGTTTTTGAATTTGAGTGACAAAATACCTGGCAGCCTCCCATGAAATTTGGCCTGCACTGTTAGTAGCTACATACTTTTATATGGATCTTTTTAGGTCAGTAACCAAATTTGAGGGTTTAGGTATTATAATAACAGTAAATTCAGTAACTCCACAAATTCACAGAGTATGCAGTTAAAGATTTAACAACAAAGCAAAGAATATAAATAAGAGACTGGAAAGCAAATAGAAGAAAAGCCTAACTTCATGACATCATGCATTTGTTAGATAGAAAACATTGGTTCGTAACAAGGCTGAACTGATACAGTCAGTAATGAGATACAAGCACTGAAAGATTTTTACATGCAAAAGATCAAACAGAGTGTTTCTTTTCAGTCTGTTTTTTTTTTTTCAAAGTCTAAAGAATATAGCATAAAACAGCTGTGTTAATGAAATCAGTTTTAAAGGCAGAATCTTCCACGTTGCAGCTCTACATGGCATGAAGCAGATCTGCTGAACTTCAGGAACACAGATTGATAATGCAGCGTGCAGTTGATGTACTCAGGGCTCCTGTTCTGCAGGCAAAATGAATGCAGCAGTGCCAGATCATGTCATTGCACCCCCCTGGCACAGGGATGCCTTTCACCAGACCAGGCTGCTCCAAGCCCCATTCATCCTGGCCTTTAGCACGGCCTGCCTGAACCTTGAGCCAGCCGGCAGGGCCACCTGGGCTCGTGGTCAGGCTCCTCCAGCAAGTCAGCATCTGCAGAAATGTCCCTCATCCTGAAGAGACTTCATTCCTAGCAGTGCCCGTGTCAGCTAGTTTAAAGCTCTGAGCTGTCAGGTGTTATGTGTACCCTTTGTTATATTAAAAATGAGATGGCATGTAATTCAGCACAGAATTCAGAAATTTTACCATGCTCTTCTTGGAAGCTAAGGCACACTGCTGTTTTATTATTCCCAGTGCAGCTGGATAGGTTGCATTCCTATCCAGGCTTCTGAGCAAGAATTTCTAGCTAAACTGTGAAATATCTGTTTCCCCAGCAACATGCTGGTCACTTTAGTGGAACTTTGAGATCAACAAGGAGCTGGTTTAAGCTTCTCTCTCCACAGAAGTTCTGTAATATGAACCAGGCTCCTAGCACAACTAATGCAGGAGTAAGGACAGAGAACAAGATAAAAGATAACAAGATTTGAGGGGGAAAAATGTAATGTTTTAATATTTTTTTCAGTATTTCTGCTTTTCTTAAATCTATTCTTTATAAATACATGGAAAACAGGATTTTGAAATTTGTTTGAAATCTTTTAACAGAAACTCTTGACTTTCTCTTGAAAAGGCCCATGGAAAGTATATTTGACCAGCTTATTGCCCACTTACCTATTGATCACTGAGTTCCTTATTAAACCTTATTTCCTTATTAAGGAAACCACCTCAAGCACTGCCTACAGTAATCTTAGCTAAGTTCACAACATGTGAGTTATTTCCCCCTTATTTATTTCTACTTCATTGGAGCTTTTAATTTTTATTTGACTGAAAAGCTAACAAGCCTTTTATAGATTTTTTTTATTAAAAAAAAAACACAAAACCAAAAGCAAAACAAAAACAAAACAAAAATACCAGTAATTCAGTTAACACTTTGTCACTGTATTAATGAAAATCTTAATTAGCATTGCACAGTTCTGCATGTCAGAGGAATCAAGTATACCTAATGTTAAAAAATATCCCAACTGCTGCCAGTATTTCACTTGGTAACAATGCTGGGAAAAAATATTATTGAATTTATAGTAATATTAAGTAATCTATGTTCTACATAATTAAGGATGTAGCATGTCACAATAAACTGCACAGAAGGAAGAAGATGCATTTATCAGATGTATTACATATTTATTTCCATTCTGCAAGGAGAAATTTTGCATAATGACATTTTATTTGTAAGAATAAATTCCACATGAATGTTTTTTGATGGCAGATGGAGCACAAACAGTCATGATTCTGTGAAATTTGCAGATATGAGAATGGCAGTTGGAGAACACAAGTTTCACTGAAATTGAAATTACATGGCTTGTCTTGGAGGTGGTACATTCACTAGGTTTTGCAGATCTTCCATTAAAGGAATAGTGAATTTGGGGTTTTTTCTGGAGGTGGAATTGTCAGTCCTACCTTTGTTGTTATTTTCACTGAGAGAGTGAACAATTCGACTTCCATTTTTATCTAATTTTTTTTCTCTCCCCACCCACTCAGTGTTACCATAGCATGTACCTGTTGATTTGGTGCAGTTTTTGAGCTCCAGATGGAATGCAGATAGGTGACCTAGAAAAATTCACATAGGTGTGGGGGTAATAGGTTAAGTCCTGATTTTCACTGGGTAGTGTTATCCTCCCTTTCCTCGTGGCAACCTGTATCAGAGGTTTCAGGAGCAGCAGCACAACCCCAATGTGTTTCATGTATCATCTGGACAATGTGGACTTGCAAAACAAAAGCATCCAAACCAAGTATCTCCTACCCTGAGCTCCTGAGGGGGCAGCACAGCATGCCTGGAGCAGAATCCACCCCCTGGGAATCTGTGCTGTGCCTTAGGGTATTACAAGCATTGGTATTTTTGTGTAGGCTATGCAGTGAGGAGCACTGGTTTAGACTTAGAGATAAATATTTGCAAAGACTGTATCTCTTAGAGAAACTGGAAGACTGAGTTGGACTGTGGGGCTGCACTGTTTTTAACTTTTAATCCAACTCTTTTAATACCCTCTGCAGTAGGTAACTGACTTGAAAAGGTAAAACTGAATCTGAAACAGGAAAAAAAGATAAGAGAAAAAAGCAAGAGATGAAAAAAACACAGGCTTTTGAGTTGAAGATACAGTATTTTTTTCTGAAAAATCTCCTATATAGGTTAGAAAACAATTCCTGGCCTGTGCCTGGGTGTTAACAAGGCAGGTGAACCAAACTTGTGTTGACCTCCACATGCTTCCACATGCTCATTGACAGTATTTTCAATAACAGCTGGCATTATATTTTTTTCTGTCTCATGCTATGTTCCTTTGAACTAAACAAATATTTTGATTTGCAGCTGAATCAGGAAATATGTTCTCATCTTTCTTTCTAACGTGTCAGTGGGGTAGTGACATAATACTGTCTGTTGTTCTGAAACCTTGAGGAGTTTTTATGACTCTCTTTAACTCAGTGAATGATAAACTTCAGAAAAATTAATCTCTGGGCTTGGTAGTATACTTGTTCATCTTGGCTCATTGAGATCCAAAATGTACTCTTTCCTCCATCCCTAGAGAATGTTAAGTGGCCCCATTAAAAATCATTCTGAAATGCAACAGCTTTCAGAAGGCAGAATAAGAGCATCTGCACCATTAGCATAAGCAGTCTGTGAGGAGAAGGCACTACAATTGATTATTAAAGCGACCTCAAATTCATATTAGTCTTTCCTTTTTTTCCATCTTTCTCTTTTCCCCTTTCTCTCTCTTTTTCTTTTATTTTTTTCTTGCTTTCTTGCTTTCTTTTGTTCTGACTTTCATTACCATTGGGCATTTAACTTTTAGAAAGGCAATTCTGAATTAAAAGCTCGCCCAGATGGTTACTGAGCAAAGATTGTTTTGGATGACTGGTGTAGGCTAGATGCTGCTTGTCTTTTAAGGAATAAAGCATGCATTGCAAAAACTGGGGGATATAAATCTACCATACAGATATCCAGCACCCTTTCATCCACTCATGGTGTCAGCATTGCCAACCACTGCGCAAACTATTACTGATTTTTAAAGGGTGATTCTATAAATATTCCTGAACAGGCCTGGCACTGGATGATAGGAGGATGTTAGATATTTAAGATTTAAAAATAAAAGGTATTTTTAATTTTTTTTTTCCTTCTATAGAGAGAGAGCCTTCAGCAGTCTACAGACTTGGAGGACAAGAGTGGTAGAAGTGTTGAGTTCCTAAAGATAAAGTCTGTCATATTATAGCACAGTATCCATGAACTAGTTGCTTGCAAAAATTGCACACAAATGAGGATGCTGATGCTACCAAATGAATATCAGCTGAAATATATAGCTCCTTTCCCTATTCACATCCATTAGCAATCTCCTTCACTAGTGTTGTACAACAATTCTTTTTTACAAATATTTAATGTTCACTTTCATCCCTAATGATCATCCCTAGGTACAGTGAAATCAAAAGGAGGAACTGTAATGCCCTCACCCCTAATCTGGCAAATGCTAAGCTTCTTGTTTTATGAAGCAGTAAAGCATTTCTGTCCTTTAATCTTTCATTTCAAGAGTGAAAAATGGAATAGATGCCACAATTTAATGTAATGAAAAATAATCACAGTGCTCCTGAAAGCTAATGTAGCAGAAGATTCTTCTTAGAGAACCTCTGTAGTAAACTACACTCCACTAATCTTGTCTGCCACTCTCAACAGGCAGGGGCCTGGGGTTTGTGCTCTAGCAATTCTGTTTTACTGGTCAACACAGAATTTTAATTAAACATAACTTATAGGCCGAATCTTAAATGGAATAATAAAATCAAAGCATAACCTTACATGGAGTGTATTATGGTACACAAAGGTATTCTTGTTTTTTTTTCTTCTGAACTCATGGCTATCTTATGATGTTAAATAATCAGTCATTCAATCCATGCATTTAAAAGTGAGTTCTCCTTAGTATGTCAAATACATTAAATTTTTACAGATTTTTACACTAGTAAATGGAATTTTTCTTTTCCCTTCTCAGTAGTTGTGCCAGTTCATAAGTACAATTAAGTATTACTTTAGGGAAAAATAGGCCAATATGTTAATAGTGAATCCTTGATTATTTCAGATTTTTGTGAATACGTAAAATTTAATATGTTATCTGCATCTATATACTTGTACTGTATATACTTACATAAAAATACCCACTTTCAAAATTGGACAAAATATCTGCTTATTTATTTATTTATTTCATACTTTGAAAAAATGCATCTACTAATGGACTTTGGGAGAAGAACCTGTGCATACCTGCGTGTGCATGTATGTGGGGATGTGTGTGTGTGTTCGTGTGTATTTCCATGTACAGGTCTTACTGGTACCTGTCTGAGTTTTCTTTAAAGAAATATGATTTTAAGTGGACAGATATGAAAGAAACATTAAGTTAATTAGCAGAAGAAAACTGTGCAAGGTCACATGAAAATAAAATGTACTAATAGTACTTAAGCTAATATTTTATATTCATCCTGTATCATAGTGTTTGGTAAGAGCATAATTTTTCATAGCAGATTTTTGCCTTACTTAGCATGCATGAGTTGGCAATGAAATTTTCTGTAGGGGCAGTACAAGATTTGTGCATCAGCTGATTTCTTTTTGAATATTTATGGATTACACTACACAGCCTTGTCCCGAGATACACAGGATTTTGTGAGAGCTCTTGTAGGGTGATTCACCTCGTTTTATTCTAGTTCTAAGAAGGCCTGCAAAGAGCATCAACAGGACTTTCTAATGCTTAGAGCCTCGACATGGCAGCGATGTGCCCCTGCAACAACATAGGTCAGCAGCCTGCTGGGCTGCACTTGGCAGAGCATCGCCAGCAGATCAAGGAAATGATCCTGCCCCTCTGCTCAGCGCAGGTGGGATACAGCTGGAGTGCTGGACCCAGGGCTCCCAGTACAGCAGAGACATGGACACGAAGAAGACAGTCCAGTGAATGGCCATTAAGATGATTAAAGGATGGAGCATCTCTCCTAGGAGGAAAGGATGAGAGACTTGGGACCTGAACCTGGGATGGTTTAGCCTGAAGAAATGAAGGTTCAAGGGAGATTTTGTCAATCTAGATAAATACATGAAGGGAGGTGCGAGGACAGAACTAGGCTCTTTGCAGAGGTGTCTGGTGACATGGCAGGAGGCAAAAGGGCACAGGCTGATTTATCCAGAAAGGTTGTGGTGTCTCCATCCTTGGATATATTTAAGTGCTGACTGAAGATGGTCCTGAGCAATCTGATCTAGTTGACCCTGCCTTGAGCAGAGGAGTTGGGCTAGAAAACCTCCAAAGTTCCCTTCCAACATCAACCATTCTGTAATTCTGAGACCAGCTTGAATACCTTATGCTGCCTTTATTCCTATGAAAAGACAGTAACAAAATAGCCCTGACAAAAGTAGTTCAGAATGTGGACTTAAGAGGATTTCAAAGCTAATAATATTCTAAGAAAAATAGGAAAAATTGAGTATCAACATTAAGCCTTCTGTTAAAAAAAAGAAAAAAAAAAAAAGTAATGTGGAGTTTCCTCATCTGCATGTCTCTGGCAGAGGGTTGTATCCTTCACTGCAGGATTGGAATAGGCTGAGCAGGAACATCCCCTGGGGACAATGTGACATGGAGTTCACAGCAATCTAAACAGGTTCATTCAAGAAAGGATCAGCTACTACAGATACACTTAAAGGAGAAGTAACAAGAGGAGGTTAACATGGCCTTTTAACCCTTTAGCCTCCCTTTTGCCACTCAGGCTTTACTTTCCTATTTGCCCCTTTGAGCAAGTCAATAATTGTCTATTCATATTGTCAGTGAAAAAATAATAAAAAGCTCAATCCTCCAGGAGTACTTCTTTATGACCAGTGTAATGACTGTTCAATATGATCTTCATCAGTTCTATTCTGTCTAGTTCAGTACTCATTGTCTCCAAAAAGTTAATTTAAAATAGTACAACAGAATTTATAAAGAAAAAGAAATCTGAGATAAGAAATTCCAGAATCAAATTTCCTTTTACAATCTCAGTACCACTCCCCATACATTGTGTCAGTCTTTAACTGCACAGAAATCAATATCTGTGCATAACGGGAATGCCATCCCTTTGTGAGTCTCCTCCATCCATGTCATCACTTGATACTGAGGTTTTTACTCTGTTCAAGTCAACTGAAATACTTGTTGCCTCTGTCTGGTGCCTTTTAAACACAAGATGAAATTCTGCTGTCAGTATAATTTTTTTAAGCATTCAGTGTTATTGATAATAAAATAAGTATCGATGTACATGAATATGTATGTGGCAGTTTGGTTATAAATGAATGCAGATTGATTTTCAAGATTGTTGAATTAATATTTGCAACAGTTTCATTTTTAAGACCAGAATGTTTTAGGGATCTCTGTTTCTGAAAAATGTAGTTAGCTTTATGTCCAGAGGATGCTACAATATCTTATTTTGGTTTGTACTTTCAGGTACTGTTCTGTGCTCCTGTGTTCCTTATATATAACTTACCTTTGGAACAGGATGCCTTTGGAGATTGTGGAATTGCTATCCCAGTAAGAAGAATAATGCAAACATTTCAGTATACTAACTGTACTTATATGACAGGAGACAAACTCTTTTCATTCCTTCTAGACCAACTTTTCCAGGATTCCTAAGAAAAAAAGCTCAAAAATCAAATTCATTTTTTGTGTGTTTTATTCATGAAAATAGAATGGCCTCACTTCCTCTGGCAGTGATGTCACACAAGATGTGCTAGAGTTGTTGGCTGGTACAACTTGGAACAATATAGAACTTCAACCAAAATGTGTTGCTCTAGAAACTAAGAGTTGGTTTTACACGCAAATTTCCAAGTTACTACTACTTGTGGCTGCCATGGGGTGTGTTCATGATTTGGCTTTGCTTTAGTCACTGTATCTAATTTCAATATTATTTCCCTCAATCCCCAGCAAAGATCCACAATTTTGCTATTAGAAATCTTTGCATTCTGTACTACATTTACTGAGAGGGATTAACTCTTTGTTTTTCAGAGCTTCCATATGGCTGGGAGAAAATTGATGATCCCATTTATGGCACTTATTATGTTGAGTAAGTTCCTAAGTTCAATATTAAGTTGCTATTAATATGTCATGATCTAATACTGGTATCCACTGCAATGCTCAGCCTGGCAAGGAATGGGTACAATTACCTGTTAAACTAAGGGTATACCAGGAATTCTCAGTCATCAATGCAGTTAATATATCCAGATGTATTCAAAGTGTCCCAAATCAGTGACTCAGGCATTCAGTCACCCTCTTTATCCAGGGCCTGGTTTCATGGTCCCTTTCCAGCTGACACTTGTACAAAGAACATATCCATTAAAGAGACATTGCATTTTCTATCTAAGCTTTGAATATCCAGCAAGGTATAAATCTTGTTAATCAATTAATAGAGCAAAGCATAATCATTTTAGCTCAGTTAAAATCTGTTTCTGGGTAGTCCTCGCTTTCTGCAAATCAGGTGTTTATGCTGGTTGTACCAGAAGTCAAATTTTTTCTATGCTGCAGATACAATTTTATGTTTTATTTTGTATTTAAAAGTGCAGCTGAAAACAATATAAATTCTATTTTTATAGCACAATCCTTGGTTTCATTTTCTTCAGATTCTGTTTTAGTTATGAAACAAGAAAAAAGCTTCTTCCTCTGTGCAAAGGCCAAAAAAATGCTTTTGTTTGAAGTAATGGTAGAATCTGGCCAGTTTGTACATAAAATAAGTAAATCTGAGAGTTTTTTAACTTAACATAGTGAATGAGACTTGTGAAAATGAATCTAGATTCAAATTGTGATACCTTTTTGGGGGGGGGGGGTTGTCTATTCTCACTCTGCTCTCTACAGACAGTATGCAAGAGAGACAGAAAACCACTCCTGTCACTGTGCAGATAGCAGTTGCAAGGTTGAGAAACAACTATCCATTAGTGCTTTTTATTAAACAACAGAGATCTTTAGAGAATATTGCCCCTGACCAAAAATTTCAATTTCAAATCTTGACACTCAAGCAGTATATTTATCTAATTGTTTCATAGAAAATAGAAAAATTCCTTTGTGTCTCACATTTTTTCATTGGTCTCTTGAATCCATACCAGCACACTGACTGTAGGATTGCCATGGACAGGAACTGGAGATGCAGCTTTTCCAGGCTTCAGGACATGCTGCTGTTATGCAAGGGTTTAGGTGTGCAGGGAGATAATAAAAATAATTCGATTCCTGGAGGTCTAGAGGATGTAAGATGTCCCTTCCTTACCTTCTGCCACAGCAGCAGCTTGTGAATGCCTATGCATGTTCCCCAGCCATCTACAAAGCAAACAATCAACAGAAAATGGTGTTTGTTCACTGCTCTGCTGACTCCTTCTGTCCCATTCTCCAAATGCCAGAGCACCTGCTCTCCTTCTTTGTCCCCAGCTTGCTTCCTGCCCTCAGGTGAAAGAGGCAGCAGCTCTATCTACTTTGCTGCTCAGCCCAAGTCACCTTGGTCAGTCCAGATGGAAGTAAAAGGATTAGTTTTGAAGTCCCTACATAATACCATTAAATTACTCCTCCTTGTAATGCCTGAGCTCTTTTGTGATATCCCCAAGTAGGCAGGGGATGCAGTTCTCCTATCATTTTGTACTTAACCCCTGCCAAAGATTTCTGCACGTGTAATTATCCAGCTACTGGGTGTAAGTAAATCTTCTTCCCCAGTGGTTTTTAGGGTATTTTGGAGTGTAACAGGTGTTGTGCAATTTTTGTGCAGTAATCTCTTACTGAGACTCCCTTGGTTGTTGGTGCAGCCTGAGGCATTCTGGCACCAGCAAGGCTCACACTCCACTGCAGAGTCAGGAAAGGAAGGAGTATTTATCTGCATTTCACGTCCAACCACAGGTAAACAGATGCAAGGCACCAGGGCCAGATGTTATTGTGCAATTACATATTTTAAGGCTGTTAGTGCCAAATTTATTAATCCTACCACAGATAAGATTTGTGGACAAATACATCAAACCTACTGCAGTCTCTGAGGTTTTTAGAAGTGGAATGGATGCTCATGGTGTGGCATTAAAACTGAAGCCCTGCTAAATTCACATGGAGTTTTATAGTCAGTAAAATGTAGCTGTAGTTTAATTTGCTGTCTGAGCTCAATAAGTTTGAAACAAAGATTGCTTTCCATTCTTCCTGCTACAATATATAACACTCACAGCTTTTTTATTACCAGTACTCAACAGATGAATTCATTTCTAACTAGATAAAATAAGATTACAATAAAATCTCTTAATTTTGTCATAAAAGTAGGTAAATTATGAAAAACAAGATTAAAAACTTCCACGTATTTAGGTCCAGTCTGAGTTTACATGCAGGCCTACAAAATCCTCATAAGAGAAGGGTTTGTACTCTGCTCACTGAGGTGCTTGTAACCCATGGGAAGTTTGTACGGTTGAGCAATGAGGCAGACAGACTCCCTTCCACCTTACAAGGAACAGCCATGTTCAGCTCAAATATTCTGAGATAAAGCTAAAAAAGAAAACAAACCAAAACAAAGAAACTTAAATCTCTTGCTAGTCAAGTTACTAAAAACAAATCACAATGTATTTGCAAATTCTGTTTAGAAAAGTCTCCAATATAACTACCTCTCTTAACCATGCATTAATGTAGGTGTGAGATAATATTATAATTTTCATTTGCTTTTTTATGCAGCTCCAGAGTTCATTTGTAATGTGTAGACATTTGACATAAATGAGAAGTGTTTGCTATATATTTGTTAACTTCCATGCAATCTGGTCTTAATTCATAAACTAAGAACTAGCGGCGCTGAGCTGTGCAGAGCTATGGAGAGAAAGCAGTCATTAGAGTGCACTGGGTCTTTCAGGATTCTAATTGCCAAAAGATTGTTTTCCTCTTCAAGGATTACTAACTACAACACAGAGCTCAATTTTCAGACACGGACTCTTTAATAAAACAGCTAAATGAGCTGTACAGGTATTTATCCTAGAAAAATATACCACCTTGATTTACAACTTCTGACAATTCTCTACTCAAATAGAAAAGGTTATCTCAGGTCTTTTTGTCATTATAAAGTGTTATCAACTGAAAAATGTGAATATAAAGAGTAGATAGGCACTAACAAGTTATACATTAGAATATCCATTTTATAGGCATCCTGATCCCCGGAATTGCTTTGTTGAGTAATAGGCAGTAATTTCAAAAGCTATAGGCAAAAACTGCAAAAAAGCCCCATCTCAAATATAAAGTAGATAAGAAAATGAGATAGGTTAAAATCCTTCTACTGGTGCCCATGCTCTGACCTGCTACCATTTTGTCAGAGCACAGTGCCTTGACCATCAATTAAAGTCTGCAAATTAGGCACTACAGCCGCAAATCTGCTAAGGATGTGTTTCAGTTATGTACATCTAACCTGAAACTCATCACAAAAACAACTTTGCCTGGCCCCACTGACTGCTGAGAGGGCAGAACTGTGTCTGTGTCTTATAGGCTGGCTGGTGGTGATGGTACCTCCCCATCACACAGAGACAGTATTTGAGCATCACAAGGAAACGCAGCTCAAAAGAAAATCCACCTCTGAGGGTGTGTCCCCAGCTGAGATACAGCGAGCTAAGAGGGGCCAGCAGCACCAGCCACTCCTTCTCTGCACAGCCACAATGCCACTAGAATAAATTAGTTGGATAAGGTTTTGGATTAGGATTTTTGATTTAATATATATTGTATAAAATAAAGGAAGAAAATTTAAGTTAGAATTGTTCACTGAATTAGATCCTGTGAGCAATGAGCAATACATTTTGGCTACCATCCAAAATCTGT
Organism: Pyrgilauda ruficollis; assembly: GCF_017590135.1. NCBI lineage: Eukaryota > Metazoa > Chordata > Aves > Passeriformes > Passeridae > Pyrgilauda > Pyrgilauda ruficollis. The sequence continues at coordinate 5,466,706 of NW_024524711.1, read as the reverse complement.
TTTAACCACAAAAGCACTTACTTGTAACCATCTCTAAAACTCACATTTGGCTTGTCTTATGATGGCCTAGGCTAGTAATTTATATTTTGTATGCTGTTGAAGTAGCTAGATGAAAAACTAGAATGTCAAGAGAATTACTTAGCTTAATATTTTCTTTCTCAAGTAAACTCCTCAGGAGCACTTTTTTCTGATTTAGCCAAGAAGCTATATAGCACTTAAAATTGCATAAAAGAGATGTGTTTCATGTAACATCAGTATAGGAGCATAATACAATATTACTGACTGCTAAAAATTACTGATTATTTTATAAATATAACTTTCTTTTCTTTGAGTCCTCCTAGGCACAATATGTTATGCAGATTGTTTTGGGTTTTTTTATTAGTTGGAAATTTCACATTGTGCTTTGGAGATTGCACACTACCAAAAAGCAGTCAAAATACGACAATAAATTGGAGTTTAGAATTATTAAAGTTGCACCAACAAGATGAGATGCTTCAAGAACCTGTTAATCTTCTTATCTGATCTGATAGGATGAAATGTCATTGTCAGCTGTTATTAATGATATTTCTGTTTAAATGAACCAAACCACAACTTAAACTATACCTAGAAACTGTAAGTAGGCAATAAAATATGGATTCTAGCTGATGTCAGTACCACAGTAATTAATCTTTCTTGAGCCATGAGCACAGATTAGCTAAAATCCCAACTTTCTTGTATCACAGAACCACACTTAAGTTGAACCTTAGGTCTGCAGGGGCCCTCCTGCAGCTCTGAGATGGGCCCTGCAACTGCAACATGACACAGAGCATAATGCAAAGTCCTGAATGAAGACTGGAGTGTAATCTTGGATATCCATACCCTGCACGATATGGCACAAAAGCCATGGGAAATCTCTGCTCTTGTGGAGGGCAGCTGGAGAACAGGGCAGGATACTTTAGAGCCCCTAGAGTAAGAGATGATCCCTATGTTGAGGCAACTAACCCACATGTACAGCAGCCCTGGTTGAAACCTTATTAAATTCTAACATAAAACAAGCTAGGTACTGTACTCCATACCTCCTCCTGAAAGCTGTTTTCTAACTTCACACTTCTCTTTTGAGAAGCCTACAGACTTCAAGTCTGAAATCCTGGCGTCTTTAATACATTCTAGTATTTACTTCCAAATGTATTCATAGAATGCAGTTATATATCAGAATTAATTCTGCTTGAATAAAAAGCTAAAACTCCTTTGATCTTCTGTAATAGAATACTCTCTTTCACTGGTCTTCTTGTAAAACCTTTCAGAGATTAATTTCATTTGATCATGGGTACTCATAAAACTCCTTTGATCTTCTGTAATAGAATACTCTCTTTCACTGGTCTTCTTGTAAAACCTTTCATAGAGATTCATTTCATTTGATCATGGGTACTCGGAACTTTGTGTAGTATTTGAGTTTCATCACTGTCTTGTGTAAAGGCAAAAACAGTATTTCCTTTACAACACGGAAACACAAATGATAAACATATCACATAATTACTTTTTTCATGCTTATGTTAGTAGCTTATTATTACCTTTTTTTAATGCACATAAGTCTTGGTTTCTCCATTTTTAACTAGTGAAGTTTTTCTCCCTTTATCATAAGTTTCTAGGTTTTCAGTAGAATAAGGTGGTGAAGAACCTGGCAATTACCATAAATAATAGAAAGCAAAAGTCAAGGAAAGGAACAACTACAATGTTAACCGGCCTGTCTGAAGAATGGAAGGAAATGAGAGGGACTTTCTCTGTCTGCAGCATAGACTAAAATTTACTGAAAGCCATTACTGAAAATTTTAGAGTATGAGAGTAAGCTAGCTTACTTGAATGAGTTATAGCCATGTGAACGAAGTATCAACTTAAGGATTTATCACATTTACTTCATCTCATTAAATCAAATATTCTTTTACATGACTGAAAGTCTTTTAATTTCATTAGCACTGGCCACTAAATCCTATTTTGCAAGTGTATTGCACTCCCATGGGACTTGCTGCCTTTCCTGTACCTCACGTCCTAATGGCAATTCCACTTATCTTCTTTGAAGCTGTGGTAGGATCAAAATCTCAAAGGACCTGAAAAGTGTTTAATGCGGCACAAAAGGTCATTGCAATGTAAAAAAAACCGAACCTTTTAGGATCTTAGAGTTGTGAAAGTTACCAGGTAACATGTCCAAGTGCTTAAACCCATGACTGGGATTGGATTTTCAGAAGAGCTCAATAGATGGTAATCCAGTGAGTATAAATAAGGAGTGACAAAAGCCTGCCCTTCTGTACATATGTATTTGATTCCCCAGAGCAGTGTTGGAAGCACATGCCCCCTCTCTTTGTTGTGATTCTATTGTGATCCTATCTTGCAGCAACGTTCCATGCAGCCTGTTATATTGGTTTGCCTCCTTTGGAGAGCATGCTAAACATATCCCAGGACAGGATTGAAGGATAGCTCAGTGATAGATAAAATGTGTGCTTTAAAGAATTAAAATCAAGGATATAGTGACAGTAGTGGTAAAGATCACAGTCCTAAACACAATGCAAAAAGATAATGGTGTAATGCCAGAGATGGACTTAATGACCTGTAGTAGGAAATGTAAAACTTCAAGAAAAAAATGTATGTATTAACTTTTCTTATATTTCATATATGATTTGCATAGTTCTTATCTACCATCTAATTTAGTTTCTCCATCTGATTTTTCTGTACAGCTGAGCAGATACACACTGTAGTAATAAAAAGGAACAATCAATTTATTACCCATTAGATTTATTTGTAAATTACCATCATAAAAGCACTCTGTTGTCTAGGCTTTTGGTTTTGTGTAAGTGAGTAAATTCACTTACAACTAATTGATAATAATGCACAAAACTGGTTGAGATTCTTTGAATCATCCACAGAACAGTGGTCATGCTGAAGACATGGAAAACTGTTGCTGTAGCATGTTTCAGCAGTGCTGCTGTTTCATATGTAGTCCCATAGATCACAACACAACAATTTGTATGTAGCAGATTTAGCATATTGAAGTGATAGGATGCTGCTCAGTGCTGTTCATTACACAGGGAACTGGTTGTATATCCTCATCCTGAACAAAATTGTGTGGAATGTAAGGGACGTGCTCAGGCCCATTGGGGCCTAGAGCACCCTACTGTGGAAATTATCATTTCACCCAACTGAACGCAGTTTTTAATCAATACCAATTTTTTTCCAGCCACATAAATAGAAGAACTCAATTTGAAAACCCTGTCCTAGAAGCAAAAAGGAAGCTACAGCAGCATAACATGCCCAACGCAGAACTTGGAACAAAGCCTATGCAGGCCCAAGGTTTCCGAGGTACAGTACCACGTCAGCTGTCTTGGCTAAGATGAAAGAACCTGCTCTCCTGTTTATGTGACAATGATTTTGTCACAGTCTGGTTAAAAGAATAGCATTGCCAATACTCAAAATATTATCGCCTATATCTTAGCAATTTTCTCCCTTAAATGTCCGGGTTCCAATAGTTGCAGGACTCAGCAGCCAACTAAAACTTTCAGAGGTGCAGAGAAAAACAGAAAAGTCGAATCCAGTGTTTCCTAAATGCTGAGAAATTGAAAGCACAATAAGACTCCCAAAGTAATTTTCTAAATAAAATCATAAATTCTGTTCCTGGGAATGTACAACTCTCTCTTGAGCACCCAAGTTTGACAACACTGAAATACTTAATTGTACTTTCTCTAAATTACTCTTAATTGATATTTGGTATGTTTCTAAGCTAGCTCATCTAGTGAGCATCAATTAAGTTAAAAGCCTCAAGCACAGTGTTATGGGAGTTTACAGGAATGCAGCCCTTTGGTAACAAAAAGGAGCTGTATAAGCAGCAAACAATACTGGTATCAACAAATGAACTTTAACATAAGGTTATTGTTGAGGTGAATTCTCTGTGTGTGGAGACACAAGGCTTGACTCCATTTTCTCAGAAGGCTGATTTATTATGTTACATATTATACTAAAATACTACATAAAAACTATACTAAAAGAACAGAAAGAAAAGATGATCAGAAGGCTACAAAGAACAGGAATAGAACAGAATTCGTAACAAAATCTTGTGACTGCTCACAGCCTCGGCACAGGTGGCTGTGACTGGTCATCAATGGAAAACAATCCACATGGACCAATGGAAGATGCACCTGTTGCATTCCACAGCAGCAGATAGTAATTGTTTACATTTCTTTCCTGAGGCTCCCAGCTCCTCAGGAGGGGAAAAATCCTAGGAAAGGATTTTTAATAAAATATCATAGCTACAGGTTATAGTCAGAGAGTGAGGCTTGTTCTCCTTTGTAACAGTAGAAAGCTTCTCATCAACCTTACCTAGACCCAAATTTGCGCGCCTGCGCCCCGCTCCCAGGAGGTCCCGCAGCGTGAATGACCTGTCGCAGTGCCGGCGCGAGCGCGCCGGGGCCCGCGGGCTGTACGGTACGTCCCGCTGCTCGCCAGCCCCAGGGCCAGCTGGGCTCACAAACTCTGCACCTTCCCCAACCCTCCCTCACCGACTGCAGCATGGCAGAGGAGCACGGGGACCCCCGGCACCCACAGCGCACCCCGAGGCACGCGGAGAGGGGACACGATGTTTGCACAGAAGTCATGTGTGTCACTTGTTGGATGCCTAAACCCCGTGTGTTTGGAGAGAAAAGCTTGTCTAGTATTTACCTCTTCTGGGTAACAAATGGAATGAGACATTCACAGGGGATGTTTTCCTCACTGTGGCTGGGAGGGAAATTACAAGGAATGTATTACTTTGTAGACAAAGCTGAATTTATAGGTTAGGAAAGAGGTTTTTAAATTACCTCACAGATCATTTTTATTGTTGTGATTATTTTAGCTACGCAATATCCACTTCTAAATGGATTTCTAATATCAAAGGATATTTATATCTTTTCATTTATGGCTGATCTGCCATAGATAAGAAATAAGTTTTAAGCTTTGTATTAGTACAAGAACCCACAAATATTTTTCCTGGAATGCCTGCACTCTTTATTTTCTTACCTTTGATACACTGCCACTTGGTGTCAGCCAATATTGTTATGTGCTGTCCCTGCTGTGTTGCGACTAGGTCAGAACTTTTGTCTTTCTTGTGTTGACTGATGTAGAAAAACCACTCTTCACCCGTGATGCATCACAGCTGAAGGGGACATTCCTCAGCACAACTCTTAAGAAAAGCAACATGGGTTTTGGATTTACCATCATTGGTGGGGATGAGCCGGATGAGTTTCTCCAGGTGAAGAGTGTAATTCCTGATGGGCCTGCAGCACAAGATGGGAAAATGGAAACAGGTAATTATGAAAGTTCCTCTGTTCTTTTATACGAGAAATAGAATGAGAAATAGATTTCTGAGTCTCACTCTCTCCATAAATACATATATTTTCCATACGACTTTTTGTGTTAATATGCAGAAAAGGTAAGTTTCTTGGTAAAAATTTCTTGTTGATAAGTGCCAGGTAGCTTATTTTTCCTATTTCACAATATTTTAAGGGAGAAAAGATCTCTACATTCCCCTACATAAAAATGGGTTATGTTTTATAGACTGTTTACTTAAGGGAAGTCTACATGGAAAGAAAAGAGACAGAGAATACAGACTACTAAGTGCAAATTTATTTCTTTGGAAAGGATGGTTTTGCAAAATAGTCAGTTGAGTCTCATCCAATACTGTTCTCATTAGAACCATCATAACAAGAGTTTTCAGTGTGGCATATGGACACACAGGAATTTGTGTCCTATTAAAAAAGAATCTGTGAAAACTCATGAAATAAAAGAAACTTCTGAAGAGATTGAAAGCTGTTCTGAAGATTGGACCACCATTACAAATATTTTCATGTTCACAGATTGATAAAGATTGCAAACCACTGTCTGAAAGGTCACATCAGGTCTACATATGGATGAAACTCTTGGAGGAAGATGAATTCTGTTTCCAAGCGGTTGTCATCTTCATTAGGAAAAGACAGAGAAAAACAGAATTATTTCAGTTGGCAGGAACCTTCAGTCACTAGCCCCCTGCTTATAATAAGACTAACTTGGATCAGGTTTCTCAGGGTCTTGAGAAAATTTCATGAAGACACAGGTTCCTCAGCCTCTCTGGACTCCTTTCCTAGTGTTTCTCCACTATCATGGTGAAAACTTTGGCCCAGAATTTGTGGATGCCTCATCCTTGAAAGCGTTGAAGGCCAGGCTCGGCAGGGCCCTGAGCAACCTGGTCTAGTGGGTGGCAAAGGAGATAGACGATCTTGAAAGTCCCTTTTAACACATACCATTCTATTGTTCTATGATTTTTGTTCTTTAGGTCCACTGGGCCTTCCACGGGTACAGCTGGTTACTAGGGACTGGAGTCCTGTGCTCCTGTGTTTGTGCAGCCCTGTCACTCTGTACCCCCTCTTTTGCGTAATTTATCCTTCCATTTCTCACCAAGGCATAGAAATAAAGAAATGCTAATTTGGGATTGTTGTTGCCACTGTAGAAAACCCATTTCATGGTGGCCAGAGTCACTATGAAGATAATTTTCTAAATTTTGATAACAGATCATTGTGGATGGGTCACAGCAGCAGAGAAAGATGCTTTTAGTGTGTTACAGTGCAGGGAGCAGACACAGAAAAAACTGCAGGCACAAATGATGCTAGTGCATCATTTTGTTATGCATCATTTGAATAGTCTGAAGTGATTTTTCTGGAAATTTCATTTCATCTTTCTTTTATTGTAGTTTTGTTGGGTTTTTTTTTTTAATCGTAGTCATATTCATATGTCAGAATAAATCACCCTGGATTCTAGTTTATTTTGTAAGACTCTCCAGGACTCACAAAACAGGAAGTGTAAAGGTTAGGAAAAGTATTATTTAAAAAAAACAAACAGGACTTGCTTCATAGCTAATGTTATAGCCATCATGATGTTTCTAATGCCAAAGAGATAAAAAAAAAATTTTTATGAAGAAACAAAATGCAAGAGAGAAGTAGAATATAGATTTTTGGCACTGTTTTTACAAAAAAACATTAGTCTAACAGCTTTTTACTTTTCAGTACTTGTTGCCATTTTATCTTAATGCAGTATGGTTCCCAAAGGCAAAATTTATTAAATTAGTTGATTAGGGGAACAAGGGATACAATAGACTTCCTGAAGTTCAGAAGATTTCAGTGACATAAATTTCATTTTTTCTTAATATTTTCATACTATCTAATACATGGCATGAGAGCTTTTCTTTGTTTGTCATGGTTCAGCATTCTCAGATGCAGAACTCAAATGTACTTACTTGCTAATCTCTCTAAAGTGTGGGTTGTTTATTAGTGAACTTGATTATATGGAGTTATTTTCTCTGGAAAACAGGGTATCCTTGCAACTTACTTGAATTTTTATGCTGAAATATAGGTTTCACAACACTGTTGATGTTCATTATTGTAGTCACGGATTGTGCTGAGAACATGTAAGAAAAATGTTTTTAAAATGCATAGGAATAGCATTAGGGATTTTTTTCCCTCAGGTAATTAATTCGACTGCATTAGGAATGCAAAACAGAAATTTACATTCAAATATATAATCACTCTACAATTATATGACCCCAAAACATATAAAATTAGACCTCAGAACAAATTTTGGCCTCAAATGTCTTTGTTTTTAAGAAGAGTCACAGATTCTGATATAAAGTAATTGGAGAATCTCACACTAATGATTGTGACATCTAACACTGGTTATATGAATAAAGTAATTTTTAAATATATTAATGGAAAACTGGAAAAATATATTTAAGGTCACAATGTTTATAAAAGCATCGTTCAACAAAGTGCTTGCATTTCCTGATATCAAATCCTTTTCATATTTCCTGAATTAGAGTTTCTCGCCCTATTGAGCTATTGTACAATATAATCAACTGAAGATATGAAAACCTCCCAGGTTACATCAATAGCTTTTTGTTCAAAAAGCTGTTAAAATCTTACGTTGGAAAACTACTTGAAATTACATCTCTTTCTTTTTGTTTGTTAGTTAGACATCACTGGATAATGAATAGAGCTTTTAAAATATTTTATTTATTCTTTTGATACTATGCTTCATTGTTCAATTTATGTGCACTCCATACGTGATCAGTCATGGGAAGCTTTGGTTATAGAACAAAACATCAAATTGTGGCTCTAGGGCAGCATAGTAGAAAGTCTGAGGGCAGTGACAATGATCTGTGAGGTAACCTGAGTGTAAGGAATAATCACAGCACTAGTGCCTCCAGCTCTAATATGATTTGGACCCTGTCCTTTGCAAAGCTGATACTATTTTTTGGCCAAGTGGTTATCAAAATCTTCATATTTCAGATCTGCATGACATTTGGGGGAAATATGAAGAAATAGCATAATTTCATTTATGTTACCTAAACTTTGGCCACAAGCTGAAGACACTGAAGCTGTACTTCAAGCTAATTGTTAAAGAAACAAGCTCATAGAAAACTGCTTTGGTTTATGTCTCCACCGAAAATCTAATCTAGGGGTCAGAGACAAATGCTATTCAAAGAGTGGGTCTATGTAAGACATTGTCACCCTTAAATGTGATCATAACAATGAAGTTTGACCTGAAAGTTTCAAAATGGAGCAATTTTGGATTTAATCCTTTGGAACATAGTTGGAAAAGGCTTTCAAGATCATCCAGTCCCACCTCTCATACCAGAAACAGGTGAAGCTTCCACTAAGCCTGGTGGAACTCCAGCGTGTGACCGCACAGCTTGATTTCATCAGCAAGCTGGTTGAGGGACACAATCCCTGTGTCCAAGTCACCAATAAAGATGTTAAATGGTGCCTGTCCCAGTACTGACCCCTGAGGAACACTGCTGAAAGCCTGGAAGCCATCGGGAGCACAGAAGCAGCTGCCTGACAGTGACTTGACACTGCTGTGAAGCAAAGCAATGAGGCAAACCGAGTGCACTGAGATGCAACAAGAGATCTGAGGTCCTGCCAAGCTATCAGAACCCCTTGGTGCCAGTGCTGGGCACTAAGAGGTATTTATATTTGTCCTAGACCCACAAGAAGCCTCACAAGCAGACTCAGAGGAACCACATCTTAGTGGATGAGTCAAAAACAACCGAAATTACATTCCTGATCCCATTCGCCAGATGTTTCAGAATTCATTGGGGCTATTATGCCCTCATGTAAATCTAGCATCTGTGTGCTAATGGTTGTTAATAATCCTGAAAATGCCTTTCTAGGACATGTTTTAGCATTTGGAGCTCAATCAAGCTGCTGGATATGAACATTACATTCCACAGCAACTCTGCCTATATCAGGACAGCCTAGGAGCTGATGCCACATTCTTTTCTGGGAGGTTACATTGCTTTGTCTTGTCTGAAGCCTCATGCAGCCAACAGAAAACTGTCTGTATTTAAGATGCCCCTGCATTCGATTAAAATGCTGGTAAAAGACTGCATCTACATGAAAAGATTTGTATACAGTGAGTGATTTTGACTGACTGCTGTTCTAAGGCAAACAAAGATTTAGGCCTGCGGCTGAGTCAGATAAAAGCTCAAGCTGCAAAGGCAAAAACTCTCCTACAATTCTCAAGGTTATTCAATGGACTGGATAAACTCTAACACTCCCACATAATCAAGCTCGGGGAAAGATTCTCACTCTCTGCATTTCAGCAAGCTCCATTTCCTTTGGTGAAAGTTTCCAGGAAACAGCTCAAAGACGTGGTGCAAAGGTGGTTCTTGGAGTCTGGTGATGACCCTTCTGACTGATGAATATCTTTGATCACTGCAGGGTGAACTTTCCAGAAACATAAATCTGTGGGGAAATGTCATAGCTCAACAGTGTGAATCAAGAAAGGGGAAATACATTCTTTCATTTCATCTGCCAAGTATGCACTTGGCCAGTTTTAAGATGCTAAATCATCTGTAAACAATGCAAACTTGGGCTTTTATAGAGGTTGTTCTCTCAGGAATGGTAGTTTTTCTATATTAGTTGATCTATTTTAGAGATAGAAATTCATAAATTAAAGATAAGGTTCAGCTAACAGATATACCTTGTCTACAATTCAAATGTCTACACCTACCAAATAAGCAGACATCTATTACTTTTGTATGACTGTATCAGGATGAAGCCTAGAGAAAAAAGCTAGAGATTGGTGCCACATCTACCACTCAGAATTTCTACCACACCTTAGAGATCTCCAAAGGGAATGAGTTAGAAATACTGGAAAGAGCGGCCCATTGCCTTGCTTCTGTCCATGGACATTTGTTAAGACCCATAACGATCTTCTGCATATGATGAATTTTGCAAGAAGCTGAGATTACTTTAAAAGTAATAAAATTGGAGAAACCACACTTGTTGATCTACAAAACCATGAATGTTATTATTTAAGTGAATAAGAGCAAACCCAAAGCCATTATCAGGAGGTTGAGCCTACAATGTCACTAGGCTTAGGAAATAATTATCTCGTTTCATTAATGCATATTTTTTCACAGTGAGGCTAATATCTTACAACCTTTATAAAAAGTGGAGTACTCAAGACAGAAGGAATTGGGAATATCTACAAAAGGATGCATTTTTACAAGTTCAAACAGATGCTTAATTCTGTTCCCTGTTTATCCATTGTCAGATCATGTGAATAAACCATCATCTCACCTAATGTGAGCTCAGCTGAGATGCAAGCTCTCTCGTCTGAGCAACAGAAAAGATGAACCATGTATGCACAAAGAATACCTTCAATCCAAAGAAACAAATATATTAAAATTAAAATCTATGTTTTGGCAGTCATCTGGAAATGTTAATAATTTCAGATCAGCGCTCAGTGTATCATGACCACACACCTCAGTACCTATAGTAAAGAGGTCATGTCTTTCTGAAGTGCTGTCAGTCCAAACCCAACCCAATCTTTTACAGCGTTCCCCTCCCTTGGTAGCCAATTGTTTACCACCATGTCAAGAGGTGCACTGGCCAGGAGCTGGTCACATACATGTGGGGCTTGATTTCCACAGTACCTAAAGCTGGCTGAAATTTAATTATCTCACCTGCCTGGCACCTTCTCATCCAGTGGCTCCAGGAAAACTGGCTCCCAAAGTTAAAGCATGGTGTTAGGAAAATGAGAAGCTGTGCTACTAGTGGGACCACTGAGGAAGGACTATCTTTTCATTGGACTTATGCATCTCCAGGCTAAAAAACTATTTTAATATGAACCAAGGCCATGAAGTGTCAGTCTTACAGATGCAAGCTGATGCCAGGGGAGGCAGGACTGTGAGAGCAGAGCAGAACATATAAAACCAGCTTGTATTATCTGCTTCCCTTACTTCCCCTGCTTTATTTGGAAGCTAGGATATCTCATCTGCTGTTGTAGTCTAGCTGAGACTGCACATCTCTCTGTCTCCATATGTTGCTAATCATCCCATGGAGTTCAGAGAAAGAAAATTACCTGTTTGGAAAGTAACAGCAGTAACAGAAATTACTTCAGGCATTGTGGAGAATGGTTTCTCCCACCCACGTTAGGCCAGTCAGTGTGAATTTGTCTTATGTTTACTGCTTGTATTCCAGCATCCCCCGGGCTGTTGATGAAATGGTGCAAAGCACAGCAGAAGCACTATATTTGCATCTGGTACAACCAAAACCAATAGTTCCTTCCACTAGCAGTGCTGGTTACATTTTCTTGTTTGTGAGACATATAAAGAGTAACTATTTGTTAAAAACTCAGCCTTGTTTTGCAGTACCAGTCTTCTTTCATTTCACAAGTTAATTTGGCTTTTTAAATCAAGGAGATTATGAGGGTCTGGAGAGTGGAACCACAACATGAGGGTTGTGGTCTTTGCACCAGACATGAAGACAGAGTTAACAGATGCCCCGTTACTTCATAGCTGAGACAAACTGATACAACCTTTTTTATTTTTTTTTTTATTTAGCAGTACACAGCATCCCATTTAATTTAATCCACTTTATATTTCTCACCATAAAAACTTGCACATCATATAACTAGTGCAAAAACTATGCAAGAGGTGTAGAGTTAAAATTAACCCGGTTTTAACAATCTATCAGTTTGCTAGTCCTTACGATTTTATCCTGAGTCTCTAAGTAACCAGAATTCTTTAAAGCAAAGCCCTTAATTATTTTTTTTGTTGTTTAAAGGGGACTAAATCTGAATCTTATCTTAAATTTTACAGACAAATCTTCTGTTCCCCTGTCACTGAGGAAAGTGCTGAGGTATGACAACATTATATTTAAGGGGTTTCAAACACAAAGTAAAGGAAAAAATGATAGTTTATTTATTTGATATCATATATTAAGACTCAATTTAGCTGGGGAAAGGGATATGACAGGTGGTTTTAAAGGTGTGATGGTGACAGTAAAACTAATACTTGCATCTTGTGGATATTAATAGCAATTAAGAGACTCATTTTCAGTCCCCTGTTCTTTCAAATTTTAAGGCAGGCAATTCACTGAGCACTGCATGTAAATAGAAAGACAAGAAGGTAGTACTTAAGTTGCTAGAAATTTTTCATAGTTTTGCTACTTTCTTCTAAGATTAATTTTTCATTATATTTTTTATCTTCCTGTGGTTTTCAGATAACTTGGGACAATAGTTACATTAATATCTGTAAATTTTTCCTTATGTTGACCAAAGGACTAGGGAAGGTATCTACTTTTGTCTCAAAGTTACTGAATTTTAATCTCCATGAGATTCTTATTTTAGTGTTTTCTTCATATTTTTTCTTCTTTTGATATTCACTATATTATGAGGTACTCACTGAATGATAACCAAGACAGAGACGAGCCTAGACTGAAAAAAGTATCCATATTTTGTATACCACACACTATTGCTGTCTACATCTGAGGTCTTTGTGTGCACCAGATTTTTCAGTTGGCTGATGTGATATTCAATATACTTTTGTTCTCTCTGAGTTGCAAAAAATCCTTATGTCACTATCTGTTCTGCCTGATAGGGATTTAGAGCTTGAGTCTGTGCTGCCCCTCCAAGCTACTGAGCATTTGTTAGGTAGTGCCTACAAACAGACATTCCTCAAGCTATGAAGAGAGCTTTTGATGCTTTTTAGCACTGTCATTTTTCTATTCCCTTCAAGTCTTCAATTAAAATTACTGATGCAAACTGAAAGCATAATTGTAGCAGAGCATATAAGTTGAATTTCAAAATGCTTCTTCAAGTGGACAGTGTGTTGTTGAAGTCACAGGAACAATTAAAAAAAAATCTTAGGAAGTCCTGTATCACTTCATGAGATGACTCTGGGCTCCTATTATTAGTACAAATAGAGCTCAGTGGTCTCTGACTCTGTCTTGGGGTTTAGCTCTAAAGTCTGCCATGACATAGACATTTTGGGAATCCTCTGTCTCACATTTTATGCTTAGTACCTGAACTCGAGGTGATTCAAAGCAGGACACTAAGTAAGACAGATTCCCAAGAAGGATGGCAGCAGGGAGGAAAAGGCAGATTACTGAGACTACCAATATGTGGGTGCAATTCAGTTGCACAGACATAGGTGTCCAGGGCCATTAAAAGTTCCAGGGATCCCACGTAGCCTCCTTCTACCTTTTCAGGCAGCACTCTCTTGTAAGCCTTGTGTGGTACCTGCAAGTCACATACAAATATCTCAAATGCCAAAGGCTGTCACAAATTACATTAGACACATGCTTAAGCTACCTCATTCCTCCTTCAAAAAGGAGTCTGTTTATAGACTCCTTTGGTTTTCCTTATTACTCATCTATTAGAGTAAGCAGTGATTGATTTATTGATTAATTACTGTAATAATAGTCCTTATCTGAGAATTTTAAGGATGTTTGTTTCCCCTAGCCTAATTCAAAACTCACATTTGTGGTTTTATAAATACTTTTTAAAAGTAACAAAAACCCTTTTTAAATTAATAGACTTAATTCTCTCTAATTTAACTGTTCAAACAACAACATTATAAGAAGTTTGATGATTGATTTCAACCATATGGAGGGGGTTATAAATTCATTTCCGTCTCCAGCACTAACAATATTTTACTGCATATATTATTGGTACCCATAAAGAATATGCCAATATCAAGACTGAATATTGTATATGTAACTTGTTTTCTTCCTATGGTGACTTTTCTTTAAAATTCATTTTGAAGTGAGTTCACTGAATTTTTTCAAGTCCACATATTACACAGAAATTAAGGAGGAATCTGAAAAGAGAACCAGTCTTTCCTTTTGCTTTGATAAAATCCAAATTTATGCACAGGAAACAGCTCACAATACTCATGGTTTATGGCACTTACTTCATTTTGAAAGAAATTCACATTTGTTGACACTGTATTTTGATCTATGATTATCAGTCCCAAGAATGATAATGTGTGCTTATTACTTGTAACACCAAAATATTGGACATGTAAATATGGGTTACATGTGTATATGGGTTACATAAGTGGTATTCTGCGGGAGAGAGTATATATACAGGTCTGCTTATTTGTGGTGTTTTCTAATATTTAAGCCATTAGAGCAACTCTTCCAGCACCTACTATAGATAGAGAAACCAATGATGAAGTAATTTGATGGGAAGATATAATGGAAATATGATTGATGGTAATATAAAAATCCTCTCTCTTGTGACAAATGCAGCACAAACCATAAAAACAAGGCATACACACCCTGTTTAACGTAAAACACCAGCCTCAGTATCTTCTAGAAAGAGTAAATGGAGGCATTCTGGTGCTCAAAGGTTCTATATCTTTAGCAGAAATGAGATCATACAGAAATCAAGAAATATGGTAAAGTAAAATGTGAAAGAGTAAAGGTGAAAAAGCAAAGAGACTATTTGGACACAAATTATTCAAGTATGTGCAGTCTCATATTCCTAATTCAAAGTCTGACTCCATGGAAAAATGGCCACAAAGGCCAAAAGCATTGACAAGGATACTAAAACTATGTAATACTTATTTCAGTAAGGCAGAAAAATGTTAAATTAATTATGCTTTCCACTATCACATCCTAATAGATCTTTATCCAATTTGAGTGTTCATATTGAAATAAACACTTAGTTTTTGTATGAAAGTTCTAGGAAGCCCATAAATTCATTCTTCATTCTGAACTTCACCATGAGACATCTGCAGATTCTACTACTAGGACATTTAATATAGACCAGGAAATGATAAATGTATTGTCATAATCCTCACATTTATTAGCACAGTTTTTATAAGTTTTGCAAGTTGCCACTTGAGTAAGCAGCATGCACTGAACTCAGTAGCCACCAAAATTGCTGCAGTTGCAGAAATTACTTTTCTTCTATCAAATGTAATTAACATCTGTCTCACATGATTTGGCTATTTGTATGAACAGACAAAAATATACATTGAAAATAACAATCACCTTCTCATGTACTATTTCACTCAATAAATAATGATTTTTTTTTTATTTTAGAAGAGTGGTCTGTGAGGTCAGAAAGAGATTCTCTCTATATAAAAAGATGACAGGGAAAGTGAGAATTTCATATTGCATGAAGAAAATAATCTAGAATTGTATTTTTCAATGTTGTCAGCCATGCCACATTTGATTTTCTTTTGTTTTGGCATATAGGGCTTTATTTTACTATTCAATTATCAAAACAAAATGTAAGTATTTAGCTGAGTTTCAGATTTTTATTTTAATTTTGTATTAAAAAATTTGTAGCTTCATGTATATTCACCTCTGCCTTCACACTTGTAGCAACCAAATATGATCTGTACCTACATTAAAATCTGAGAGTTCAAAAATTCCACTCATTTTTTTGCTTTTAGCAACTTTTGAGAATAAATTTTAAATTCTTTGAGAATTTAAGAATAAATTAAGTAATTAATTTTGAGATACAATTTCTGCTGTACATTTAGAATGGCAAATATCTGTCTTGACATTTAGCAAATATTTTGCTTGAATGTATTAGTTTACATCGGTGTACCTGAATTTTCCCATCCAAAAGGAGAAATAGTCATTGTAGAACTTAGTAAAGTCCAATAATTATTGAAGTTAGCAATTCCTATCATAACTGCTAAAAACATAAGTGAAGAGAAGCCTAATGGAGTTCAGCTTAAGATATTAAGGCCAAATACTGTCAAATTGTGCAACATACATTAAAAGAGAAATCTGTGTTGAATTGCACATGGATCAATATTTTTGTCAGTGCTCTGATTTGTATCATTTGATGCATGGCATGAAGTAAAACTATCCAGAGTTGCATCAGAGATGACAAAACATTTCCAGGAATATCAATCATATTTGAGGAGCTTTGCGAACCTTTAACTAATGGAGAGTTACAGAGACATTTGAGGGCATTTTATTAGAAGTTCACTTCTAAAAGCATCTTTCACTGTCTGTTGCCAGAATCAGGATATTAGCACAGATGCACCTCTCATCTGACCCTGTTTAGCTGCTCACATGGCCTTTATAAGAAGAGCAAAGTTTATTCCAGCACTTATGTGACTGCCTCTTTGTAATTGATGACTCTGACATTTAAAAAATGGCTTGTTTGTTTAAAGACCTGTAATGAAAATTTCTCAATGACATAAAGAGCACTTTTCCAACCAGAAGGGCAGGCATGAGGTGAATCTCCTGAAAGCGAGAAATCCCTGGAAAAATTCTTCCAGCCTTTTCTCTCTCTGCCCCACAAAATTCTTCTTCCCTCCAGCAACCACACAAGTGTCTGAGTTGGTGGATGGAGGTGGAGCTCGAGGTGCCCTGCTGCCCCCAAAAGCTCCGTGTGTGCAGCAGTGGGAGCTGCCTGGGCACCACTGGCTCCTCCTCAGCTCCTCCTTCAGCAGGTACCCGGGGGAAGCTGAGCCATCGTGGTAGAGCCAGGGTGCCCTAAACACTGCTCTGCTGCCGTGCCATGATGAGTGAGGGCTCTGTACAGGAGCTTAGACAAATTCTTGGTGTCTGGAACTTTGGTGTTATGCCAGTTCTTGGCTATCAGCCTCAGGGGGTGACTGGCTGATGGAGTGGGGAGAAGAGGGTCCAATCTCCAGAGACTGGGTACAGAGCAGTGAGAAAACTGACTGGAATAGGATGTGCTGGAGCTGAAGATGACATAATTTGTTTTTGTTCTGCAGGGAGGCAGGGAGAAAAGGCAGTAATTTCATGCTAGAAATGGCTGGAGAGTGGGTGTTTCTATGCATGTGTGAGTGTGTAGGAGGCAGGAGGGGGAGGGCAAGGTTCTAAGGAAAAGAAGAAAGAAGCTCTGCAAGAAAGGTCTGAGAGCACTGATGTGAGTACAGATCTTTTAAACACTGGCAGTTTCACACCTTTTGATGTATTGCTTTCTTCTTTAGCTCCAAATGGAAGTAAATTAAAGTTCTTTGTATTAAACTAATCTCTTCTGCATTAAAATCAGCATCATTGTATGCAGTATTTACTGAGACTTTCTTTGACATACTGAGCATCACCTGTAGTACTGCTGGGGAAAAGTCAGATAATATTGGACACTGTCTTGATAGCTGTTCCTTGAGAATTTATTCATAGGCTAAAAGTCAGTCATGAAGCATATTGGACTATGCTGCTGCTGTTATTTGTGATTTGCTCTATTCCACCTTTACATAAGCAAAATAGCAATTCTCAATAAGCAAAGCCTGTCAGCAGTTCATGATTATTGGCCTGAAATCTGCCTTTGAATCCTGCAAACCCGTCAGTTCTGAAGAAGCTGTCAGACCTAAGTCACTATAACACAGTGAAAGGCTGAAAGAACACTGAAAAAATATTGGTTGCTTTGCACTGGGTGATTGAAAAAATGCATCAGAAAGAGGTGGGAAAACTGGAAAATGTGGAAGCTGAGGTAATGATGAGAACTTGACAGCGTAAGGGGAAAGTGAAGAAGTGTCATTATGCGGGACTTAAAGACACACTAGATGTGTGGGGCAGCATTAATCATACCCCTCTCACTAGAATGATACCAGGATTATTCTTCTGACATTGGGCAGAGCCTCAGCCAATGCTCTTGGTACTTGTCTTGTTTGTTGGAGTCTGGCTCACTTTCTTGCACTGAAACTTCCACAAAAGTTCATGTGCCACACAGCAGCCACACAGCAGCCTGGTGTGCTCGGGCAGGTTTTCCTCAGGCAGTTTAAGAGGAACCCAGTTTAAGAGGAACACCCACCCAGAGCAAGGACACTACCTCCTGTCAGACCTTGTGGCTGGCACTGGAAACCACACGTGTACCTGACCTTGTTTATTTGACAAGTGGGATCGAGGGTGGATTCCTCTGTCAAATTCCACAGGAAAGTCATGCAACACAGTAGTGCTACACGTGGTATAATAATATTGATCACTTTTATGTGTTTATACTTTTAATATCACTTTAGAAGGTTACTTTATTTTAATAGGAGTATGTTGTTCTAACACAGATGGGAGAAGTTGAAAACACTCATATCATCTCTGGTCATTTTCTAGACAGGTCACAATAGCAGCATCCTTACTCAGAGTTAAAAAAATCTTTTTTTTTTTTTTTTTTGGCAGATTTTTCTTTAATCTCTTTAGTCTGTCTTGTTCCAATTATTTTCTGCATATCAGACAAGAGTATATTTTTTTAGGCCAAATTTGATTGCATCAAAAGAAAATGCCATTGACTATTATATAAGAGATTCAACTGTTTCTAGCACATTTGAAAAAGTAGTTCTGAATTGTTTGGAGAAATAGGGATAATAAGAAGAATTATACTTGAGCGATTGTTTACGCAAAAAATTCCACTCCAGCCAAAATACTGAGCGGATGGATTTTTATTTTAAACTGTGCAGTGTTGTAAATACTGTCTTTCAATAGTCTGTTCAGTTCTGAGAGCAGGATTGTGATACTTTAATCTCTTTTTTTGCTACAAGAGTAATGAATTCCTCTTTGCTAGGGCATAATACTTGTAATTTCAAATCCGCTGGAAGTAATATTTTTCAAAAAATGTTAGGGGATAGTAAAAAAAATTCAAATTGAAAATATTATGAGTTTAAGAACATTCAGTGAAAAACCAAAATCACAATATTTCTACATTTTAGAGGGTTTTTTCATTTACCTATTCCAGACAAATTGCCACAGACTGAGAAATTCTTCTACCTAATCCCAAGCTAGCTGCGATCAGCCTGGTCCCAGGCATCTAGGATTTTATCTTTTCCACATAAAAATATGACAACACTTAGATATTAGTCTTATTTTGCATGTGTGTGTCAGAATCAGGCATTAATTTTTTCTCCAGTGTGAATTCTGTGTTAGACATGGTTTACCGCAGGCTGGCAGAAAAAGCCAGGCTTTCGCTGATTTGGGTCTCCAGTTAAGTTGTGCAGTGATGGCAGTGGCCATAGCAAACTACATCAGGCTGGCTCTCTCTGTCTCTCACATAACTGGAAAACAGCTGTGGGAAACAGGCCAAGTATGGGAAAAAGGAGGGGCTAGAACAAAGACCCTATAGCAAAGGTTAAAATACAAAGTGTGATATTAATAAAGACTCCATCCAAATCTGTTTGCACAATGCAAACACAATTGAGACAATGTAGAAAACCTTTAATCTATCATTTTCCAAAAGATCACCCCAAATTTAGAGTATATAATAGAAATCGTAAAAGACACTTGAAACAACCTCTGTCAGTGTCAAGACTGGAGGGAGAAAGTCACTGTGGTTAGTCAGATTCTGACAGGCGTCCCATGGCAATGCAAGCAGCCCTGTCCAGTTGACAAGCAGAGTGATGCATGATACCTGTACAGTATAATTGCATCCACTTAACAGACTGCAGCAAGATTTTTACTCTTTCTTGCAGTGACAGCAAGTTCTTCTCCCAAATATTAGAAATCACATGAGTTACGACTTTTTTTGTGACCTCTGTTTGCATCCTGCAACAGCAGGGTTTAGGGACAGGCTAAATGTCAAACCTACTCCTTCAGAGTATTTTGAATTTCCCATGCATCATGGCCTTACTATTTTATTGCTCTTAGTGATGGAGTTAGATATTCTTTTATATCCCATTTTATTTGTAAAAGAGAAAAATCACATTAAGCTCATATAATTTTCATTCCTTTTTCTTTCATTTCTTTGCATTTTGGTCAATTTAATGCAACAGTATTTTCCTTCCATTAGATAAAGACAAACCTCGTATTTTTGTGTCTGAATTAGGCAGTGCATCTGTCTTTTAATTTGGGAGAGTGAGAGGTTTAAGGAAATTACAGGATGCTCATGTAACTAATTTCTCTTTTTATGGCAACAGTTTTTACTCTCTTTCACTTGCTGTGTTGATATCTAAGCACATCTGGGTCTTAGGTATTCAAAGTCCTTGTTACGCCTCAAGAGCATCCTTCCCAAAAGGATTCTATTTGTGCAAGTGAAAAAGAGGAATATATTATCATTCATCTTAAACAGTCTTCCTTTTGCAGTTCCCTTTAACTACACAAAAATAACCATACAGATAAGCACTCATTCTACTTTTCATGGCTGGGGGGAGGGCAAGCAAGAATCCTTCAACAGAAGAAATGTAGGGAGTGGATAAGAGAGAGCTGAGAAAATATTTAGTTCTGATCCAAAGTAGAACCTGCATAGACTCCAGTGGAACAGAAGCACATCTGTTATGTGCAAAGAGTTCTTCCCTGTCCATGCAGAAGGCTTGCCATTGGACCTGAACCTCATGTGTGCTATTACTCATTTTAATGATGATATTTTTCTGAATGACAGGACAAAGCCATTAATAGGTTGGGGGAGCGTGCTCTTTGTAAGATTATCTATGGACTGTGCAAATACAATAATGCTTTCCAGCTGCCTTGGCCAGCATGAGGGACAGCAGGCACTGTCAGAGAGATTTGTCTCACAATTTCTTCACATATTTCTCCTTCCATTGCTGCTAGTATTTGTTTTTCTCTCTATTTCCATCACTTAATTGATGCTATCAGTTCCACTACTCCCTTGTGCTAGGCTGGCTTTGAGGGATCTCTGGTGCTGTGGGGCTCTTTCTGATAGCAGCAGCCTGAAACTGGACATGTGGGCAGGTGCTCTCTGCTCTCTCAGGGTGAAGGTTGTCCTGTGCCTTCAAACCCAAGTGAACACAGCTGGAAGAAAATGTGCCACCCCTGCTTATCAGAAGGTCTGCACCAGAGAAACAGCTATGCTTGTTGTTATACAAATTCCAGATTGCCTCAGAATCCAAAACACACTCTCCAGTTCTTAGAGTAGATGGACCACTTATTCTCCTTCTAAATCAGTACTGTTTTTGAAGCTAGCTGAAGATATAAGTGTGACAATATGCATACCTCTGTTTAAAAAAGGTACCTTTTAGATGAGTTCTACTAGGTGGAACTGTGGCATTCAGCATTTAGTTTGCAGCTCATTGCAATAAATCTGGGAGGACAGTAAAGTCAGAGAATGAAAATGTGGTCGCTGCTAATATCAGAGTTACTGTCCTCTCTTTTTATGGTGTCTGTCACATAACAAATAAGCACACACTGAGAAGCATTCACACTAGTTATCCCAAGCATACTGAATAATTCATAGAAGTAGTGTTAGGAATTGTGCTATAGGGACATTACCAACATGGAATCAATTTTTTTTTTCATAAACCTCCTCCACAGTCCCAGTTAATCAGATTACTCCTTGCCATGGGAGTGCTGTTACAATAGTTTTGCCACATATACAAATATATGTGGTTTTGGAGGGAAAGTAAAAAGACTGGATAGTTTCAATCTCAATAAAAATAAAATGATGGAACTCTTCAGAATTTGTTTCTTCACAGAGTTTAATTGTAATTTTACTTACTATTTAATGCTGAAAACCTTGAAAATGTTTCAAAAGCATTTTACAGTATTACAGGCTCACTACACATTTAATAGATTGATTGACTGGTTCATCTTTATGTATGTAAAATTTCTCAAGGCTAAACAATTTGAGGATTCCTTGCTGAGAACAGCTAAAGGACTGTCAGTTTCAAAATTATGGAAAAAACATAATGTATCAACTATTAATGGAATAAAATCAGGGAAAATTATATTTCGTAATTATAACAGTACATTTTTATAAATTATTGTAAAAGCCTGTTTTGTTTTGTGAATTGGTTTATTGCTCTTTATTTTTTGTTGTATTGAACTGGTATAAAGTCTCTTTGGTATATCATCATAAAATCCATGAAATCAAAATGCACTAGGTCAAACAAACACTGAATTCATTCACCCAGCAATGGTGAATAGGTCAGTATTATTTATGGTGATGTCTCTCTCATCAGTGTCAGCAGCCCCATCTTTGGTTTGAGGGATTCACAAAGACAATCTTGAGGTTTTTTCTGAGCTCGTAGTTTGTAGTACAAGCAGAGAGAGCTAAAATAGACAAGAAGCCATACTTTCATTTTTATACCCAGGATTGTTTACATTTTCTTTACTTTGACCTTAGTTACCCGAGTTTCTCTAATTATAATCCCCATTGGAAATAATGATTGTGTAATTTCACTGTATTTGTAAGAATTGCAGTTAACGTATAAGCAATTGACACCTGACTGGTTTTTGTCTGGGAACCTTTCTCAGGTTGTGCCTGTATGTGAGCATTGCTTGCATGCAAGTCTGAGAAATCAGTAATTTCATGCTTAAAATGCCATAAGAAGCAGAAAGAACAAAAGGAGTTTTAATGTAAATTGCCCTCCATTTTAAAAACATCAACTTTTGGAGCAGGATTCAGTAGCATGCTCCAGTCTGTTTGTGCCTTCCTGAAGCAGGACAGGGCTGGTCAACAGGCAGGAGTTAGGGTTTTTTAAAGACAGGGAAGAACAAAGCACTTTCAGTGCACAGAAATTTCTGCTTTCTCTCTCACTCTGCTGCTGGAATTCATGTCCCACATTCCTCCTGCTCCTTCCATTCCTGAGCCCACATCACCCACGCTCATCCATTGCTCACCTTTAGTTATCACCCGTCTCCAGTGTGCTGCATCCATTAACACATGGCACCCTTGTCCTTCTTTGTGCACTTCTCATGCAACATTTCTTACAAGGAAGTTTATGGAGTGGCTGTCCCACTTCACATCATTTTTACAGACTTTTCAAAGAGTTGTGCATATAATATGCTTGAGAGAACTTTTCCAAGAATCACCTTCAAAGACTATGGCTGCCATCTCCAAAAGGGATGGGAGACTGCAACTTGATCTCAGTTTCTGATGGACCCAGAAGCAATATACTCTCAGGACTGATGGTGCCACCTACTTTGTCAGGAGCAGGATAGAAATATTGTGTGGAAGCAAATGGCATGAAGTTGTAGCCTTCTGAGGAAAAATCAGATGCCATGATAATTTTGGGAAAGGCTTTTTAATTACCAGGGGGTGATTCACAGGAACATTGGGAGATGGCAGACATAGTGTGAGACTGCTTTTTCATGGTCTGAACAAATAGTCTGATGTGGCATCACAGTCATTCATAATAACACATATTAATTTACTTTTATTCATTAGCTAATTAAAAAATTAATAAAGATAGACATGCAGAAAATAAAGTCTTTGCTAAAGGGGAAGATATGGTTGTTCTCATACACAACAGGGTTAATGCATCTTTATATATAAAATCTGAGATTTGACTACTGAACAGCAATTGATGTATCCATATTGCAGCAGTCTGTGGCAAATTCTGGAATCCAAATATGCAACTAAACCCCTACATTACAATGGAAAATGATGGAGTATTTGCCCTGCAATGGTGGTGTTATTGGTTAAATATTTACTACAGTGGAAATTAAGTTCCAACAATATTGTGACTTTTCAGTGCTATAAACCATACTAGAGCACCAAAAATTCTCTCTCAGAAACCAAAACACAAAATAGAGAAGGTGGTCAAGACATAAAAGTAGGATGAGTACCTAGTGGGAGATTGGATAATCCTCATAAAAGGGGAGTGTGATTCTTTGCCATAAAGCTATAAGGCTGGAAAGTGACCTTTTCCTAACTGTTATAAGGCTGGAGTTTTCTGTGTGTTATAAAGCAGTTTTAAAGAAAGAGCTTGGTGGGACATGTGTTAATGATTTTGCCTCCTTACATAAAAAAATACTATGCAAGCTGAATTTTGTAGTTTATACTCAGTGTAGTATTCAGAAATGAGCTGAAAGTGAAAGTATAATTATTCAGTGGTGAAGGTGTTAAATTGTTTTGCAAAGAGTAAAAATATATTGTCCTTGAAAATGAGGGCTTGGTAGTGCAAGAGGCTCTAGAGACAATAAGGCAACCAACGTTTGCTTGGAAGTAAGGTCAGTTTGATAATACATTACCCTCTATTAACCTGCAAAAATACTGTAAAACCTTAGAGAACCTAAAGGAACTCCACTATTTATCTTTGCCATGCAATTTTAAAACAAGTAATATATCCATACATGTTTGAAAAACTATTGAGTAGATCTTTTGTTATAGAAATTATGTGAGAAGCTCTCTGAAGTTAAGGTAATTGTTTTTGTAGATAATTTTGCTATCAAAAAAGAAAGAAAATATAGAGGTAATACATAAGATAAGCCCATATAAACTAAAATTTGAATGACCTTTATAAAATTTATGAGTAGAAAATTAGTTATATATTAGCCATACGTTTGTATAAACTCTATTTCATATGCACTGAGGTACTTACATGTAGTAGAATATCAGTAAAAATCCCTTTATTTAGCTGGAAATTATTTCACTGTTTTGATACATTTAATTTCTTGATAAAATGCTTCCTGTCTTTAATTTTGATTAAAAGCATTAATCTGTAGTGATCCAGACCTCTTTTGAAATATCTGCCTCTGAAAGGTGCTGACCTTGTAAACCCAGTGACTACTTTAAAGTTAGAGCAAGATTTGAGGATTTATATATATCTACAACAAAGAGTGCATACATATATTCTGAATTTCTAGTTTGGCATGACAGGAGAAGCTCCAATAACTAGGGTGAAGTAGTGAATAAGCACACATTTCATTCCGACTAATGGCATGATTAAGATGTTAATCAGTCAGATTTTTCAGCATAAAGTTTGGTAGTGAATTTTTAGCATAAAAAGTACCATCTGGGACAACAGCAAGCATTTCTTTAGTGAAGAATGTGGATGCATGTTATTATTATTGTAGATTTAAATTGCTAATCAATATATCAGAGCAACACCTTCCGATTTGGTGCCTGGCGTTTGGCTCCACATCCATGGTTTGGATCTGAAATAAGCACGCTGACAGCTGGCAGCTCACGTTGATCTCAGCCAGCAGAATGTGGACTTGAGCAATGAATACACAAAACGTCCACAAATCAAGTCTGTAAGTCTTAGCCTTGAATGAAATTAATAACCTGACTGATAGTCCGGTTAGACTGGTCTCAGAGAGTCAGCTGGGGAATTAGGCACCTAGATGGGCACTGTGCGAGTGCAGCCGGAAAAACAAAGTATTATCAAACAAGGATGAAAAATGTAGTTTTAGCAAATAGATAACAGTTATAAAACTGACCCATTTCTGGCAGTGATGCCCACTGCAGTTACAAGGAATCTCCTTGGAAACCATGATATCTTTAAAATAGAAATGAATTTTCAAGTTGTACCTCTATAGATTTTAAATAGAGATGAATCCTACTCATCTATCTTTACACGTATTTTTTAAGTGTCCAACAAAGTGCTGTTGCTTTTACAAATTACTAATTTGGTATGTGGCTAGTTATTCTTGTCCTCATGGTGCTAGCATTACTCAAAGAAATAAAATAGCTCTATTAACCGTTTCAGTTTGCATGACTGCTTGTTACTAAAAATTTCCAGTAACATTTATATTTATATTTCAACATATGAAGGCATTTGTCACTGTGCTGCAGCATCTTTATAAATGCTCCATCTAATTCCTCACCTCATCCATCTCCCTTTTTCCTTCCTGGCAGTTTATGTCAGGAATCAGCAGTGGCAATGGTGTGCAGTTGACAATGCTGCTGAAAATGTCTTCCACCAGGGACAGGTGGCACATGGCCAGGATTCCCAGTGGGGCACAGGGGCTGCTTGGTATTTACATCATGCTATTCCATACCCCTCTGCCTTTAGGCTGCTGGGAGGCTGGCTGGGCTGCTTTCCTCCTCCTGGGAGCCATTACCTAGATAAATGTGATGCGCTGCCTACAGAAATAAAATGTGCGTACAAAAGCAAATGTGTTGTAAATTTTGACCTCCTTTTTCTAAAGAAAAAGAAGGGTTTCATTTCTTCATGAGCCTCTGCACGCAGTGACACCTTCCAAAGTGATCCAAATAGCTATGCAAACGTGGCATACATTTTTTATCTCGCTCTTCAGATCCACTGACGCTCTGTCATGCAGTTCATTCACACCAGGCATTTCAGGATGCACAAGTAGTTCCTGCAAGCAAAACTTAGACAGAACAAGCTTACATAATTTGTAAATAAAAGGCTACCTTGAAAATTGGACCTTTTTCTCTTTATGTGGTCTGCCTCCAATATACTTACCATCTTTTAAGTAATTACATTTTGTAAAGTAGCAGTTTTAACATCCATGCTACGCTTTCAGATGCTTGAAGAAGTGAAAACTGTTTCTAGGAAGAAAATTTGCCTACTCTTTACTGCTTTATGACCAGCATTCATTTAAATATGCTTTTGCTATTGCATTACTTACATTTCTTAATCTGCAATGTTTCATGTTTACTAGATCAGCAAATAATCAAGGTCTTTAGATTTTTCTGGAATGTATTTTATTTATCTCCCAAATAAATGTCTCTGTTTAAATAGCTTTTACCACTATATGCAAAATACAAATAAAATTGAAATAGTTTTTTCTACTAATCCACATCTGCCTGAGTGTAATTACATGATACATGCTGGTTAAGCACAAAAATTTTGAATAGACAGCTTTTTAATTAGGCATATGCATTGGGTCACAGTAGAATTAAAATGGGTTCTAAAAAATTGATTGTATAAAAATGGCACCTGCTTACTCAACAGATCTGAGTCTTGGGTGAAGTTGCAGACAAGTGTCTGCATCACATATTTGTGTTGCCCCTGAAGCAAAGTTCAGAGCCAGTGCTCAGTCCTTCATGATGGGAATGATGAAGTCCAGTGATGGGAACAGATTTTAGCCCAAGTTATCACCCCTACAGTGCTATTTTGTACAAGTACTGGCTCAAATCTGACAAGCAGATGATTTATATCTTTTGCTCAGGTTTCAGAAAGAGGAAAATCTAGGCCTATTTTATGCCAGTTTGAGTGCTTGAATGCCTAGGAATGCATGTTGGCTTGACTTTTTGTCTGATTTAAAGAAATAATAAAATATAATAATCATCATTAATGATTGATTAAAAATAATAATTTTATTATTATCATTTATTATTATAATTTTCCACTTTGAACCTCAGTTCCCAGAGTACAGTGAGTGAAAGAAGAAGCTGTGGAGAGGGGTTACCTGTCAGACACGAGTAAAACTTTCTGTACATGATGAAGACTGGGAAATGGATCTTCCGTGCCAGTGTGAGCAGTGATTTTGTAATGGACTATTTAGTGTTCTTGCATACCAGCAAGAGGTTCTGAAACTATTTGTGAATGCTGAGGCAGCTGCCCATTATGTCCCCCAGCAGCTCTTTTCATTTCACTGTGGCTGCTGCAGCACTGTCTATCAGAGAAAGTTGTTATAAAGCTGATAATAATGTGGTCAGTTTTAAATTTAGCTCCTTTGATCAGTAGCTGTTGCTATTGAGTTATTGAATGCACGTACTTCTCCTCAGGTTGCCTTTTTGGTATGTTTTAGCAGTTAATCTAATGTTCCTCTTTAGAAGAACTAAGCATTTTCTTGGCAGGTGTTTTAAATATTTCAGTACTAATATGCAATAGTCATCTTACACTGCCATCTCCTTTAAGAAGTTGTTGTAATTCCAAAATTTTTATTTAAAAATAAGGGTAATTTTATACTGAGTATTAACAAAATTAGGGCCTTTTTTTTTTTTTAATTTTAAGACTAATCAGGCTACCATGAACTACAGGACCCTAGGCTTTATCTTTTGTCTGTAAAAGTCAGGCCATCAGATCTCAGCAGCTAGAGCTAAATAAGTTTTACAGGGTTCTGTGGCAAGGCAGAGTACAAGAAATCAGAGAATTTCTGTTTATGCAGAACTTTCTGAAATCTTTCAAAGTCAAAAAAATGCTTCTCACCATTTGTAATGGAAATCATTTATTCACACACTGGATTTAACATCTATGGCAAGTGGAGGGAAGTTGAGTTTCAAAGTTTCAGAATGTAGTTTGTCTGCTACTGTTTAACTAAAGGATCTCTCACACACTAGTTCTCTGTACTGCTGCTTGTATGTGTGAATGTAAAAATGGCTCATTTCTTACAAATCTTTGCTTCTTTCATGACCATCAATCACATGCTGTTGTTATTAAAATTACCTCCACGTTTCATATTTTGATACTGGAAACGTGCTCTGAATTTATTATTAACAGGCTCCAGTGCCAGCAATCTTGCAGCACTCTGCAGAAAGAGAAGACAAGGTCACTGCTGAGAAGTGACAGAAATATCTGGTAATGACAGTAGAGAGTGTGGGTGGGCAGGTGAAGGGAAAGCTTCAGCGATGAAGTAATCATGTATTGCTAGCTCT
The DNA here is from genome assembly GCF_017590135.1 of Pyrgilauda ruficollis. Taxonomy (NCBI): domain Eukaryota; kingdom Metazoa; phylum Chordata; class Aves; order Passeriformes; family Passeridae; genus Pyrgilauda; species Pyrgilauda ruficollis. The sequence continues at coordinate 5,438,221 of NW_024524711.1, read as the reverse complement.
GGAACTGATGCAAAGTATGCATATGCGGAATTTAGATTATATGGGTGAGAAATGCAAGTGGGAATAAGTAAAGCTGGATAAGCTAGCAGAGTTTATGTGGGCTGTAAATGCAGCAAAAAATTATGCAGCCCAAGTCCTGCAGAGCTGGTGTGTCCTGTGCTGACTTGCCAAACCATGAGCTGGTTTTAGCACCATTGCTATTGGCTTGTGCTGGCTGCAGGGGGGTAGCAGAGCTGTCTCCACCCCAAATCACTGCATTCTGTCATATTTTAAGCACATAAACCTAGCATTAAGAGCAAGATCAAAAACCTGTCAGAAAGAATGGAGACATTTCTACTGAATTTCAATTGAAGATCTAATCTGCACTTTTTTCTCTGCATTCATACTTCAAAATTTAGTGAATTCTAATTAATAGTGGGAATGGCAGTCTAGTAGGCAATTCAATTTGCTGAAGTACAGCCAGAAACCTAAGTGTACAAGAAACATAACTAGAATAAATAGGCAAAATGTTTGTATACAAATAGTGGGAACATAGGTAAGTTCAGAAATAAAATGTGTGTAGAAAATAGGTAAGAAAATGGAAAAACTTTACCTATAAGTGCAAGATGTTTACATAGAGAATCTAGATGTAACAAAAAACAATCAGAAACAATAACTGGAGTCAACTGAATAGTATAGGTTCTTCAGAAGGAGATAAATAGAGGGTAGCATTGCCTGAAACTGTTAAGATAATTTGTGATGAAACTAGTTATGTCAATAAAACAAATTCTGTTTGGATCAAGCACTTCAAGCATGAAAAAGGTAGGATTTTTTTTTTTTCAGAATTAATGCTTGTGGAAAATCCCCAGGGTGTCAGATTTAATTCTGCAATATTATTGTAGAGATGAATGTAAAACAGAATCCGTCATTAAAAGATGTTGAAGCTCAGAAATTTCTTCACCAGTTACTAATCCAACTAAAGATAATGACAGTACAGATCTGGTTTTTGCTTTGAAATACATAGGTAACAAAATGGAACCTCTAATCAAACATTCAGACACTGAGTCAATTAACATTTCATGACAATAAGTAATGATCGGCAGACTTTAATCAGCAAAACCAGCTAGTTAAATATATGAAATATTATGGGAGTTTGTGGTTGTTCTGTGAAGAAGACATCAAATTTCATCAAGTGTAACATACTGTGTTGTATCTGACAACAGAGGAGTAGGTTCAGACATCCAGGAAGTCCCCTCCAGACCCATTTTCCTAAATTTTTCAGTTAAATGCAAGAGCCTTAACTAAATCAGAGGCAACTTTAGGACAGTTTGACAAATTTGCTTGCTGTCAGTATTCTTTAAGATTTTTCAACTCAGTGCTGAATTTAGACATTGAAGAATCTGTTTTTGTGGCAGTGTAGATTTTTGAGAGGTAGGCCATGGTATCTGTTGTCTACTGGGTGTCTATCAAACCTGCCAGTTCATCTAGAGAGTCTGATTCAGATGCCTTCCCCCAGATCAGATCAGCCCTTCTGGGCTCCCTCATCCCTGAACAGTCTCAAGTAAGATGAGGTTGGTGTGGCATGTGTACAGGCTAATGAGGAAGATCACACTGGAGAGCACCTGACAGAGAGGATGCTCGCCCTGGAGAAGAGAAGGCTCAGGGGGATTTTATCAATCTACATAAATACCTGTACAAAGAAGATGAGGCCAAGTTATTTCCAGTGGCAGAAAAGAGGCAATGGGCAAACACTCAAACACAGAAGGTTCCCTTTGTACATCAGAAAACACTTTCCTGCTGGGAGAGTGACTGAGCACTGACACAGGTTGCCCAGAGAACATGTGACGTCTGCCCCCTTGGAGGTTTTCAAAAGCCACCTGGATGTGATCTGGGCAACTGGTTCTAAAGGATTCTGATTGAGCAGGGTTTGGATAGTGTGACTACTAGAGATCCCTGCCTAGCTCAGTCATTCTGTAATCAAGCTCCAGTCATTTTAGCAAATTTAATTCTAAAAGTCAGGCAAAGTTTGATGCTTAATATAAATGTTCTGCATAACTTCAAAGATACCCACTCACTGTGAAACTGTGATTTCTGGAGGCAGACTATGGCTTGCTCAGAAAATGAGACAGGAGTTATAAAGTGGATCACTATTATGCTTGTCCATATGCACCCATTATTATTAGAAGCAGCAGAAGAGAACAGGCAGAAAAGATGCTACAGGAACCTTTTAGGGAGGTTTCCTAAAGAAGAGAGGTTTTGAACTTTGCATTAGCATGGCACTGGCTCTGTAATGCTCTTAACTTATCTCTCTCTTCCTACCAAATGCTGAGTACTTCTCTCTGTGTCAGCAATGAGGAACTCTTAGCCTGGAAAAATGAGTTAGGTTTGGAGAAAGTACAGTTGAGAGATTAATCTGAAGGATTTCTGAAATTAACCCCTTTTTTACTCCTTCCTCTTTCATGATCTGAAACTGTTTCTCCCTGCTGCAGCCCCACTCTAACTCCTTTCCTGGAGCTGAATTTAGTAACTCATGCCCTTGTGTTTATCACACTTAACCTGTGGCTGTACATTCTCCATGTGGCAGTACAGCAGGTGGGTCCCAAACAGCCCCACTGTGACTGAGTTACAGCTTCAGTGTCTGCCCAGGTGTGTTATTCATGTTATACCTCAGAAACAACAAAGAGTTTTAAGGATATTGATTCAGGAAATGCTGAAGGATTTTCTGCTGGCCTGTGAGGGATAATGTAAGGTTGTTATTTGAAGAAGTTCTTACCCAAGGTCTTCTAGTGCTCAGTTTTGCCTGTTTAGTGACTGGGGAAGGGGACTATTTGGCATGTCTGTTTCCTGACTACACTCCTTTTGCAAAAGCTAATTTCTTTCCACTACAAATCTATATAATGTCAACTAGTTTATGTAATTCTCTGATATACCAAAACCATATTGATTTAAGTTTTATACCATAGCTAATCCTGTCCAAATACTTAAAGTGAGGGGCTGAAAACAAGCAATGATTTACTCACCCAACAGAAAAATTGCATTTTTCATTTTGCACTCTGCTAATGTATTGTAAGAGATCATGAACAAACAGATTGGTCTCCTCCCACCACATAGCTGCATTGCCAGCACTCAGGGAAATAAAGGCTGCATGGATTAAAAAGTCGCAAGGTTACTATTAAGGCATAGCTACTGAAACAAGAGCATGCACTGAAGAGCTCTCAGTTCAACAGAAGCAGCCCTGTTGTGAGCAATGTCAGCCTCACTGCTAACGTGGGAGCCAGGGATGAGAATGCAGGTAAGATCTTTCTATAGCAGGGCATGATCAAATCATGATGAATTGCAGCCATTGCCACAGTAATTTGTACGATGCTTATTTTCTTTTAAATACTGACTTTTGACAACTGCTTTATTTTCAGCTGCTTGAGACAAAAGCATTGGAGTTTTTTCAGCACTGCCTATGAAGTGACATTACTGTTTGTGCTTGTTTTGGAATCTATTTATGGTGCACATTTAAGAAAGCATTTGCAGCTCCTAAGGTTTATGTGTGTAATACTCACAATCATTTAAACAAACTACCTTAGCATTTTTTCCTTAGGCAGCCTCTGAAGAAATCTTCCTCTGAATCACAGTTTGTGCATATGCAATTAATTACTGTCAGGCTGTTACACAGACTGATCATGTGGGAATTGACCATTTCATTTTCACATAGAAGCAGCCTTTGCCTTTTGCTCTCACTTAGAAACAGCCCTTGCATTGGCATCTCGATGATGCTCTTATCCTCTGTTTGCTGGATTAGATATTTTGATTGAAGTACTTAAAGACATAATTTCATAAATACACTTGAAGCAATTCCACCCAAACCATCTCATTCTCCCTAAGTCATTCTCATTCTCATTTTCTTTCTGAGTTTTCAAATACCTTCAAAAAGCTTTGTGTTGTGATTTGTAAATTTTTGAATTGTGTACCTTGTAGACATCTCATAGTATCCTGGTGATTAATAATAGGATAATAGGACAGTCTTCACTTAGAAAAATACTTTAACTTCTAGAGTTCTCCAACCAAATATCCTTTTCTTTCTCTATAAAGATGTAAACTTTTTTATGAAAGTGAAAACTGACTGTGGGTCATCAAACTATTCTGAATATTGTTTGCACTAATAACTCATTTTTATTTTAATATGCCCCTTAACAGTACGTTAAAAAAAATATTTTGGGCTATAGACAGTTCGTAAAAAAAAAAAAAAAATATTTTGGGCTATAAATATATAGATCTATTCTATCACCAAGAAGAATCCTGAACTTATTTCTGAGCATCTGAGTAACAGTAGATGGCTGGTGCATAGGCAATATGGGACCCTATAAATAGCCCGTTGATTTAAAGAATTCTGCTTCCATATGCTCAGACTGGTAGGTCTGCTATACATGAGACAAGATTTGAAGGTAAAGGTAGTATCTTTGGGTTTATTTGACCAGCTGCTTAGGTGAAAATATTAAACTGATTTTCATATATTTGCCTAGATTTTTCTAATGTAAAGCTATTGAACCTACCAAAAAAATTTGTTGTGTCATTGTCCTTGAGCCTTTTGGCCACAACAAAATGCTGTGAAACATCTCTATATTATGTAAGCTAGATAGTTCATGCCTAGAATAGGAAATGACAGTAGCAGTTCTGAAGGGCTGATGGCAAGTAATCACATTTAACAGAAAAGTGTCAATATCATGATCAATGCAAAAACTGTTTCCTTATGCACATGCATACACAGTCTTGAATTCATTGATTCTTAAGTCCAAAAATACTTACTTTTTTTTTCTTCTACTCTTCACCAAATGTTGGTATTTCCTGACAACACAGTCTCCAAATAATCATTCATTTTACATTATTAAAAAAGCAATCTATAGAGACTGCACTGAAAGGAGTTGGAAAAATAGGGAGGAAATGTCAAGAAAAAGTGAATGTCTGGATCCATCTAAATTTTCCATCTGTGAGCTTGCACAGAATATAACTGGTATTGTCATTGTGTCTTTGTATTACATTTGCTGCCAGACAAACTTTACTTTTTTGTCTCTCCTATATGAGTCAGTATGTTGATTGAATTTACCATATTTTTTTTAGTAGACTTCTATCTCATTTAAAAAAAAATGCTCTGCATATACAGCAATTGAAGTTGTCTCATGTTGTCACTGTTTGTTCTTCTCGTTCTAGGTGATGTGATTGTCTATATTAATGAAGTTTGTGTCCTTGGACATACTCACGCAGATGTAGTCAAACTCTTCCAGTCTGTTCCTATTGGTCAGAGTGTCAACTTGGTGCTATGTCGTGGATACCCTTTGCCCTTTGATCCTGAAGATCCTGCCAACAGCATGGTGCCACCCCTTGCAGTAATGGAGAGGCCTCCGGTAGTGGTAAATGGAAGACATAACTATGAAACTTATTTGGAATACATTTCTAGGACTTCTCAGTCTGTTCCAGACGTAACAGATCGACCACCACACTCCTTGCACTCCATTCCAGCAGATAGTCAGCTTGATAGCACATTCCCACCACCTGCCCATGATGATAATGTATCAATGGCTTCTTCTGGGGCCACCCAAGCTGAACTCATGACCTTAACCATTGTGAAAGGGGCCCAGGGCTTTGGCTTCACTATAGCAGACAGTCCTACAGGACAGAGGGTGAAGCAAATTCTAGACATTCAGGGATGTCCTGGTTTGTGTGAAGGTGACCTCATTGTTGAGATCAACCAGCAGAATGTACAGAACCTGAGCCATGCAGAAGTAGTGGATATACTTAAAGAATGTCCTGTTGGAAGTGAAACTTCTTTGATTATCCATAGAGGAGGTAAGTTTGGAAAGTCTGTACAATTACAAAAATGTGTGTAAAAGGTTCTAAACCATAAGACATACATATACTCACTACATCCTTGTTTGCTAGATTGGAAATTAATTTCCATGTTGTGGGAAGTAACACCATTGGTTCTGGAAAAGTGTGTCTGTAATTAAGTATCCTAGGCAAAATCTTACAGTTTGTTGTACATTCCTTTATGTGTTTTGAGTGTCAATGGTCCCATCTCTGTATAAGGGTAAAGCTAGGCCAGTTCCAAACCTTTGACCCCATAGTAGCTTGTGTGGTTTCTGCAGCAAACTCATGTAGTCCCAAAGCAGTGCTGCAAGCTTTAGGTATAGTTCTATGTATTGACTCATTAATGTAGATCAAAATCAGAGCAATTTATTTGCCCTTTACAAGGTTGCTGGTTTTCCTAAGCCGTTTTGCCTCCTTTTCATTCATTGTAAAATTTTGTACAACACTTGTTGGGGTTATTTTCTTTCCTGATAACAGAGATCCATGGTATATATTTCTCTGATTTAAAAAAAAAATAGCTTTTAGCAACTTGTTTTTTCTCACCAGCCTGACACAGTAAGTTTGAATGTTCACCATTGGAAGGGGAGAGTCAAGACATCCATAAAGAAGCAATAAGAACAGAAAAAGAGTTAAAAACTTGCCAGGGATTTCATAGCTTTTATTATTTTAGCCAAACAAAATTTCTTTGGTGGTTTGAGGTGAGCATCCGTCCTAACTTATTATTACCTGAAGTAAATAATGATTGAATTTTTTAAATTAAAAATCTTTTTTTTTTCCTCTAAAGGCATTCATATGCCACTTGATATACATTAATCTGTGCTTCAAAAGAAAAAGAAAAGGATTCTATGCACAAAGATGCAAAAATACTAACTACTTTCCTTCTGAAGAATAGAAATTGGGAAGTGAAGCTTCAGTGTTTGCATATGCCAAATGTTTATCATTACAATACCTAAAAATCCTTAGAAATAAGGAATATGGTAACATTATATCAAATTGCAGAAGTAACAAAAGGTGATTATCAGAGATCTATAGTCACATGGTCAATAACAGCACATAGTCAATAAAGTGTTTTTCACGTATATATGTAAAAGAATGATTTACAAGAAACAGAATCTGATATTTCTTTGGAATGAAATCAAATTAGGATGATAATTAAATTGGATTCACTACAGTATATGGATTTGAAGAAAGTTAATGGTTGTATTCATTGGTATTAAATCTGGTTCTCCTTAATGGTCATTAAGAATCTTGAACAATGGAGTAAGCAATTTTTTTTATTAAGTTGACAAATTAGGGAGCATTTCATAGCCATAAAAAAGCATCAAGAGGATTAGAAGGGTTAATGTAACCCCAAAAAGGTGGAAATTTATTTTGAAAAAGGCAGGATAATCACCCTCTAGAGGAAAACAATTTAGAACACCAGTCTTCAGAGAGAAGTGGAGTGTGAAATCCAGCATGATGAACAAGCCTGAGTAATAACAGACAACAAAATAGATATTTCAGCAATCAGTGCAGAGCAGTAGCAAAAAAACCTGAAGCAGCAACGTACTCAAGCCCTAGAGGATAATTGCTCTCTCTGAGGAGAATTTCTTCTTAGATCATTGATTCATGATCAAAACATGATAGTTTAACATTGATCAGCATCATAGTTTAACAAGTTCTGGTGCATTAACTGAGCTGTGGCTATTTTCTGTACATGACTGTGGCAGGTAGGAGATACTGCAGTGAGCTCAATGCTCAGTAAAAGCGCTGTGAGTTTACAACATCTGCTCTGTCTCAGACCAAGCACTGAGGTACAGGTGGTTCCCCTGCCTCAGTGACACAACATACTAGGTCCAAACACAGTAACATTTAACCCTCTGCTGCTGGGACAGGAAGTGGTTGGTTGCCTTACAGAAGGCAAGGTAGAGAAAAGAGCGTGTTTTGTTCATGGGAGAGCAATTACCAAGACTAAAGTAAATGTTTGGAAATCCTACAGTGTCATTAAACTTAATGGGATGGTACAGAACAAATGCAAGTTTGCTATCATAAATTTTTGTACATCAGAAATAATGACTATAACTCAAGATTGTGAGACTATGAAATTAAATTTTTTTTAAAAGCTCACTTTTTTGAATGATTCAAAAGAACTGGAAAGAATAGTGTATGAACCAAACCTACTCTACCTAAGAGATGGCTAAATCATATCTCAACACAAATATGAGAACTGTTTTAAGATGGAAGCCAGAGTTTTGGTTTTTTTGTTGGGTTTTTTTTATCTATTCATAGGAAAAGGGAATCTATGTGACTAACTACAGACCTAGAATGCAGTTATTATGTCTATGTTAGTAATCATGTCTTCTTTTACAGTCCCTGGGCAGAAATGGACTTTTCTATGATATAATTAATGTCATTCCACTGTAGATGTTTCAAATAAGTCAGGTATATCTAAGTATACCTTCAAACTACATTGGCTGCTTGACTGATTATAAAGGGAGTAGAGGATGGCTGATTCAGGTGTGTGTCTATCCAACATGTTATGAATAATAAACAGGTGATAAGATTTAGTCATGTGAGATAATCTAAATACAAAACCAAATACTTAGAGAAACTTTCTTTGACTCAAATATTTAGTCAGTGAGATCAGTAAAGCAAGGCATACTTTCTCATTTCTCATGGATTCAAGTTTTATTTTATTATCTTTGATGTGTAATGACATTTGAATTATGCCATCCTTTTCCATCATTACCCTATGCATCCTGTCTTTAATGTCTCATTTTTAAGATTAAGACCAAAGGGCTGCTCCTGCCTGTGGAGGAAGGCTGTGTTTTGCATAGGGTTGTGTGTTGCCTTGTAATGTTTCTTTCTCTGATATGAATATGGCCTGACTGCACACCTAATTGTGGCAAATCCATTTCTGTAAGTGACTTAACTTCTCTCTCATCCAGCAATCTTATCTCCATTGCAGACAAGAAACAGATTGAAATTGACTGAGATTTATTCTCACTATAGGAAGTAGTATCTCACACTGGATGCATGCAGTATGCATGCTACAGCATTTTAAAAACCGTTGTCCCGCAAGCTTTAAAGGTCAACAGCCAGAGTGTGCAGGAGAAGAAAAGGTCTGCATGTTTCAAAGCAGAACTCAAATTTGAAGAGGCCACTAAAATCTCTCTCACCATCACCAGACAAAGACTTGTCATAGGGTACAGTCCAGCTGGAGCAAGTCCCACTTTCTAAAGCAGAAGTAGCAATGTATTTGCTCGTTAAAAAACAAAATAGTGATGGAAATAGTATAATTGTCTATCAAAGGAAAGAATCTCTCTAGCATTGGCTGGACCTCTTACTGTCTTTTTCTTGTTTATTGGACAAGTTCTTTGCTAAGTAGATGCACCATAATGGTTCAGTCTCTTTACATCTGTTTTTGCTGAACAGCGATATTGTTTCCATTGATTACTATGAGCTGACAGATGTGTTTGTACTGAAAAACAAAAATGCAAAAGTTAGTGGAAAAGTGTTACCAAAAAAAAAAAAAGGAAAAAAGGGAAAAAAATTAATATAAAAGAAAGGAAATAATACCCAAAGAGATTTATGCCTTTCCAGCTTTGCTTCAGGCTTTACACTTTATCCTCAGCTTCTGCAGTAGATTTCTTTGAGTATAGGCTGCTGAAATAGTGTGGGAGAGCTCTCAAAAATCAGTCCTTCTGAATGTAGAGAGAGCATAAATTTTGAATTAGTACAGTACTACTGAAAAACAGCACTTAGTGGTTAAAGTGGTATGTAGCAAATTTATGTAGAGCAAAATATTCAGTAATGAGGACTTCAAAAACTAGGTTTGGCATATTCTACTAATTGAACTGTCCAAGTATTTGACATGTGCCATGTCTTTTGGAAAGTACCTTTGAAATATATGGACCTATAGACAGCAGCCCAGCTTCAGAAGTGTTCCTGTCTAAAAAAGAACTGATAGATTCAAATCTAGATCCATCAAGTCTATGTCTGAAATACTGTTGTTAAGGAAACCTGCAGACAAGCCAGGACTGATTCATGAAGTTATGGCAGCTCACAGCAGGTGTTGAGAGTGAAACATTAAATGCAAAAAGTGGGAGGCTGACAAAATTCCTACATAAGATGGCTATTTTATAACTATGGAATCAGAAAATGGTAGAATCCAAAGTGGTTCTGAGAAAGTGAGAATGTTGGTATGAAACTGAGCCACGGAACTGACACACTGTTTAATTGTTAGCCCAGTCCTGGTGTGGGACTGGACTCTCAGCAGCCGGTGTCACCCTGGCATGGCATGGGAAATAGTGAGGGTCACATGCAATGCACAGTCAAGGTGAGGAGGGGGAATTTAACTACATGCTTGCCAATTGTGTGAATAAAAGGAAGATAAATTATCTTTCTCAGATACTGTATAAATGTTACTAGAAGAGTGTAACTCCTTAAAACCACTAACAAATACCAGTACATCACACACAGCATCAGCAATTTCAAAAACAGGCAGAAATTTCACCAAAAAATTATCTAAATATTCTAGTGAAAAACACTAACCCCTCAAAATAAGCAGACTTCAGTGGAAGGAACCCTCCATCCTCAGTACCTTTTTGCATGGACTTATTTCAAATTTGCCAGTTTTGCCTTTCTTCCATAGAGGTGAGGGGCTTCTGTTTGTTTTGTTGTTGTCTTTGTTTTGGTTTGGTTTTTGTTTGTTTTGGTTTTGGGTTTTTTTTTTTTTTTTTTTTTTTGTTGTTGTTGTTGTTGTTGTTGTTGTTGTTGTTGTTGTTGTTGTTGTTGTTGTTGTTGTTGTTGTTGTTGTTGTTGTTGTTGTTGTTGTTGTTGTTGTTGTTGTTTGTTTTTCCAGGATTGCTATGTGTTTCAATTCCTCTGACCCTCTGACCAGGAAAGCTCATGCTTCTTTATCTCCAGGTTGTTGCCTTTTGGGAAAGCTGCACAAGATAAAGCTGAGGCAGCATTAGTCTGGCCCAGGAAATTCTGATCTCTTTGATCCATGACCTCAGCCCACTGCTGAGGTGTCTGTGGCTTTTGTTCTCATTCTGCAGTTCTTCATGCAAAATGTTAAGAGTACCTGTTGCAAACTGGAGACCCTGTATCTCATGGCATGCTCATCCCCAGTTCAGGACTTTCTAGTCAACAGTCCTGAGGATTTAAAGAAATTTAATTCTTGGATGTATGATGTAGGTTTTTTATTTGGGACTTACAGAATTTTTCCATCATCCTACTGTCTCTACTGTTTTACATCCCTGAGTCACTGGCAAATTTTTCCTTTCCAGTCACTTCCTAAAGGAACCCAATCTTGGTTTATTTGCATCCTATGGGTACTCTGTATTAACAGTAGTCTGTTCATACTTGTCTTGTTCACAAGGTTTTGCTTCTTTCATTGTTTCTCAGAGGAGATTTGGGGACAGACAAGGTCTCACATCTCTTCCTGTTTCCTGATATACTTTCTTCTCTCCAGACACTTACTTCAACTGTATATTTGCTCCTGATCCATTCCCCCTATTTCCTGAAAGCAGTCTAATGTTGAGAGGAATATTTGACAATATCTGGATTTTTTAGTCCTCCTGTATTCTTAAATGTCACGTATATTTCTTGTTTGTGAGCTTAAGGGACATTTTATCACAGAAAAGGAATGTGCACATGAACATTACAGTGAACCACTGACCCATTTGAAGTGGACCACGTGATCCATTGATACCTAGAAATTGGAGACATAAATGCCTTCTGTCGAACATGCTGCTGACTGCGTCCTCTGACAATTTTCTCTTTCCAATTTGCCACACTATTTTGCCTTGCCATCCCTCTAAGTGCTCTGTTCTTCCTGGATCCATCTGCTTTAAAACCGATGGAAAACAAAGGTTCATAGCTGACCTTTTTCCTTTCCATCTCAAAATTATGAGCTTTTTATGATATCATAAATTCAACAGTTTCCTCAGCGTGATTTCTCTGTAAACATATTCTTCTCATGCTGGCTTTTGAGTTGTTTCCCTTTTTTCATGCTCATTTTTATTGCTATTTTTAGCTAGTGAAGCCAAAAACATTTAATGATCAAAAATATTGTGAGTCATGCTGTATTGTCCACTTCACTGACCTTTCTGTTAGATGTCATGTTGCCCTTTTCCCAGCCACGGCCACTTGGCCCTTCCTACCTTCTCTACATAGAAATCAGTACTTTGTGCAAAATGTTTTCCTAACAGCCTTGTGAGAAGGACAGTTGGCTTTCCTTTGTTAATTCCAAAAATAAAATTTCTGAAAGTTTTTTAGAAAGTGCCACTAACATAAAAAAAAAAAATAGCTGCTGTTAAATTAACAAAATTCCTGAAGCACTGCTTTCCTGACTCATTTTTACAAGGTATGTCTCACCTTGCAGAGTATCATATTTTTAACTGTGAGATATGTGCTCTCCTAGCAACCTTTCAATTATTTGCATCCTTTTTGCCCTACACATTGAGACTGTTTTATACTTTAGATTCACTTGAAATACTTTCTAATCACCTTGTAGCAATTATTTGGTATAAAATCTATTTCAATAAATATTACACGTTATATCAGGTAAACAAAAATAAGTTATATATAGAGCCTTGTTTATGAAGCGATTCAAACTAAATCTGTTTACTGAAATGTTGTACCCTTTCAGTAACACAGGGAATGGCAAATTTGAACAGGAGGAGTTAGGCAGGAGACCAGTTATCCTAAAATTTGCACTAATGAAACTTCATATCTTTTCTTGTGTAGCTCTGATTAGCTGTGAAACAGTGTGCAGTGCTTCCATATTTCTGAATAAAAGATAAAGAAACCATAGACATCCTTAATGTATATTGATTCCTGAAAAAATAAACATTAATAATAGTTAGTAGCTGTTACACTATATTACTGGAAGTAGAATTAATTGCATTGCATTTCAAAGTGGTAGTGCTATGGTTTTGTTGCTTCTTTCTTATTAATGTTTGTGTACTGTGTGGTACATTTGTGGATAATTTTGCAAAGCATTAGGTAAACCCTTTTTACATATATTACATAGAAGGTTTTTAATGACTATTAGAAAGCATTTTGTTTCAAAAGTGCTTTTATCACTGGTGAAACTGTTTTCTAATGTAGGCTTATATGGTCTGTGTGAAATTTTAACAGTGCTTCTATTAAAACCTGGGGACACTTCTCCTAGGGGTATGTGTGCCTAACTCTTGCTGACATTGGGAGGAATTAGTTTGCACACTGGAGAAATAAGTCCCTGTAGAAAACCTTTTAGCAAAAAGAAATACAAGTGTATAGGCATATATTGTCATCATTGCATGCCACAAAGAGGCAACTACCATTGCTCCAGTGGCTATTGTGCCATTCAGTTCTTATACCCAAGAGGCTACAAACAGTGAGCAGCCAGACATTAGAGTTATTAGGACTACAAAGAGACTTACTGTGCACACAGGATTTGTGCAGAGCTGCAGGAGCTCTGCCTTCAGGACAGGCAGCTGCTTGTCTCTCCTGAGGAGTTCAGGGCGTGTTACTGTCTGCTAGCTGCAGCCCACGTCACTCTAGAACCCCAGAGCACCACTGGCAGGACTTCAGACTGGTTCAGTCTTACTGGTGTTAGTGAATGAATTCACACAAACTGAAGAACAGGCTGTTTGAGAAAACAGACTTTTTGGCTTGTCTACCTTGGAATCTGGCCAGGCCAGAGAAATTTCTCCTCTGCACTTGCAAGCAGTCTTACAAGAAAACTTAATGGTATTATCTTGGACTGTGCATCTCAGTGAAAAATGGCATCTTTTGAAGCTAAATACCTCCCAAGCATGGTACGTGGGAGAGCCTACTTCAATACTGAGGGATGAAGAAACATGGGGGTTTTTTTCCCAGTCACCCATAGTCTAGTTTCTAAGAGAATCTCACCTTCTTCAGAGGAGATTTGGGAGATCTCAGCCTAAGGATGGAGAACTACAGAGCTGGACTCTAAAAAAGTACCATACAACCTGTGCTTGTGTACTGAGGCATGTCTAAAGTTTAGTCTAAATGTGTTGAACAATGTTTTTGTTGGTTCAGTATAATGTAATGTCCTATTAAACAGCATTTGTTGGGCTTCCAAATCTGTTGTCAAAGTACATTGTGTAGATGTTGTGATGTGGTGATTTGTAAAATAGTGCAATATTTTATAGTAATAAAGTAAGCTAATACACTATGAAACAAGTGACTACATTATCTATTGTGCTACTGACTTGAGACACAGCACTGGGGAGATGGGAAGGTGTGCTTTTCAGGCACTTCCTAAGCCACAAAACTCTATTGGCCGCTATGGTTTGCATATCCAGTAAAAATGCAGAAACTAAATTAGACTTCTAAATAAGGTAATAATCCCTGTACAATTCTTTGAGCAATTTTCTTTTACATTCTTAAAAAGGGAAGAAAGGCTTTAACAATGGTTATGCTTGCCCTTTATGATTCATGCTTAACATATTTTTTTCATTTTTTTATAAACCAAGATTATAACATTTAATAAATACAACACTAACTTCTCAGGAAGCCTTTGGCTGACTCATAATTCAAACTCAATCAAAACCAGCACCAGGATACATACCCCTTTGTTGTGTCAACTTCAGTTTATAATTTTAAAAAAGGACATGGAAACCAAAGCTGCCAGGCACAAATTCTGAAAGTTGACTCCCAAGTATGTCCAAACAGATTTCTAAAGGAAATAAATTGCTTTCCAAAGCCAAATTTTTTATAAGTTGGAACAGTATTTCAGCACAGCAGAAACATACTGTGCAGTGTTCCTGTTTAGTAAATGAGAGAAATATTGACTTTTATTTCTTTGGTATCTTTTAATACCATAAGCTGAAAGAAGGCAAGCTTTCTTTACACACATTCCAGGGTCACCTTATTTTTAATGTGTATTTCAGATTAGCTCAAATTATACTCAATGGACTTTCTAGAATATTTTTTCTTTAATTTAAGCATTCTTAATTACATTTCATGTGTTCTAGATTGAGCACTTCTAAAAATTCACAGATAATTAGAAAAATTCTCTCTATGCATGAATACAAGCAGAGATACAAAATCTTTGAATAAGAAAATATTTTAATGATCTTTACATCCATTCTATCAATTAATTTCCATTTCTATAATTAGGTATTTTTCATAGAAGAAAATTTGATAATGTTTTAATTTGATAAATGATTATGACAATAGTAATAGCAGTAATAATAATAATGCCATTTTCATTAAAGAATTTAAAAAAATTATTAAGTAATACTTCAGAGATTATTTAATATTGCAGAAAAGGTTTGCTGATTATGAGAATACTGCAGTATTATCTATATTTTAATAGTTTCTCTAAATTCACTCATCAATATAAAGCCAATATCTTTTTCTTACAACCCCTGCATGACTTCTGTATTTTAACTTGTTCTCAATAAATATGATTATTTCAGGCATCTGGGGCCAAGCAGTGCCTTTCTACTGCAATATAAACAGTATCATCTCTCAGAAGTACAGAAAAAGACACATTAAGCTGTTCCTTAAGGGGAAAAAAAAAGAATGACCAGTTGAGGAACTGTAAATATGATCCTAGTGGGGTAGTGTACCAGAAGACTCAGGTTCTCTTTTGCATCGCTCTTAAGCCTCACACAATTTAACATCTCATGTTCTCTGGAATAAGTATGAGGAAGTACCTAGTGAAAATGGAAAGATTCTGGCAGATGATTCAGTTGTTTAGCCAAAATGTTGGATGATTACATGGATGGAAGGCCCTAGAGCAGCCCAGAGAGAATTTTGGGAAAAGTCCACAGGGCTTTGATCTGTGGCCAGTGAGAGCCAACAAACGTGGCAGAATCAAAGATGGTCATCTCTATCCAGTTTCTGCCATTCTTCACTAACTTTTTCCATGTTTTACCCCGTCCTTCCTCAGTCTGCATGTTTAGTGCTTGTCATTCTGGCTCCATTTTCCTTCATTTGGCAATTCAGAGAATCTGCCATTCTTGAATGTCAGCCCAGCCTTTGAACTTAGCCTTGCTTTGAGCAAGAGATTAGCCTAGCTGAACTCCAAATGTCCCTTCCAATATCAACACTTAGAATATTCCATGGGTCTCCCTACCTCTCACATTTAGGCCAAGGGTGCTAAAACAGAGGGTCTCTGATTGAGCAAATCATCATCTGCATAATTTTAAACTTCTTCCACAGTACTTCTCAGAGAGAAAGAGAAGCTTTTTAATCTTGTCTCCTTATTACACCATACTGAATATATATTTCTTTATATATGAGAGTTATTTAAAAGTCAATGCAAGCAGAAAGAATGGTGACATGGTCTTTGATTTCAGCTTGCCAGATGTGTTCCTTGAGATTAAATAAACAACAAACTATTCTCACACTGTAATTGAAAAATAATGCAGTGTTTATTTACTTTTTTTTGTAGCATCTCTGAAAGATCTCAGTGGCTTGTGGGGTTCGCTCTAAAATAGAAACATTTGGAGAGTCTGGTGCAGCTAACATTCACTGCATTACCACCAACTGGAATGCTTATTTCTACTAAAGTTAATCTTGATTAAGCAAGAGATTTCTCTTGTAACTTGTTCATTCCATATCAGACTTTTAACTGTATCAAGTTCTTTATCCTAATAGCATCACATTAGGATGTGTTGTGCTAAAAGAACCATCTAAATACAGCTTCAGTCAATAGGGTCTTTTTTAAGCATTCATCTCACAGTGATTAATTGATTCTATGTTTTTTCACGTGTCCCTAAAGGCAGATAAGCTGAAAATCTTTTACATGCAACATCCTTCAGCCTGTCTTCCAGTCTTGCCTTGCAACACATATTGCCACGTTCTCCTCAGCACTCGTTATCAGGGATCCTGTGTAGGCAGCTACAGTGAATCCTTCCTCATCTGCTCTGGGCAGCAAGCAGGGATTCTTTGTGGTGAGGGAAACAAGCATCTCTATGGTGCCGTTCAGCTTCTGTAAACATCTAAAGTAGCTGAAATCAATAGTATTCTAAAAGAACCTATTCTTCTTCCCTGTTGATTATTAAAGTTTTTAAAACTCACCTACTAACATTTCAAATTTAAATTTCTACTCACTTTTGGTCAGATGAATCCCAAATTAACTGTAAAACAGTTAGATTTCTAGTCTACATGAGTCAAAATATTTACACCTACAGCCAGTGGTGGAAAATAGCCAGTGGTGGAAGATGACTTAAATAATTTTATTCAGTCACTGTCTAGGCAGCTTGTTCTCTGGGTTTGCCCATTATGCTGCACAGATTGCAGAGAAGTCTGGATGAGAACCTTAGGTTAACTGACAAGTTCATCTGACAAGCCAGAAGAACAAGGGTGCATGGGATGAGTCCTGCCCACACACCAGAGGCAAGCATAGGTAATAATCAAAGTTATTAAAAACGCTGCATTATCACAAAAGCTGAAAGCTATCTCCTGCAGTAAGGCTAAATCTGGAATCCCATTCATGCTACTATAGAAAACAGTTTGGATTTCTTTATTAAAACTGAGGTTAGAAATGTAGATTACATAAAATATTTTGTATTAAATATATATTAATATCTTTACTAATACTCCAAGTTTTATTATAAAATTTAATTGTTTTTATTTAATGGACTTTTGTAAGTCTTTACATGCAACAACTCCACTCCTTACCTAAAAATGGAAACAAGTAAAATTAGTATGGCTTACATTAGATTGAAAGATGACTTCACTTATCAATCTTTCAATACAATTATAAGTAGGAAATCAGTGAGGGAATTTATTTTTAATGAACTATCTCTAGGAAAAATTCTTGGCTTCTGACTAAATACACTTTCTTTGAAAGTCCTGTAAAAACCATAAAATCAATACTGGTAAACTTTGCAGGTGTCAGGGAGTTTGGTCCATGTCATTGAATAGATAAGACATTACTGATAAAGAGCAATGTGGAATGTTTAACAAACTAAGGATCAGCAATCAGGAAATATTTTTATCCAGTCATTGCAAATTAATTCCTGAAAGAGAGCTAGGAATGTAATCCAAACTTGTAAAAGTGCTTCTGAATCTTTATGTATAATCACCAGAGCAAAACAACAATAAAAAAATGGCAGATTCAGCAAAACTTCTTAAAACTAAAGGTTTTGTTTATATTTTCTCAGTAAGATGCCATTGGTAAACCATTTTATTCCACTTATTATTAATGTTAAGAAATTCAATGAGGTCCTGTTCCAGATTGTCTTTCCCTGCTTCTTCAGACTTGTCCTTCCATCTTATTTTTCCAATTTTTTCCTATTTACTTCAAAGTTAGTGTGTGGCACTTCCATATACTATGCAAAGCATCTTGTAGATGTAATATCTTTTACTAAAGTTTCTTTTTTTTTTTTTTTTTACACCTGAAATATGGGATTTATTTAGGATTTTCCATGCAGTTCTTCCTTAGCAAAAGTAATGGCTGATTCAGTTGTCCATGTGCAAGGTAGATTAAAAGATATTTCCTTACTACCTAACTCCTACAATAGATCACACTTCCTGAGCAGACAACTAGGCATGTAATTTCAGGATTTATTTCCTGTGAGGAATCTTGCATAGAGTTGTTCTTTAAAAGCTTTTAAAAAATAAAAAAAAATTACTTTGCTTGGGAAAAGTAGTCTAAAGCAGATATGAAAGGATAGAAACCAGCTAGTGAAGAGTTAGACATGCAGAAAAGATGTTTGGGATCACATAGAGTACTGGTAGGAGCTGTGTTGTCAGGGGATCCTTTTTTCAGCAGATAGGAGGCACAGTCCCTGACCTACAGCTCTCTGGGTATCAGACTCTCTCAGCTATAAAACTGCTTCAGAGACATTTCTGGTTATCACGAGTAAATATTTACCCGAAATAGCCGCAGCCATCTTCTGTGCCAAATAGACCATAGCAGTCTGATGGAGAGATCTCTTTGCTTTCTTCCAAGTGTGTAGCCTTCATTCCTCTGAAAAGGCAGGTCCTTCTGCATTGAGGACAGGCTCTCCTTCCTGAGGTCCTGTCACTGGAAGAGACTTTTCCAGCAGCTGTGGGTACTGAGCAAGTGGAAGAAGGGTCAGGGCAGAAAGCTGGAGATCTACAGCCTAATCCAGCAAACTTCTGAGAGGAGCAAAAGCACAGATGGAATGGGATCAAAACCTGGGGACTAGCAGGGACTATACAGAGCTTTTTACAACTCAGGGAGTTTTGATTTCACTGGAAGCGAGGACCTCTAACGTAGGGACATCATGAGCAGGGCAAGCTGTTCCAAAGTTTCTTTTATTTCTATGTTCTCCAGTCAATCTTCCCTATTTGAAAACATATGGGGTTTAGTTCTGTTATAGTAAAGCTCAGTGGTTTGGGATTTTTTTTTTTTGGTTATATGTATAATCAAGATTTTGGAGCTTTTATGTCAATCTTCCCTATTTGAAAACATATGGGGTTTAGTTCTGTTATAATAAAGCTCAATGGTTTGGGATTTTGTTTGGTTATATGTATAATCAAGCTTTTGGAGCTGTTACAAGAAGGAGTCTAGGCAGGCCTAGATAAAATCTTTGTCCAGCCTGGTTTCAAGCTTATGTGGGAAGAAAACACCAAATCAAATCCTGCTATATTGCCACAAAATAGAAAGTAACTTCTTCATCAGTTTGGTATATCCTTTACCTTACAGATTAAAGGCTTGATTTCTGGAACTAAGAACTGAAGCTGCTTTTTCTTCTGAACTGATAATCATTTCTGTGGCTATTTAGTTGTGAGTTAGCAATGAAGAAACAAAAACCACACAGAAATTCTAGGGATTACAGAGAGTTTTACAGAAAAGGAAAGTTCTACTGCACAGTTCTACAATTTGGGGTGACAAAGACAAAAATAATATGCATTATTATAATTATGAAATCACAATAAAAGAGACTCAAACTGAAATATATTTATATCACTTTCTCTTTTGCAACTTAAAGCTATAAAATTTATATTTGTCAAAAAACACAGACATCAAAGAAATGAAAAAGAAATAATAGTGGTTTAGAATGCAATATAATAAATACGAAAATAATAATTTTGTGTACTGAAAATAATGTTGCAAATTTAAAAAAAAAAATTTAGGAAAGAAATATTAATGCCTTGAAATTTTGTAGGTAGAGGATCAGGCCTAGTATCTAGAGAGTGGATATTAATTCTGAAGTACTCAAAAGCTTTTTCTTTTTGCTCCTCTCTGTTGTCTGAAAGATAAAGAATTGCAGTGTAACAACATATATACTTTTGTCACTAAATTTGAATGCATTTATTGCAGATTGCTGGTGTAGAGTTGCCACCCAGTTACATTTCTAACTTGCTTCTACTAGGAAAGGGAGGAATAAAATTCATGACTTGAGTTTCTACAGAGCTACCCATTTTTTATTCATTAATATGTGATAGCTACTTGCACACTGGTTTGGTTTTTTCTATTTGCCTCAACAGTAAATAAACTTTACCAGATTAAGGAGAATTATGGGTATTTGCCATGTGTCCCTTTGAGGTCTCTTTGTATGGCAGAACACACAACTTTCAGAACATTCTGCAGAGAAAAGATTGTTCTGTGGAGAGTCTGAAAACAACTTGGGTTTTTGTTTTCTCTTGCATAATGATTTTATTTTCAATCTGCAGCATATTTCTGAATTACTAACTTCTGAATAGTTGGAAACATATTTTTTTTTTAATTGGAATGGATTTGTAATTTGTTTCCTCTATCCTATGAGTCCTAAAGCTTTTTAAAAAACTCACCAAAGAGAACATCACTGGGAAGTAGAACAACTTAATCTAGAACTGTCAGTTGCCTGATAGATCAAAACCTTTTTGATGGTATGAAAAGCAAAAGCCTGCTTATAAAAGGGTAAATTACTTCAGGCTCCATGTTATGAGGGGCATCTAATATTTAGTGCTTGCTAAATATTAGATGACCCTGCTAAATGTTAGATGGTCACTATGTATTTTGTCTAGAATCTGAATAGAAATTTCATCTGAGATCTGGTTTATTCTGTTATTTTACCCATCAATACATTCCGGAAATGCAGCTGCCTTTCACAGAAATGACATTAGAGAATTACCATTAACTAATGAAAACTCCCTTTGATAAAATGCTCTAATTTGAATTAACATTTTCCTTCCCTTTCCTCTGAAGTGGACCATTTCTTGTTGATCCCTGTGACATGAATTTTACTCTTTAAGTTAGCTTGTTAGAGTTAAAAAAATATAAATTAAAAAAAAAACAGGCAAAATTTCCTCTACAAACCATTTCCTATCCTATCAGGTTGGGATTACACACCAGTAAGCCTGTAGGGTGGCTGGGTAAAGAGCATACAGATCTACCCTTAGTGTCAATTTATTTATCTGTGCTTTGGGGAAACCCAAGGAGAAAGTATCATGACCATCACAGATTAATTGTGCTGTTCATCCAGAATCCTTCAGCCAGCTATATTCTTCAGGCATAAATTCAGTTTTTGCCTTGTGATCAAATGGGGATACTGAGGTATGAGGGTAGACTGAGGAAGAAGATGGTTTATGGATCCAAAGGTTACATGCAAGTTTGTTTTCTTATGCAGCAAGTTCTGATTTTAAATAAGGAGGCATGCACATGCAATGTACCCTAAGATGTCTTTCTAAAAATGCTAATTTTTAATGTCCACAGGTGCTTCACGGTTGTCAGCACCATAATCTCCTCTGTTTAACTTGTCATGTTTATGTACTGTTCCAATTTTCTCAGCACTGAGGGATTTATTTTCCATTATGTTGGACATGTCATCTAACTCAAGTCTGAAACCAATTTGTGTCCCTCTGAGAGACACAGCAATGTCACAGGGGAAAAAAAAATCAACCTACTCTCAGTTTTTCTTCCTTTTCCTTGTAATACATTCATTTAATACTTATCACTTCCCAGCTATCCTGTCAGGATCCTTTTTCAGTATCATTTTTTAGTGTTCTGTTCATTAACTTTTTTAAGTCCTGCGCAGGACTACATGTGACCAGTACATAATCTAAACATCATAAAATTCACATCAATACTGTTCCTCTCTCATTAGACTTCAGGACACAGCCATTCTTTATGTTAATTGCTCAACTCCAAACTTTCAGGAATTCATAAAAAATTGACATTTCTTAACGGGTTTTTTTGCAAGCCAGGTCATCTTGATCAATTTATCATGGTTTATACTCTTCAGTGTTCTATACTGCAATAATATCCTGCCCATCAATTATTACTCTCTCATATTTTTTTTTCTTTCAGGCTCCTGTGGTCTTATGTTAAACCACCTGAACTTTGTATCATTTTAACCAGTATAATTTAAATCACTAAAATAATCAGAAAACCTTTTCCTAATTCAGTTTTGTTCTTCTTGATAAGTAAGTTGTATACTGAGAATTATCTCCTGAGTGGGAATGTGAAGGCAAAGACATTTGTCTCTACTAGGCATGTGTCAGAGTGGACAATATCAAATCTTCAGTAGCTCAAAGCAAAGCGTCTTACCTGGAGATTCAACCAGGGAACTGCAAATTTAGAACTTCACTGTTCTTTTCACGGTTTTGTTACCCTTTGTACATGGGCCTTCCACTAACATCCCTTGCCAAATACTCTGCTTTTCAACACTAAATGTTGTATTTTCACTTCTAAGAGTTAACCATGTAAACTGTGGTCTTGTGATAAGTTTTTCTTCTCCAGCTGGTGTTCTCCTTCACAGTCTCCAACTGTTTGTCAATTTCTCTGTTCTACCTGAATCCCTATAGCCAGGAGTAAACTCATCTGTCAAGTGGTGTGAAGGAGCAGGAAATTGGAAGTTAATTATTCCTTTGAATAACATCTGGATCCAAAGCATCCAATAATCATGCTATTCCTTATCCCCAGCTTTCACCACTATGGCCAAGTGGCATGATTACCTTTTTATTATGTTGCCATTGAGTGTTTGTCATTCCACCACGTGGTATGAAAATGAGTCGGTTATGGTTAACACACCTGAGCTCCTGACACTACCCATTTCCACAGGACAGATTTCAAAAGCAAATTAATAACATTTAGAACCATGCAGACAGCTTGATGCCTATTAAACACTAAATACTGAAGGTGCTACTGTGTAATTTAATAATGACAAGCAGTCAGAGGAAACCAGGAGGTTCTCTAAGTCTCTGTAATTACACTTATTTTTGCTTTATTGTGAACTTTTGTCCAGTGCTCCCAAATCTCAGAGAAATACAGGAGGAGGGAGACTGAGCTCATTAGCAACATCCAGGGCCATCTGATATGCACTGGCACACCAAGAAATCTTCACTGCAATGGCAGAGTAAGGGTGACAACTGAATCTCTGAAGTCTTCCATAGATTCTCTGTCATATCTGCCAATCTAGGACAGATTTCTGAATAACATTAGGCATGGCACCCTGGATACTAGACCTGTGTTTCTGCATCTGTGTTAAGTTCCTAATTCACAGAATATGACATGAAAATTTACTTGTCTGAATATCAATATCTAAATCTGGCATATGTGTTTGTGTGTCTGTTATAACTGACGGGGACTTAAATTAACTGTTGACGTGTAGGCATTCTATTCTATTGAGATGCCATGGATATTCCATCTCACTTCCCACCAAAGGTCCTTTTGTCACAGCTGACAGCACTAGGAGGATACACATGCAAGCGAGAGAATGGATTTATTGTTGAATGTTTTTCCCTACACTTGCTGAAGTCATTTTGTGACTGTATTTTCATGAAGAGGACTTTAGGACACTGTATTAAAACAATTTATGCACCATCTACATTTTAACAGAAAATATTTGGAACATGCCTTGATATTCATCAATGTGACATACTGTAATTCACTGTGAGATTTCTTTATTTGGCTTAGAAAGTGTTAAAGCTTAAATGGGAGTAGAATCTAAACACATGAAAGAGCAGAGTGATATAGTTAGGCAGAGTTTCTGAATGTCAGAGAGCTCCAAAAATATGATGCAGTATTCCTGAAAAGTTTTTGGGGCTTAAATTATCTTTCACTAAAGCCAGGCTGAGTTGTCAGACGTTCTTAGCAAGCATACAAAGTCTTTATGGGTATGGCAGCACTTGCAGACCCTTCTAGAATCAGCTGTCAGGGTTCTGAAGTCTCAATTTATATTCCAAAAGGTGTTGCTGATTCTGTGTGTATGGCACATAGCAGGCTTTTCACCTTGCTGGGTTTGCTCTGCTCAGGAGGAGTTGCATTCAACAATGTATTTTTGCCCGAGACAAGGCATTGCTTTCATTACCAGTTCTCACAGCATTAGAGCAGTACAGTCAAGAGTGTAATTGCTAGTCTGGAAAGAACCAGTGACACTGTTTTTAGCAGCAGTCATTGGACAACAGACATGAGCAAACCTAGAGATTCTTCAGGAAAAATTTCCCTTCAGGTAAAGAAAAGGTAAATTTTCAGGTCTGTAAAAAAATATACCCTTGACCTTTTCAAAATGTAGATAGAATCAACAACCTGTGAGCAAACATCTGAGATGTCTTGTTCACCATGTATGAGTACCTGTGCATGCAGACTTTTCCTAACTGAGTTAGTATTTAAATAAAAATACATATTCTTTGACTTCAGAGAGGAAAATAACAGTTCATCCAATACTACCTGCACCTCTAAAACAAAAACTAGGATATGAACCTAAGGATTTGAACTTTTAGTGGAAACTTCTGTTATAAAAAGAGACAAGGCTCTTCCTCAATTCCTTAAGATAACTTTTTCTATTCCAGGTCAAGTCATCCCAGTAAAATCTGTTCTGCAGCAGCATTTTCTCTATTCCAAGACATGACTGTCCTTCAGATAATATAGTTTGCTATCAGCAAGGAAATAAATCTGTAGCAGAGTAACACTGTTCTGGTAATCGGTGTCTGAAAAGAGAAGACAGTTTGTGTAAAAATGAGACAATCTGTAGGTGTTTAGTATCTAACTTTGTCCTTGAAAAATAATTCATTCTTGTTGACCACATAGAAATCTTGTTCCAAAAATGTATTTTTCATTTCCACCAACTGAGATTTTTTTTAACCTCTAGTATATTTATGCATCAGAAGCTATCACTAACTGTTGCATTTGCCTCTGCACTATTTTAGATATGATGCAAAAATTCTCTGCCTCACATCTAGATTAATTAGAAGGGCTTGGTACTTGTGATTTTTTCCTGGTTTCATAAATTATTTTAAATCTCTGCCTGATAAGCAATTCACAGAGCTGTAGCAGCTAAGGAAAATAAATACCTGTATGTCCATTAGAATGTAAATTAACTCATTACTATGCCTGCTCCTGACCTTTTCTGATGGCTGTATTCTTGCTAACAAAGACTCGTTGCTATTCATGAAAGTGAAGTTTAATGGTAGCTTGAGATTCTCTGGTGTATTTTAGATTATATTCTGATAGACTCAGGTGACCGGTGAGGGTTCCAGCTTGAACAGCAAATACTTCTAGCATTCATGACTTTGAATAACTATCCTTTTTCTAATTATTTATGAAGATTTTAATATTGTTGAAAATTTGTTGTTTAAGCAAGCTAGGTCAGTGAAACTTCATGAACTGCACAAAAAGGGCTCCTATGTTTATAAAGTTGAATATTGATCTCACAGTCATTTAAGATTTTGTATCAGCTCTATAAACACAGAAACTTAGAATCATAGAATCATAAAAAGGTTTAGATTGAAAATACCTTAAGATCATCAATGCCAACCATTAACCCAGCCCTGCAAAGTCCATCACTAAACCATGTCCTGAAGTACCACATTTAAACATCTTCTAAATACCTCCCGGGATAGTGACTCAACCAACTCCCTGGGTAGCATATTCCACTGCTTGGCAATCCTTTAGGTGGAGAAATTTTTCCAAATATACAATATAAATATCCCTGTGTGACTTTAGGCCATTTTCTCTTGTCAGAACTCTTGTGACTTGGGAAAAGAGATCACCCCCCATCTCAGCACAACCTCCTACCTGAAATATGTAGAGCAAATAGGTCCCCCCTGAGCCTCCCTGTCTCCAGGTTCAACACCCTCAGCTCCCTCAGCTGCTCCTCATCAAACTTCTTCTTCAGATCCTTCACTGGCCCTGTGCAAGCCCTTCTCTGGACCCATTCCAGCATCTCAGTGTCTTTCTTGACCTGAGAGACCCAAAACTGATTAAAGGAGTGGCCTCACCATTGCTGTGTACAGGGGAATGATCTCTGCCCTGGGCCTGCTGGCCACACTATTGCTGATACAAGTCAGGGTGCTAGCGATTGTAAGACTTCTCCCAGATGCTTATAGAATATTTCATGAGCCTCTTCAACCTGGCTGGGTGGTCTACAAAAGATTCCCAGCATGTTATCTGTCTAGCTGGCCTTTCTTAATTCCTAAACATTCAGCCATGTCATCACATCACTGAGCTCCAGACAGTCAAGACAGCCCCTAACATACAGAGCTGGCCCCCTGCCTCTCCTTCCTTGCCTGTCTCTCCTGAAGAGTTTATCGTCTTCCATTGCAGCAGTCCAGGCATGTGAGTCATCCCCCCATGCTGCTGTGGTGGCAACTATATCATAGCTTTCCTGTGGTACCAAGAACTGTGCTTCCAGCTCTTCCTGTTTGTGTGCAGTGGTGTAGACATTCTCCAGCTGGGCCACTGATCCTGCCACCTTTTTGAGGGGAGAAGCCCTAATTCATGTTGGCCATTGTCAGCTGTTTCCATGGTTTCCAGCACATTAATAGCCTTCATGTCTCCGCTGCTGCATGGATCCATCCCCTGCCTCCACCGAGACAGCAGACCAGAGAATATTGCTAGCACACCGTCCCTGAGTGACATGCAGGCCCCAGGGTTACCTCTAGCAAGCCTGGTTTTATCCCTTACCCCTTTCGAATCCAGTTTAAATCTCTTTCAATGAGCCCTGCTAACTCCTGTGCACAGATTCCCCACTATGAGACAACTGTACCCTACCTGGTCTCTGAAGTCCTGGTGTTCTCTAAACTAACCCATGATCAAAAAAACAAAATCCACAGAGCCAAGGATTGATCTGCTGGTTCTTCCTGTTTCTTCTGTAATAATCTTCTGCAACTGTAAAAATACAGGAGAACACTACCTGTGCTTCTGATCCCTTAACCACTCATCCCAAGGCCCTCAAGTCTGTCCTGATTTCCCTCTAACCTCTTGTTGCAACTTCATCACTGCCTACCTGAGAAATGAATAATGGGGCTGTGTCAGGGTATGAAACTTTCTCTTCATATCTTTAACCAAGGCTGCAGGGAGGCAACAGGCTTCCATAAGAAGTGGGTCTGGGCTGCATATTGGGCCTTCTGTTCCCTTCAGAAGGGAGTTTCCTGTGACAATGACCCATCTTTATTTTGGAAGGCAGCTTTGGCACAGGGAATAGGCCAACTTGACAATAGCATCATGCCCATGCTGGATGAAGCACCAGCCTTGTTATGTTTGGTTCCACTTGCAGAGCCTCATACCTGCTATGCCTGGACACCTGGAGAGGTGAGGCAGTCCCAGAGGACACAGGCACTGGGCAGGCACTTGTCACCACTGCCACCAATCCCTTAAGTCACTGTATTCAGCCAGGGGGAGAGGATGACAAATTCTCTCTATCATGTGTCTTGTCTATCGGGGGAGCCTGTCCCTGGGAATACAGGGAGTGAAGGTTAGAGCACAGTACTAATAAACACCAAGGTCATGGGCTCAGTCCCTGGATGGGCCATTCATTCAGAGTTGGGCTTGATTATCCCTGTGTGTCTGTTCCAGCTCAGAATATTCTGAGATTCCAGTAGTCTGATACTCTTGCACTCCCCCTGGTTCCTCAGCCTACTCACTTCCTCCCAGAGGTGTCACTGAGCACAGCAGCTCCTCACTGTGCCAACAGTCCTGGCACAAGGGCAGTGCAAATCCTGGCACTGGGGTGGCAGTATGTTCCCACTGGAGTTCCACCTGGGCACCTGTGTTCCTCATGCTGGGTGCAAAGTTAGAGAGGCCATGTCTTTCTTCCTGTAGCTGGCAGGATTTCAGCACCATTCCTGTGTGCTTTCTGTGCCAGCTGCCACCAGACTGCCACATCATGTCCTTGGTGCCACACCATGACCTGTGTGACCACCCTGCTGGTGGTGCTCCTGGCCCCCAGAGATCCCTACAGGTTTCTTTTATCCTTTGGAGGAAGTCTTGGCCTGGTGCTCCTGGTCCTGTCAGCAGTGGCATGAGCTGCAGGCTGCTCTTGGCTCTCCTCTGAGCTTCCCAAATTCAGACAACTCCCCTGTGCACCTCACTGGAGCACTCCACAGCCATTCATGTCAGCACCAGAGCCACTCGCCTCAGCAACTTCCATAGGATGAGATCAGGTACATTTTCCTAAAGTACTCTTCTACCTCTACATCATTTCTGATAAACTTCTGTCTCACACTTTATGCTACGTGTCAAGAAGTCTGAAACTCTGAAAGAAGAGCTGAAATAAAGACTTGGACTCACGATGCCCCCAAATCATCTGGAATAGAGATAAGCCAGACAGGGTGGTACCCTAATGGGGTAAAGATCTAGCTGACCTTCCTTTGAGCAGTCCCTGCTTTTTGCCCATACTTTCATAGATTGTCTATAGGCAGGAATGTATTTAATCTTTGGGATCACTTTTCGTAGGTGTAGTAGGCCAAAGAGTGAAAAACAGTGATGGTTTAAACTGGAGCACTACTTCTGTTGCAGTTTTACTTGGGTTGAGAACTGGAGCAATCAAATAGTGGAGCATAAAGCAAAATGCCAACACAAGCAACTACTGAGAATCAGTTTGTACCATTGTGAGTTTTTTTCAGGAAAAACTAGGTTAATAACATCTGAGCACATGTATATAGCCATAATGAAGACAGAGGCGTTTCTTAGTTTATTCATGTGAACCTGCAGTTGATACAGCTGATGACTGTAACCAGCCTTCATGTTACTGCAACACAGTGCTCTATCAGCTATTAGCCGTGCTGCTTGTGTGTCACCTACTGCAAGGGAAAAGGCACTGCTCTAAACAGTGGAATGTTGTGACCTGGTCAAAGGTAGTGGGTCATTCATCTCACTCTGATGTGGGATGTGTTGATTTTTGGCCCATTGCATCAGGTGCCATCCCAGCTAAAGACCAAATGGATCCTCCACAGCATGGCACCATCTCTCTGAAGGACAGCAGACAGCAGGAGTAGATAACTATGCTTGAAGAGCTAGAGCTCGCAGCCTTCTTACACCTACTCTTTATTTCAAGGTAAATCAACTTTTTGTTGTTGCTAGAGTAAGAGCTCAATATTTAGAACTGTTTGAAAAAAGATGGACCTTTGAAAAAATATTATGTAATAATGATTGATTTTATTAGAAATGGAACTACTAATTGCCATTCCCTATACATCATCTGATACTTTAAACATGACATGATCAACTAAAACTTTTATCACCTGCTTGTTTTCATACATATTATTTCCATTTATTTTCATTCATTGTTGCCTTTTAGATTTTGTTTACTACAGTATATAAATTAATTAAATGTACTACTTCTCATTGATCATACTTATTTTCCTTAAAAGGAGAAAATATTTGAAGAGTAATTGAATTAATGGTATATATTGGTTCTATATACACACAAAAAATTACCTCTGCGAAAAGTATTTTCAGAATTGTAGGTGTAGGATATTTTAAATCTTAATGAGTCAACTCAATGGTAGCATTAGCTCCGTGCACCCAATCTGACCACACCTAACATAGCTCAGCAAAAGGCAAACATACAGAGGGAGAAACCAGGTGCAATGTGAATGGTAAGAAACAGTTCCCTGAACCTGCTAAAAGCAAACACCTGAGTCTGAACTCCCAGTGTTCTCACCTGTCACATCCATTTGAAGTTAATGAGTGTTTGATACCTTTGTAAATCAGGCTCATATAGACAACTGATAGACATCTCAGGGATTCCAGTAAGAGAAAGAAAAAAGCAGAAAATAAATCTAGTGGTACAGTGAATTTATCTAGTAACTTTTCTAGAAAGAAAAACTTTTGCTTGAAGTGTTGTCACATGGATGTTGATAAGATGCCCATGGAGTCAGTTAATGCTCTGGGAGTGCTCATCAGCCATCTGTTCAGTGACTTCCAAGCATCCTGGAAGGAGAAAGGTCTGTTCAGTGCTTAAGACAGCTTTGCTCAGGAAGCCATATGCAACAAGGATATTAAAGCACAAAAAAACTCCCAAGAAGCCCAGTGAAAGCTAGTGGGCTTTCACCTATTAAAAGTGAAAGTGTGACAAGTGATGTGGAGGGATGTTGACTTACCCTGAACGTTGCTTTAGATTAAAAGTCTTTGTGTTGGATGCTGTTGAGTTCCTCCCTGCAGCACACGCCGTCACTGCAGAAATCAAACTGTTCCCAGGCTTCAGTTTAATTATCCATACACATCTGCCACGGAGGTGAACATTGTTAAAAGTCCTGTGACATAGCAATAGCTGTGTGAGTTACTTATGATTCTACAAGGTGTGAAGAACTTCTCTGAGAAACAATGCAAAATAGTGAGAATAATGAAGATGAAAATGGAGCAAAAACATGGGAACAGGCGAATAACTAAGGGCTGGTTTTGTACTACTGACATTACGGATTTTGCAAAAAACCTGAAAAGGAAACTAATCAGAGCTCTGTCTTGCAAATGCTCTAAGTCCTGCCTGATAAGCTGCTTTTAGAAAAATAAACTTTTCAACAGTAAATCCTTGCTGAAGTGTAAGGCACATGATATCTGTAAGAATATTTTACAACAAAAGCATACTTAAATTTGGCTATAAGAGGAAATAGATACAATGAGTGTGATGTGATTTGTCTTTTGTTACAGGATATCTTCATCAAAAAGGAGAAGTACAGTAAACTGAAGCTGGAATTTACCTTGATCTGAAAAAAAAAAAAAAAAAGAAAAAAGTTTTTTCTTCCTGCTACATTTGAACCCAAAATCTGTTTTCAGTTCACAGTGTTTTTTAGTTAAGTTACAACATAGAAACCATCACAGCTCTGATTTCCAGGGAAGCTCATTTTGGAAGGTGGTAAATACAACTTAAAAAGCAATCTCAAAAATAATTTTTGTAACACTGCTTTATGAGAAAATGTAAATCTGATTTTTAGAAGACATGTGGTTGTTATTGTACCTCAGCTTATTTTTTTGAAATTAAGCAATTAAAATGTTCATATGTGTTGGCCACCAGCTGCTGTACCTTATTACAGTTTAAATAGCCAACCTGGAATAGGAAATCATTATATTCTCAAAACTACTTTTGCAAAAGCATATGAGGTTACGTATTTTTATTGTTGCATGCTTCTACATGTTACTACAGTATTTTCCTGCTAGCACCTGTCTGAATGGTGGTGGCTTTTTTAACAAAAGCCAGCAACCCAACTGTCTTTTCCGAAAATGATGCAGACATGCACTGGCTGTACAAGGAGTGTACAAGGAGTGTTAATAAAAAAGATACAGGATTCTTCAAGAAATGGGCTGCAGCTTGTGTGGTGAGGTTACCATGAGGAGGGGTGGCTGTCAGGCACATGGGTGAGCCAAAAGCCATTCATGGTAAGAAAAGGCTCATGAAGTATTTTTAGGTGGATCTAAGTGGACTTTTGTTATTTTAAATTTTAAAAGTGTGTGGATATGGAGGTGAGGGGTGTTCATATGTAAATGTATATAATATTTTCAGCTACTCAAGCTTTTATGAAGACATCACAAGTTGGACAGCAGGGGACTGGGAGTCTGGGGAGGGAGAAGCAGAAACCTGGAAGAGGAATGAGGTTGTAAGAGCTTATCCAGTATATATTTCTCATTGGATGTGAGTGGATCAGAAGGCTGGGCAGTATTAGTATTGTATTAGTATTCAAAAGAAATTGAAAGCTGCATTTTTTGGAGAACAAATTTCAGCCCTGTTGATAAATCAGTATCTGTATATGAACTGATGCCAGTCTGCTGGCAGCTGTCATTCAGGTGGGATCCTGTTCTCCCTGATGGGGAATGCTCACATGGCATGTGATGAGCACCAGAAAGTCAAAGGAAAATGTGGTGTGAAGTGAGGTCAAACTAAATGAAAGTCCACTTCTCATTGCCTGCTGTAGATGTGGCTGCAGACAGCCAACACCACTGAGTGGACACTGAATATGCATTATTAAGGTCTATTCTGGTGAGATTTAAGCCTCAGTTTTCTACATGTAGAGGATTTGCTCCTGTACTCATGCAGAGTACTATTTAAAAGTGAAAATTAGAAGGAGGGGTGCAGTATGCCTAAGAAAGTGCATTTGGCTTTTACGTCTCTTCATCTGAAGATTCTTTTACTCTTGCAGTGTGCTACATATACAATATTCTCTTGAACTCTTGAATTTGCAGCAATTGTTGCATGTGTTTAAATACTGGTGATAATGCTGGATGTTTGACGCACAACAATTATCCATAATCAGTCTCATATTGAATAACTGATACTGCCATATATTCTATAAAAGTCAGTTTTGTTTAGGTTGGGAAAAGGATGTTTAGTTCAGCTGTGAGTGTAGAGCTTATGTGAGACAATATTAAAATTGTCAAGAAACATGTAAAAGATGTAATGTGAAGTTCCTTTATGGAACTAGGCCTTCACCCCTTTAGCCTAGCACCTAATCTTTGACAGAGGTGAGAGATTATCTCGTTTTACATGAGGTCAAGGTCTAACAGATGAAATTAAATCAGAAGAATGGATTTTACTATTAGGCCAAGGTTTGTTACCTTTAGAGATTGTTGCTTCTATAGCATCCTTTTGTACACATATGGATCTCCAATTTTTTTTTTTTTTTTAGTTTTCCTTTGGATCTTTTACTTCTCTGGCATCCTATATCTGTTAGTTTTCTTAACATAATTTCATGCTGTGCGAATAAATATTGCCTTTTTTTTTTTTTTGAGTGTAGATGTTGTCATTTGTATGTTGCAGTCTGTGCCCATAACCTCCAAGCTAAATATAAGTTTATATTCTCTTTGTTTAAATGAATAATAGGATTTTTTTTTAAATTGAAGGGCTTTAGAAAAAATCTTGACTTGATGTATATGTCATTTTTTTATTTGATTTTTAAACACTTACTATATTTTTAATTGATAGTAAAATTTTTATCATATCTCCAGCATAACTTATTTTTAGGTGGAGACAGTAAATAAATAGGGAAAAAAGACCTTTCAGTTTAATCAGGAGTAATTTTTCATTACAGTAAATTATGGGAGGTGCACCAGTATCAATGGGTAAGGAGTGTTACCTCTACCAATATTTTCTGAACAAGAAATCAGGGTAACAAGTGGATGTGAGAAGGTTTCTAGTCTTATCTTTAGCTCAGAGCAGAGCTTCTTATTTTTCACTCTCATTAACAGTACAGAAGCATAGTGGGTAATAAAAAGGTAGCCATCTGCCATCCAATAAGTTATTTAATAAGTTTCTGCCACAGAATCTTTAATACTGAAAGTGATGTACAAGCCAGATCTATCAAGGATAGCTGTTATCCCAGCTTGAGTTTACAGATGGAAAGAAATCTGTCCACTTGTTAATAAAGCAGTTTTTATCCAGGCACTGTAGAGTCAGTAAACGTAAACCTTTCCAAGATTACTTTTTTCAATAGACCTTTTTTTTAAAAAAAAAGCACATTAGCATTACTAAATAGCCAGTGTTTTACTACAAATGGCTCAAGTGCTTTTACACTGCAAGATACTTCAGTCAAAATTAATTATCAGGGCAGAAAAGATTACCCCATTATCACAGAATTCTACAAATCTTAAATCTATGTGCAAATAAAATTCCTGTTGTGATTTTTCTGTAGAAAGATACCATGCTAATGCTCTCATAATTTTAATTTTCTTTTTAGACTCACTTTAAATAAAGAAATAATGAAGTCAGTACTGCTCTTTCACCTGAATTCATTTTTTGAATGAAAGAGCAGCCCTCCTATTAGAATATCACTTTAAGCGCCACTTCTGTTTCCAACAAAACAAATGAACTCTTTGTTATTAGCTTTTAATCTTACCTAGGAAGGTCCACGGACTTTTTTTTTTACCTGCTATTAAACTGAGAATGAGTTTTTTGATGAAAACTATGTTGAAAGCTGGTATTTTAAAAAACATGAGCCAATACCCTTTGTAAGGCTTTTTTTAATGTAATACTTTATAAAGATTTTTAACATTGTACTGCATAAGATAGGTTTCAATGAGTGTTTTCAATGAGTGTTTCAAACCATTTCCTTTTATGAAAAAGACATACCTGGAGTTTTAAACATTTGTAAGCTACAAGAGTTCAAATTTAAGAAAGTCACTGAAGCAAATTATCAGTCAGTTAATGACTAAGGAAAAGGAGATTCCTACTTGTGTAAAAGAGGTAGTCGTGCATGACTTCTTGCTAACTAAGACCAAAACCAGGACAGTATCAAAATAAGCAATCCTCTCAAGACTTGGCCACCTTATCTAGACTAATGAAACCATTATTTTTCTTCAGGCTTTTCTTCTAAAAAAATCTCTTGTATTATTAGGTTTTGTTGATGGGATGTTCTGAATGCTTCTTCCTAAAGGTGCGACTGCATTTGACACATCAATACCAGGTCATTTGGTGTCTTATCCAATGTCCACCAAGACATTTGGAAGTCCTTTTGATTAGTTCTTTTAATTTCAACCTAATCCCATGCTGTTTGTAAAGTATGGCAATGATCTCAATAGCTCCACTTGCTTATATATATGTATATGTATGTGTATATATATATATATATATGTATATCTATTTCTATCTATTTTTTCTTAGAAATTATCCCTCGTGTTTTGTGTTTTCACCCCTTGTGTGTAGAGAATTTTCATATCTATCAATATTATCTGCAGACCTGAATGAGAATGGGAGCATAGACACCACTTAGCCTCCATTCTTTATGCACCAGAAAAAGCTGCTAACTTTATCTTTTGTTTATTTCAGGTTTCTTTTCTCCATGGAAAACTCCAAAGCCTGTAAGTTCCCTTTCAAAATTGTACACATTGAGTTCATAAGGTGGCTATCATGCAAAGCAAATTTCTGCAGACTTTCATCTACCCATCCAGTTCCCAGCTCATGGGACACCTCTCAGCAGTGCCCCAGCTCCAAGTGACACAGCACCAGGGGTGGCCTCCCTGATAAGCTCTGAAGGTCTGTTGACTTGGAGTCTGCCAGAAGTGGTCTGGGAAAAGGAAAACCCTCATGTTAAGATGGGTGGCAAGAACCAGAAATGTGGTGGCTTAAAAATAAGAGGTGGAGAAAAATGGAGGAGAAGGCAGCAGAAATTAGTCCAGTCTAGGCTTCTAGCTGGCAAATTCTTTGAAATTAACAACATGCACTTTTTCTGGTTTACAAGCGGCTTGAGTTTAACACCATCAAAGAGATTGTTACTCTTTCTTGCATTAGGAGAGCTAGAGCTGCAATAGTCACACTTCAAATAAAAGCTTGGGCTAGATAACTGACTGAGGTGCCTTTTAATCAACTTTTCTGTGTTTCTATGATTTTGACAGTAAAACCCAAGGAGTAAAGGCTTCCTACTGTAAGACTGTAAGCAATGACTGTGTTTATTCTGCTGACACCACATAATATAATTTTTTGAATTTGTGACAGCACTCACAGTATAAAAAGAATTTGTAAGCTACTATTTTTGGTTGTCTGGTTTGTCTTATTGTTGTAGAGGGTTTTGGTTTTTTGTTTTGGGTTTGCTTTTTTCTTTTTTAATTTGGCTTTTTAATTGAGATTTTACAGACCTTAGAGCAATTTTTAATTCTCCACAAGGATGTGTAGAGACAATAGATCCTGAAGACTCCTAAGAGCAATGGGAATGAAAATAGCAATACCTTTTAAAGGACTTAGAGCCTTCTTAATGGGGAGCAGGCAGGGGAAGTACCTTAAATCTGAACACCTTTACATACTCTCATGTGAGAACATGGCATGTTT
Source organism: Pyrgilauda ruficollis (assembly GCF_017590135.1). Lineage (NCBI taxonomy): Eukaryota > Metazoa > Chordata > Aves > Passeriformes > Passeridae > Pyrgilauda > Pyrgilauda ruficollis. Next base: position 5,402,510 of record NW_024524711.1, on the reverse strand, counting down.
AAATTTTGCCAAAATAGTTTTTGTACGCTATCAAGTACAAATAGCAATTAATCAGCTGATGCAACTTCGTCAGATTGCTTCAGCTTGTGGTGGTTTTGCTGTAAAAGGATAGAGTCTGTATACAATAAATTGGAATAAATATTGCATTAGTTGCTTTATTCATCTATGTAGCAGGACATTTTTGAAAATAAATCCAATTATTAAAGGCTGGCTTGCTCTCACCAGTTTCAGACTCCTGAATGGCTGGGATGTTCAATTTTAATCTCAGATAAAAAGTGAGGAAATATACATCTTGATGCTCTCTTGTTAAAGATCCACATTTGAAGACCTCCTCCTGCCCATACTTAGCCTTTTTATGTACATATCAAATATATAAATATCAGTGTATTTATTGTTGATGATTTTCTGCAACATTTCATTGTATAGACACTATGGTAGTTCATGCTCAAGTAGCACTTGCCAATAATCAGGATCTAGAAAAACAGCCTGAGTTGATGCAGTTTTTCATGCAATGATGTGAGGAAAACCAGGGCTCACAGAATAATATAACACCACTGTGTGCTGTACCTGCAGGCAGACTGACTGCTCACAGCTACTCTATTTTGTGGTAATCTCAGCAAGAGATTTCACTAATGATTAACCGAGTTAAGGCGGTGTGAATTCCTCTGTCTGGCACCACTTTTAACTAGAGAAACAGTCAGACATCAATTTCTCGTGTCCAAGGCCTGAAGACAAGATTGAAACCAAGCGCCTGCTGCACTGTGTGCAGACAGTCTGAAGCAGTAAGGCCAGCACAGGAGGTTCAGAAAGCCTCCCCAACACCTCAGCACAGCCTGTGTCTGTGTCACAGCAAAGGAAAACAAAGTAAGCTGGGATAACAGATATTTCCAGTGATTCCTGCATATATTGCACATATCTTATATGTGTATATCATGTATAATATCAGTGCAAACTGACCATGAGCAGTGTCACCACACCATTGCCCCAGTTTGGAGTTGATGCCCTGCACTCACTACTGTCCTCACTCAAGAATGCCTTCTTTTCTGGAGTAGTATTATGATAACTCCCATTACTGAATGCTAGGTGACTGATTCATTAGTTGATATGGGTTTGAGAGATATAATTCCCCTTCTGTTTATCTGCTTATTTAGCTGGTTGAACTTCCAACTTGAAGATTTAGAGCTAACCAGCAAGCAAGAGTTAGACATATGGGACCCAGTAGGGTTTTGCCAATTGATCTCCAGTTTCCTGTCCTTTCTCCAGGGTAAAGTTTGCTCATCAAAGATAATTATATTTTCCTTTCTTTTTTTAAATCTTTCTTTTAAGTATTTTAATTTTGTCCAGTTTCGCATTTTGAAAGAGGTAAGTGATCTATTTCCCCAGCACTTTCCAAGAAATTAGTAATCTTTCACTTCTAAGACAGACATTGCCCTGTATGTCTTTCGTCTGCATAATGATAAGATAGTTTGGTTTCACTGGCTTGTGTTCTTTTAGATTCCTAAGGGAAGGTAAAGCCTATACATATTTTTCTGGTAATTTCCTTTATCATAAGGAGCTTGAATCGAGTTTAGTTCATCTTTCCTCTTTAGACATAGGGGTCATAATCAGGTGTGTTTCTAGAGACCTTTGAATTTACAATTTTATAATGTAATTATATACTGTGTATGTGTTTATAGCTACTCGAGGTAATTTCTTTAGGGCTCAGAAGTAGTACTGTGCTATTCATGTGACTTACACAGGCTAATTTACCCAAAGGGCAATTATTTACAGAGGAAAAATTTATCTTGGTGTAAGGGCTACCTGAAGGTACACAAGGTAAATTCCTAAGCTATTTCAACGGCAACGCAGGTATTTCTATGTGCCACTGTATTGCACAGAACGTACATACTCATAGTTTTGAATGAACCAGCCTTACTTATTGCTGAAATTCTGACAGAAACACATCTTGAGTTATAATAATACTTTGTAAAATAATTAGGTCCTAAACAACTGAAAATGGCCAAGATCTATAATCCATTTGTTCTTAAGTGTGAGCCTAAGAAGGTCAGATCACCTGGGATATGCAGCAGGATAGTTATTCAGCATATTTACCAGGAGGACACTAAAATATCTATAGTCCACACATACTTGTTATGAAAAAAGCCTGATGCAGTTAATCATCAGAACAGACTAAAGCCTACCTGCTGACCCAAACACCTTCTGGAACCAAGGAACTAAAAACAAATGATAGTCACAGAATTTATAGAGCAAGCCTACTGTAAACCTGCAATCATCTTTCATAAAGCTTTGCTAATACAACAATAGAAGTCAGTGGAATTTGATTACAGATCAGTTTGTTTCCAAGAGGCATTTTTTGTGTAATTACCATTGTTGGGTTATGTGTGAGAACACACTGCTCTGGAGCCTTTACCACCCTTGTCCTCAGGAGGGGTTATAGGAATAGCTAAGTACTCATTTCCTGGGATAAACATTTGTGTTTTGTTTAATTTAGCCTCTTCAAAGAAATTTGCTAATGCAATTTGATTAGTAGCCAACTTCTTCAAGAAATAAAAAAGCAGATCCTCAAGCCTTCTTTTGCACAGCCTATCATATCTTCAAGCTTGATGTACATGTAAGACTGTTAAAGACAGTCTTGAAAAAAGTGTGAACTGAGGTGTCTTTCATGCATAGACAATAAGCTGTTGTAGGCTTTCCTGTAAATGGCCTGGAAGAGTTGAAAGCCTTATCCTGTGCTTGGTTATATAATGCCACTTTAGTGGGTTTTTGAACACTAGATGCCTGAGTACATGCTGTAATTATTTTCTCTTCAGTTTTGATTTGTTTAGATTTTCTTTTGGTTTTGACTTTGGTTTTTAAAATTTTCAGTTGGAATTGTAAATTCTGGTCCCATTTACAATTATCTCCCTCTCCCTGGGCAGCTAGTTATTTTTATGTATTCTCAGAAGATACAGCATTAAGGTCATTCACTGGCTACACAGTCTGTCCCTTCTTTGCTAAGCATTACCTTCATGTATGTTATGTATTTTGATAAATCTCACAATTGTGTCTTTACAAACTCGCAGATTCCACCTTTAGCAAATCATTTCCAATAGCTCAGCACATTCTGTGAGAGGCATTCCACATGCTTCAGACCTTTCATTTCAAAGGGCAGCAAACAGATTTACTAATTTTACAAAACACATCTTCAACAGAAATCACTGGCTTTGGTCTCATTGTGAAAGCGGCAGTTTTTGCAAAACTTCGTTTTTATTCTCTGTATGTTTTTATTCCAGATGATGGAACGATGGGAGAATCAAGGCAGCCCTCAAACAAGTGTGTCTGCTCCAGCTATGCCACAGAATATTCCCTATCCACCCACTCTTCACAGGAGTTCATTTCCTGATTCAACAGAGGCCTTTGATCCACGAAAACCTGACCCATATGAGCTGTATGAGAAATCAAGAGCTATTTATGAAAGTAGGCGTAAGTGAAATCTCTCTTGACCCTGCTGGCCATTTAGTATTTTAAATTTTGCCTTTTAATGCGTCACTGTAGACATGATTTTCTGTAATTATCTTTTGTAATTTGAAAATCTACATTTTTTTCCAGTAAATAGAGGCCATTGTAAATGTTTCAAAAATTGTACACTTACATATTTTTCTAGATCTCGCTTAGATTCTCATATTTGACTTTCATAGGTGATTTTTCCTCATATTTTTGATCTCCCCATTTTGACTGTTAAGTCCTTGGTGAAGCACAGTATATGTCCCACCACATTTTACTGTGGTTTTTTTTCTTCATAGTCAACCTATAGGAAGATGCGAATTTATCAATGAAAAAAAAGAGTTTCACCTACTTTCACTTCAAAGTGACATTTTTTTAAGAAATTTCAAATGTATTTTTTTATAAAAATGTCTTTGGCAAGTTTTCACATTGTCCTTGGTAGTTAGAAAGTAACCCATAGACTAAAGTACTATTTGAAGACCTATACAAAATAGTACTGAGCCATTGAGATGCTCATTTTGTTTTAATTTTTCATGATTTTGGAAATATAGCCCATATTTTTGACAGCAAGAATAAAAGGGCTTAGACTTATTTACTCTTTTTGTAAAGAACATTTTAGCTAAAAATATTGTTCTAAATTGTCTGCAGCCTTTGCACTTATCAAGATAAATTCTTAAAAATAGTTTACATTTTTACCAAATGCTTCCTCACCACTCCCATTACTTGCATATGCCACTTTTCAATAAATTTAGTAAAATACTTAAGCCTATAGACAAAAATATGCTATAAATTACAATAAAATTTTGGAGCTGATTCAGACCAGCCCATTAATATTAGTTGGGCCCAGAGGCCTGGAATGTTCACATTTCTTCAGCATGCAGAGGGATAGTCTGAAGGAAATACATTATTGTCCCCAACACTGGGTTCATACCATTCTTATTTGCCTTGCCTGTGCATTAGTTACAGCATCAGGATGATCTTTAAGGTCCCTTCCTCTTTGGCTTTGACATTCTCAGTCCCCACAAGAATGGATATGCTGGAGGAACACCAGTGTTCATTTCACATCAACTCCAAGTAAACCCTGATCTATTTTTGAAGCTGCATGTCATATTCCTCAGTTCTTTGCCACTGTGGCCAGTGCCACCATCTTCTGCCACACTGATCCTATTTGTGGAACACTTTTCAATATAGATTGTCACCCTAAACCTCACTTTCCATAATTTTTTTTTTTTGAGGGAGACAGTTGTTAGTTTTATTTAACTCTTTGTACTTAAATAAACTGCTGGCTTTTTGAGGAATACCAGGTATTTACTCACCCTAAATATGGATTTGAGATCTTACTTAGACCCTTGTAAAAAAAGTATTTAATCTTCAATTATAAACTATTAGGCATAGAAACGAAACTTTCCAGTATATTTACAAGCACCATGTAGTCCATGTTGGCTGGTATTCCCAAGACAATGTACAAAAAAGAGACTGTAATTTTTGAAATTTTAAAACTCATTGAAGTATGGCTGAGGATACCATGTGGAGTAGGCCAAATAGGTTTGAAAGAAGTGGGACTAGTTTTGAGCAAAGACTGGAAATAGTTTTCAGATATCTCCCCTCTTTCACTTTCTCTTGTGCATTAAGGGCTAGACTAATATATAAGTAAAAACATTTACTTGAACTGCAATGTTATTCCCCAAAGTGATAGAATTAGGCATATGATAAATCAAAAGGAAAAGAATCCATTCCATAGTTAGAAATTATTTTATGTAGTTCAGCTCCTCTACTGAAAAATACTTGGTTTTGTACAGAGCTGTAACAAACAGAAAACCCTTTACAAATAATCATTTCCCATATCAGTAGCTTTTAGAAGTGATGAAGTTTAACAAAAATCTTTCCACTCAACAGTCAGAACCATCTTCTGTAGTTGAAGTCATCAGGCCAAGAGTGCAGACTTCCTACATTAAAACAAATATCTCTGTGAGAAAATTAAGAAAATATTATAAATGCCATATGGATATATGACATATTTACTTATATGGCATTTTCTTTCATCCTGATCCCCAGTCTATGCTTGATCCATGTGTGCACTTCATAAAAGTGTGGGAATATAGATCTGATGTCAACTACAAAGATTCACTTACCCCCAGAAGATTATATGCTACATTACAAGATATATTACACCATTCAATATTCATGGGTGCTTTCTTCAAGTTTTCTGAGCACTTCTTTGACCAACATGAACTCTTATCTCTTACTTATGTGATCTACTGTGTTAAGGAGTAGATGCTTTACAATAGGAAGAGCATCTAACATGTGGGTTGGAGTTATGCTAAAGCCTGTGTTTTAATGGTATAGTTGCATTTGAGTTCTGTCCAAAAGGAAACTGGAAACTGTATGGAGATGTTTCCAGCCAGCTGCCTAGAAAACCAAATAATTAAAAATAGTGAAGCTTCTAGGCCCAAAACAAGAAAGTGAGAGATGAAAAGCAAGACTGCAGTAACCTTATCCTAGATTTCAGAGTCCCATCTTCCAGCTAATCTTGGAAACTTAAATTCCTTATCTGTTTCCTCCACTATCCCCTCAACATTTTCTCTAAGGTTTGATTCCACCAGTTTCCAACCAGATCTTGTCTGCATTCATTCATATCCCTTATTTATAAACAGCTACCTCCAAAGATCTCTATTCTCCCTGACATTTTTGTTTCATGAATGCCATGAGCACACATTTTAGCAAATTTAATTTGTCAAGCCTTAGCATCACATAGTTATCCTGTTTCCTGAAGATGGAAACAACTGGAAGGAAATCCATTACTGAGTCAAGTAATTGTCATCTAATTTGAGTATATAGAAGGGAGAGTTTCAAGACAACACTGTTTCCTACCATATGGCAGTGTCAGGTTGGTTATCTTTGGGAAGAACATACCCTAAAAGTACACAGGAAAAGTTCAGCTACTTGGTTTATATATAGAAGGGAGAGTTTCAAGACAACACTGTTTCTTACCATATGGCAGTGTCAGGTTTGTTATCTTTGGGAAGAACATACCCTATAAAAGTGCACAGGAAAAGTTCAGCTACTTGTTTTTTTAAGTACTTCTTATCTCAAAGCAAGTTTGTCTCATCTCCTGGCAAGACCTACTTTTCATCTTCATCTTCTAAAAATAGGGCAGAGAAGCGAACAATCATGACCTGGAAAATTCAAAAAGAAAGAGATTGTGCAAAATTTTTGTTTCTCTCATTGCGAGACTCTGTTACTAAACAGTTCATTTTTGTACTTCTATAGCTCTGAATTTCTATAGAGCCTTTATCACAGGGTTTCCCCATAGTCAGCACTCACCAGGGCCTCATAAAAGCTTCCTGCTTTCCAATCAGAGAGGGAGTGAAGCAAGTTATGAAAAACAGGGTAGTTCTGTGAGGAGCACAAGCAACATGACTCAAACAGAGCAAGAACTAGACCAATGTGTTACCTCTAGCTCATCCCTGCCTAATGATAGCAAGAAGAGGGTTGTAAACAGGAAGTCTCAATGAAAAAGTATGATTTTCACTCTACAGGAATGTTTTTCCACCTAAGGAACATGAAGACCCTGCAAGACCCTGTGTGATGGGAAGATTTCAGTTTGTAATGGTTACATATTCATTACAAAGCACTACCACTACTACTGCATGGGAAATAGTTTCACAGAGGCAATGAAATGATGCATTAGTACAAAAACAGAGTGCAACTCTATTTTGGAAGTCAGAGTACCTTTGAAAATTGTTTGCCATGAGTTAGCTGTTACCTGTCAGCTCTTCCCTCTTAGCTGTCACCAGCCTCTGCTGTCACCTCTCACTTATGCTCAAAGCTCCAAGTAGATGAAAAAGGAGCATGATGGGTTTCCAAACACTGAGGAGGACTACCACATCATCTAAAGCAACTGCTTAAATGCAAAAGATGGGAAATTGGTTTATGCTTTCTTTCTTTACTTTGTGTCTCTAGTTTTTGGGGTTTTTTGGTTTGGGTTTTGGGTGTTTTTTTCTCTTCCCCCATCTCTTCTTATTTCAGTGGCATGGTGAAGAATACCTACCTAACTTTCTGCTATGACATAATTTTCTCAACTGGATACTTTTCATTTTTTCTGTCCTACTATTAATTCAAAGCAAAACCTTTATCACCTTTCTCCTTACAAAAACTGTTATATTGTAAGTGACAGTGTGACTCTCCCCTTAACCAGTTTAGGTACAGGAGGTAGAAAATGGAACATGAGATCAGGAATTTCCTATTAATGAAAAAATTATGACTTCATATGCACCATATTATTACAGCTGTAAATGGAGCCCTGGAGGTATCATTAAGAGACGTTATTCACCTGAATTTTAAATTTTTGCTTTTATAAATTCTCCTTATCCTGTCTTATATTTTATATTGAACTCTGTTTATTGTAGTTTCACAGTTTATAAAAAACTTCATTCACACACCCCTGTAGGCAGACATTAGTCAACCAGGAGTCACAAAGCTGTTGGGAATCATAATTCCATAATATTTCTCTAGTTACAATAGAAATTTGAGGTTATATTCCTCTAGGGAAAGAGGTAAAATAAAACATTTTTTACATTGATTGGGTTACATTTGTCCTTCAGTTAGTGTGGTAGCCAAGGCTGGTGATGTGACACAGAAATGCCAGTAGGAAGAATGAGATAAGCCAGTGATAAGCTCTCATTAAAAATGAAATCTGAACAATTACAGTTCCACCTTTCGCTGGAAGGACAAAGGTTACTTTCTTCAAAATCTCCCACATTATTTTCTCCTCTGACCACAGTATTTTGAATTTCTTAAGTCCCTTTCAAATCTATCAGCTATTTTTTTGTCGCCAGAGATTTTAAAAAATTGGAAAATAACCAAAAAGCAAAGTTCACCAACACCTGTGAAATATGTAAATAACAAATGTATTTGCATAATTAGCCTCCACATAATAACGTGTATTCTTTGGCAGACCCTTTCTGTAAGGATCACAGACAAGTACTTCAATTCATATTCATGGGCAACATTTCCTCTGGAGCATCACTCCAGGTTTTCAGCACAGATATGCATTAAAGTAGGAAAGAGTTGTCAGACAGCATTAGACTGATCCATAATGTGTAACTACAAAAACACCATTCTTGCAGAAAAATACTGAGGCAATCAGGGTTTCCTAAATTTGATACTCATGGAATATAAAAAAAAAAAAACATTAGGTCTAGCACCGAATGCATGACCACCTGAGGGGTTTTATAGCATAGTCTACAGCTAAGCAGAATTTTCCTGCCAGTGCTTGTTGGCTGAAGAGCTACAGTTAAAATTAAAGATTGAAAATATTAAAAATCGAAGGAAATTTTCCACATAATTGATACTACCACTTTTGTCAGATAATGTTTTCTTGACAAAAGAAAATTTGCCTCTAACATTTTTCCCCTTTTTGCTCACTTTTAGTCTAAAAAGAAATCACATTTTGGTTGTGGTGCTTTAACATATATGTATACACATCTGTGCACAGGTGCATATATATGCAGAACTATGATAGCACTAAATATATAGTATTCTGAAGTATTGTATAAAGGGGGTTTTGTATGGGTGAAGAGTTTGGGACTGTAAGCTAGAAAATCAGGTTCTAGTTTCAAACCTTCCTTGCACTCAGTTTACCATGTCCTTCAATATTTCTATTCACCAGTTAATGCCCTTTGTGTCAGTAAGTCATGCCTCCCTTCACTTAGTAAATAAAAGTACTGAGAAATTGCTAAGCAAGGTCTATGATCATCAAACTACTCCTTCACATAGAGTATGAACAGCAGAGGTATAGGAAGGGAATTTCTCAAAGGAATTTCCAAACAGTCCACGTTGGTATTCCTTGCATCTATTGCTACCATAAGCAACAGCATGGAGATGGTCTAAGAACTTATATTATTAAATTAATATAGCTCTTTTTAATAAGAGATGATATACAATAAAAGGAGAGGAAATTTAGCAGACTAATGTCAAATGGTTTTGTATTGTTCATCACTGCAGAAAGAATTACCCACCATGACAAAATGGATTTGTTGCTTATAAGAACTGACAGTGAAACCAAAAGCACTTTCAAATGGAATTATGAGTGTATAATCATCACAGAACCATGGATGTAAAATGATTTTGATTGCTGGATTGCAAAGTAGGTCCCTAATGACCTCTGCTAATATGAAGTGTCAGTTTTACAGTTGATGGCAGTGTTAAAGATGCAGTATTTCTTTCTCTTTTGCAATTTACACTTTACTAAAAGGTATACAAATAGATTTTGATCTGCAAACTGGCAGCATGTACTTAAGAGTCAAAGTAAAAATTGAAGAGAACTGACTTGTAGGCATAGGGAGGTTGGCCACAGGTGCATGAAACAAGTGGGGGCTGCATTGCATAGGAGCTGTGACAAACTCCTTCTTGCACAGCTTTGGAAGGGACGTTGCAGCACAATCACACTCATTCTTCTCACTTGTGAAATTCCTAATTACCTGAAGCATGGCTAGTACTGAGATGCTGAAATACAGATGTTCCCTTGTGCTAGTTTTGTTCCATGTGTTTGGCTTTCAACAAAGACTAATCCAGAAAACAGCAGAATATGGAAAACAATTATCAAATATTGTCTCTACCTTTCATCAGCATGATTCTTCCTCCAGAGAATACCAGTGGCTCCACTGGTGTAAATAAAAATACCCTTGTGTCATGCTGTGGGTGAATTGAGCTCCTGTGGCTGTATCTTGGCAGTAAAGAATCCTGCTATTTTCACCATTGATTTCATATAAATCACGATTATGTCCCAGGTCTTGTTTGTTGCTTGCCTGTTTTCACAAATATTTTACAGTTTTCAGTTTAAAATGAACAAGTGAAAATGAAATAAATCTATTAGTGTAATTTATTTTAAACTAAGCAAGAAGGCAGGTATGCAAGATTTTTACCGTTCTGTCTTTTGATAACAAAATTAATCTTGGCTTTGCATTCATCTGATATGCAAAGAATCATAGAATGATTGCCATAGAATGGTTTTGGTTGGAAGGGATTTACTTTCAACCCCCAAATTTTGATGTATGGCAAGACTTCTTGAAATGTACAGCTGCACCCCCATTCTCCAGAGCACAGGGAGTCATCATCATGGTGAAGATTTATTTTAATATAGTTATATACAAACTACAGTTCAGAAGATTTCTTAGTTTTACTTTCCTAATTCTTGTTTCTAGGACAGGTTAGCTGAACTAAAAAAATTAAATCAGTGAATTTAGCAAGTATTTTATTGTACTTTCAAGCTCTACTTTGTAAGTACTTCATTCCTATTTCACATGAAAGACTACAACTACCCATGGCAATGCAGCTGTAGGTTTTTAACCAAAAAGGCATCACAGGGAGAATACAGAAATTTTATATCATCATTTTAAAACTTTCAGCACTTTGAATACCTCTTCATGGTGGCAGCATTGGGTAGACTTATCTCTTCATCCGGACCTCTCCAAAATTTCACTCTTCTACCTCATTTCCTATGAGGTGGAGGCAGGACATCTAACATATTTTAAAAATCTATTAAAAATTTAGAAAAATGTCAGAATTAGTTTGATAATAAATAAATGGAAAATTTCAAATTGCCTTGTGTAAAGTTAGTTTCCTGTAAACCTAATTGACAGATTCTATAGAACAAAATTCACTAGAGACTATCAATATTCTGGTGAAATTGCCAGCTCAATTTATCCTTAGCAGATAGAAGGCATCAGGATGTGCACAAATGACATGCATTCTGCTCAGCTGAGGACCAGGCCCAGCAGTCCATTCTCCTCTGTTGAAAGTTGCTTTTCTGTAGTGTCCCTGAGAACAGAATTAGGTGAGTTTTGGAAAAAAAATACATATTTGACAGATGGAGACAGTGCTAACTCAGTCCCTTCCTCTATGTTAAAGCTTCTTTGAAGTTTTCTACTATTTGCTAATAGTTTTCTTGTCACATGAGCAGAGCTATTTAGAGGATATATTTTGTTTTCCAAAGTGGTAGTGACACTATCACAATTATGTGTACTTCACAGAGACCCATACTGCTGACAGCAGATTCTTCCCAATATGAACATTGCTTTGCTATGGTTACCAAAATATCTGCACCTGGGTTTATCTTTCTGGTGATCAGACATTTAAAAACTTTAGGGCTTGGTTCAGCATCTTTAGCATAGCACAGTTCCAATTTTCATGTGTGTGAATTTCCAATCTACAGTGAAAACACATGCTAGGTGCTGAATGGTTGATTATGAGATGATAGTTAGCATTGTGAGAATCTACATAAAATTCTGCAAGGCAAAGGAACAAAAGCCATATCAGATTTCATGAGATTAGCTTTGAAGGAAACCATTGACAGGCACTTTTGGTTGACCACAAATAACAGTTCCCAAAAAAGGACGCTGCTAACTTACTTAAAATATATGGCTGCCTGTCTTAACAGAGCAAGTTGTTCCCTAATTGGTCACAGTTTGAGAATGATGGTGATTCTTTCACTTTCTGTTTGAGGCCAGATCTGGGTGATATTAGAGTGACTGCAAGCAGAAATGGAAACAGAATGAACCAATCTTAGAGCAGCTCCAAAGAGGAATTCTAGCTGAGTGACCAAGAGAAAAAGCTTGTGTACCTTCAAACCTAAAAGCTTATTGAGACTATAAAGACGAAATTGCTTTCTCTGCATTAAAATCATTTTGTCTCTTTTAAGAGTTCTATTAAAATCTTGAAAGGCTCTGAGTAAAAAAAATCATTTCTCCAAGTTTGCAGTGGAGCAGCATCAGTTTCAGTTTTGGTTTTCAGGAGCTGTGCTGGTGCTATATTTTACATTTAGATAATACGTCTCACTGGAAGGATCCCAAATCACTGTACAAAATCTGAAGTGCATGAAGGAATTGTCTCCTTTAACCATCGAAGTAAAGACATGAAGCCACCTATAAAGTCAAACAGCATAGCCCACATGACACAACTCAACACAGACAGAAAACACAAATGCAGCAGGAGCACCAAATCCAAACTGATGTCCCTGTTCAGTGGACATGGATTTGGACATGTCAAGGCTGTTTTCTAAATATCCTTACTAAAAATTTTTGAGACATCTCTGTTCTTGGAAGCCATCTTTTGGGAAATATCTTTGCCCTGCAACAACCAATTCAGTATTATCTCGAGTGAACTCTGGATCACTCAGCTGCTGCCATTGCAGCCCATGCTGCCTTCAGGAGGCAGTTTACCACAAGGCAGGTGGCTTTAGTCTAAACTCTTTCAAAGTGGTACACAGCTTCCCACAGAAGAAATGCTGTATTACATCTCTCAGAACACCCTCCTGTCTTAGGAAGATGCTACATACTCATAGGTTGCATCACTGTCCTACAAATGCTGTTGTGAAAGACCTTACATCCTTTAGAGCATGAAATATCCATGGTATGATATTCTGGCTTAGAGTCACATAAATGGGATACCTGATTTGCCCTTTTGTTGTGTGTAGGCCAATAGAAATCACCTCTGGTCTGGAATATTTTGCAATTCACTCTGGGCGTTGCCAAAATAATAAAACAGAAATACTTGTTCAGAACATTTCAAAATTAGCAAAGGAAGTATGACTGAATTCAGCTATGGACTCATCCAGCTTTCCTATAATGCAGGCAAAATAGTTTTATATGAAAACAAGACAGTTAATTGCTGCACTTCATAAAAAGTATGTTAAAGGGATTTCCCTGCATTTCACTTCATCTACAATCAGCTGTTCCTATTCGCAACATACATCCCTATGGAAAAATCTTGCTCATCCTGATGATAAAAGACATTTTGCAATGGAGTTGTATAACAGCAGGGGTCAAGCCATCTGAGGTCAAGTCATCCAAATACACCCATTAAACTTCCCCTTTTATTGCTGTACTTGAATAAGCAAAAATATTGTCACTATTTTTCACAGTTTTAACCAAACTAAAAATTTTATCTTCATCAGAACCTACATTGTGTTAAAGAAACATTACCACCTCACCATCTTTTTCACTTTGCACAGAAATGGCCAGGGAGCTCTTAATCTAGCAGGAATATGTGCATGTACCACATGAAAAGTAAAGAAGGAGGGGAGGAGAAAATAAAATTTCAAGAAAAAATAGAAAATGCATTTTAGTAATTCAAAACACAGCAGAGAAATTGATGCTGCATCTTTAAATAACTTGAGAAATGTATTTCACCTTTAATTCCCCATTTTCCTATTCAGAACAAGTGCTGCCCAGGACTGGTTTTCGAGCGGATTCCTCTGGCAAGTATTCTTCAGCCTTTGTTTTCTGTAAACTAGTTGTCCTTCATTTTATGTTTTAGCTATTCTTCTTTTTTTAATCATTTCTCAAGATGATGGACAGTCTTGACTGCCCAGTCACCATTTTATTGTGTATGATCTTTGTGGGGTTGTAGAATGCTTATGCCAAATCTTTTTGTAATAGATTTGCATTTTGAGCAAGGAAAGGTATTTCTTTTTCCTCAGCCAGCTTTTGTTTATGTTTGACTGTGTTTTATGTATACTTTCACATTAGTGTTCACTCCTTAGCATAAAAGTGTATCTCTATAGCTCATGCCCAAATCTATGCCCAACCATTTTTTTTATATCTGAATTTAATTCTGTCTTAATTCTATCACCAATTCCTTGTTTTCATACTTATATCTTGTGCTTTTAAAAATATAAAAGAAAAAGCTTTCAAAATCAAGAAATTTTGGGGGTGTTTGAGTCAACACAAACCTTGTAAAATGGCAGTGGAGTTTTTTAAAAAACAACAATATTTGATTTCCCAGTGTTATCATGCTAAGTGAACAGTTAAAACAGGCATCCCATTAAAAAAAAAAAAAGGCTGTTTTGACAATCCTATCAAAGTTTTTCTAGTCCTACACAAGCTGGACAGAGATCCTAAATTAAATATGACATTGGACTGGTTTTGCATAACACAGTAGGGTTTATACATTGAATTACTCTGTTAGCACACCAGTTCTTTTTTCTTTTCTTTGATGATTTTCATACTGAATTTTTTATTTGCCAGCTCTCCTCTCTATAAATATCAAGAGGGAATATGTATGCTTTTTTAAAACTACTTACAATGCAGAGCAGCAGATCCATGACTGCTTTCAAGCTTTTCATGTCTTACAAGAGCATCTGAAACTCAAATGAAGTTATTGTAGTTTTGTGTCAATCCCAGTTCACAATTTAGAATTATTTGTATGGAACAAAAATCTTCACCATCTTCAGCAAAGGAGTCCAAATTAGTTTTTCTTTTCAGTAGGCAGTTGAATACACCCAGAAAGACTGTAAAATTACTACAGCAAAGCACTTAATCTTTCCTTTAATTGCAATATATAAGAGATTTAATAAAAATTTTATATCAACATTTACAGGATCATCCCGAACACCAGGTTCATCACTGTAAAATCACATAGCACTTGTTCAACTTGTCACACACAGAAAATTAATTAAACATTTTCAGGTGTATATTTTCTCAACATTTAAGAAACAACTGCATGTATGCATCTCAGTGTGTTGTCCACCCAGAGGTTCAGATGAGTACAGTTCAAAAAGGTAGCTGGGAGTTGATAATCACATCTTCACCTGTGGGATCTCACTATTGTTCAGTAACAATCTATTCTGGTGCCATTACATTTAAAGCAAATCCCCCATCGTTCAGGAACAAGAAAGAATTTCCCAAAGCTCTTTACTGTCCTCACTGTGCAGTGATGATCAGATCACAGCTTGTCCAATACCATTCTCAAATTCATGGGGGAACCAGCTGGTTTTATAGCCTAGCAAAGTGAATTGGTGTGATTTTTTTTTTTCTTCCAGGCCAAATGAACTGTTAAGAAAGTTTTCCTTCACACAAAAAGAAGAAATGAAGCGGTATAAAAAAAAAAGTTAAAGATATTTTTCTAATATAAATGTGTAGAGAGGCAAGGAAGGAAAAGGAGCATTGTCATTCTGGCAGAGGGTACACATATTACATGAGCAAAAATATTGACTTTAAGGTGAAACTCTCAGTAAAACTGGTAGGAGACAGATCATTAGGGTACATTAAGCTGACTGGAAGGATAAGCAAACTGGAAAAGACAGTGTTAATTCAGTATTGGCTTGTCTGCAAGCCTATTCATTACTTCTTACTTGGCAAGAACCACAAGGTGCTAATCTAGGTTAGCAAGAGAAAACAAAAAGACACATTTTCCATAATGAAGTTATATTAACCAACAGTTTGTAGTATATTGCAAGGCACAGGAGTGTCATTTTCTGTAAGTACAGGTAATTTTCTCTGTATGATCAACTGAAAATCTGTTCCAGTAAGAAAACACAAAATTTAGTCTATCTAAAAATCCTTTGTGAGGAACAAAAAAGTACCAGAATCCTAGAGAAACAAGCACTAGAGGAATGTCAGATGAAATGTAATCATTTAAATGGGTAAGAATACTTAATCAATGTATATTCAGGAATATTGAAACTGCTGCCACATAATCATAGGGACTTTTAGTAAATCTATCAAACATGAGCTCCTGTGAAAAAGTACAAAGTAGTGAACAATTTACTTGTCTTTCAAAAACAGAAGAAATGGATCTCAGCAGCAGCAAGGCTTTAGAACGTGTTTTTGATCAAAGACTAACTGCCAATATGGAGATAAACTGAGAGCTATGAAAAAGGAGTTTGGCAGAAGTTGGTTGGTCAGACTAACCTGGTAACTGATTTTTTTAGACCAAACAAGTGATATGTGCTTAATTAATCTATACTTTCCATTTTACAAAATGCCAGTTATAATTGTAACACCTCCATGTTAGCCTGGAAAAGACAGTGCTTAGCATGAAATGTAGAGATGAATGGCTAGAAAACAGCTAAGCAATTCTACTAGAAGAATCTGGACTGAAAGATTAATGTTATTGGAGAGCCTTTCAATAAGTCTTCTGTCTTATTTCATGCATCACTTAAGCACATAAACCAAGGGTAGAAGTCGGGTCCATTTTCAGAGCTCTTCAGGAATCTATGGTGTAGCTGTCTCCTGAGCAGTGGAAAGGTGATCAGTGCAGTCATGTCATACCCAACATGAAAGCTGAAACAGCTCACAGGTTTGTGCACCAGTCACTGGAGATACTGTGATATTATTATATTGCTGCAAAGTCGCTGACCTAGTGACAAAGGCCACGAACAAGCTCAGTTACCAGTGTCTTCTTTGCCTATGTCTTTACTGGTAAGATTTGTGTGCTGTTTGCTTGCAGACGTTTGCAGTAACAGGAAGCTAGACTTGATGACCCAGGGATCCTTTCCAGTGTTTTGCTTCCTTAGTGGGATTGAAAAGAACGTATTTTTTTAAAGCAGTTTTCGTAACCTGCTGGCGGACAATGGACTCCACAGAATTCCAAGTCTTAGGGAAGGAGCACTGTAGCCCAGTCAGTAGATCCAAAGGCTTCCAAACTGTGTTAGAGCTCATAGAAAAGTATGCCCCTACACAGTATTTTTTAGCTTAAACTTTTCCATGGTCAAGCTGGTTTATCTATTCCACTCTAAATGGGGTAGAAAACCAGCATCTTTTAAAAAAATAAATAATGCCCCTTATTTTAGAGTGTGTTGCCAGCACTAGTTTGGCTCAGCTTTGTCAATGTATCTGAGGGACGTTTTCATCTCAGTTTGCCAGAGCAAGTATTCTTCAGTACCTGACATTCTTATATTTTCTTATTGTATTCCCAACTGTGCATATTCACTTGTACACAATAAAGGCAGTACTTTGGTTGTGACAGACTGCTGGAGACAGTGCCTTTGAGTGTTAAACCTGGGTTACAAATGGTGATCACACTGTGTCTATCTACAAAACCATCTCCCTAGTGCTCAGCCCCATCCTTGTAGGCACAGCAAACCAGGTAAACTACTGCTTTCGGAATCTGAAATTCCTTTGCCTCTCACAACTTTTAAATGATTTGCATTAAACTAACATACTGTACACATCTGGAATTCATTTGCTCTGTAGTGTTGAGACACATCAAATAAATGCAAAAAGTCAGTATAACAAGCTGCTTGGTTCTGTTTGGGTTTGTCTTCTCAATATATGAGAAAGAAGTTGGTAGGGAAAGGTAATTCTTTTATTTTACCAATTGAAATATTTGTGATTCAGTCTCACTTTCACCAATATAGATTGTTGAAATAATGCACTATGCTGCTGTTTACAGAGGATTTTTTATTGCACAATAGTAGTATAGAGCCAATGCATGTCTTTCTGTATCTGTCTTTGCAATAATACCTGACTGAAACAAATCAGGCTTTAATCCCACACTACACGAGGCACATGCCAAATTCCAGTTTATGGGGTGTCCACTGATGGCTCTGAGGGGAGATCTATAAGTGAGAGCTGCTGAAGTACCATATTTCAGCCATCTGTAATTCTCCCATGCTGAGGGAACAAGGCACGAGTGGAGACACTTACGAGCAGTTTGCTGAAATAAAATTTGCCATCCCTTTTTTCTGTTGGGGTCAGCAACCAGTTGACACTGACCAAAAGCTTTTGTGTCACAATGTATAGACCAGAGTGCAATCCATAGGAAAGACCATTCCTGTCAATCACTGCTTTAGGTGATGAGCCTAAACCATCTCTGAGCATGCAGCCAGCAATAGTCACAACAGAAAACAGGCAACTTCTTAGTCCTCTAAATACTTACAGTTTCACTTTATAATATTTGAAATTATTATTATTATTATTAAAAATAATATTATTATTATCCCAAAACACTGTGTTCTTTCAAGTGAAGCTAAAGACACTTTTATAAGAAACCGACTTTTAAAAGACTCTATATTCCTCAACTGATATATTAAAGGACATAATATATGTCTAAAGACAGGTTAGGCAGGCATATGGAAATGCACCCTTATTGATTCACAAAGCTGTTGAGACTTTAATTCAGTAGCATTAAGGAGTTCAAGTTAATGATGTGAGCTTTTAATTTAAACTCTGAGACTGAGAGGTTTATAATTATAATTTTCATCAAAACTCTTTATTGAGGGAACTACCTGGAAGTGGAATACTTAAAAGCTTCTTTACATAAAAAGACATATATATATATATCTGTGTTTGGAACTTAAATGGCCTGTAATGATTTTCATGTTGTGTGAGTTGAACTGGTGTATCTCTGTCTCCCATTTCAATTTATTCTTTGTAGGATTTAATGAACTGCAAGGAAAAGACAAATTAAAGACCAGAGGTGGATGAGCAGCAGTCCATTATACAGTCAGTTTTAGGAAAAAGACACATTTTTAACCTCTATTTTGGACAGTCTTTTCCATACTGAACTTCTTTGAATGTATTCTAGTTTGGTTTAGTGTATTCTACTGAACATAACCACCCTCCAAGAGACACCTACATTTTCAATTCTCCTCCATGTCTGTGGCCCATTTGTTTCCACCAGCTCCAACCAGGATGCCATTAGTTATGTGCAATAAACACAAGGTGGGAGGGCTTGGTGCAAATTCTCAAGATAAGACCAAAATGCTTTGCTCAATGGGATTTCTCTTTAAACCAGGTCCTGATTACAAAGAGCTGGATGTTCACCTTCGGAGAATGGAGTCTGGGTTTGGCTTCAGGATCCTGGGAGGAGATGAGCCTGGGCAGCCTGTGAGTTATTTCTTCCTGATTTTCCTTTTCCTTCCCCATTCTATAATCTGTGTAAAGGTCAGAAAAATATAACATAACTGAACAAAAATGAACACCTTGTTAAGGCTACCAGTAAAATTACTTTTATTCATCCATAGAAAAAGACAGAACTCTTAGGCTGTTCACATCTAAAAGGTGTCACAGAGAATTAGGTTTTAAAGAAAGCATTTAGGTGGAAACAGAGCATCACTCATCCCATTACGATGGGGTGTGACCTGGCATCTCTTAATCTGGACTTTCCAAAATCAAGTTTAAGCAGAAGATTCCAAAAATCCAGTTATGTAAGACTACCCATAACCATGCTCAGAGTAGACAACTTTTATACAAAATGTATACTTGTGGTTAAAAGACACAGTCAACAATGCAGTTTATTTCCAGAAAAAGAAGACCTTACCGGGGAGTCATAGTCAATGTTCCAGGTTAAATGACAACATCGTGTGAGGCAACAGGCATAAAAATGATAGCTTTATACCATTAGGAGGGAGGCACCCCTGTAACCACATAACAGGTAACAAAATGAACATAGATGGTTTGCTAATAAAATATATAAAATAAATCTTATGCACAATATTTAAAAGAAACAGTGTAGAAGCCCAGAAAATAAAATTCAAAAGTACATGACGTACCACAAATGTGTAAATATTTTTTATAAATTACTGATCTATCTAAATACTATAATTTTGAGAGCAGGCAGAATTAGTACTCTTTCAGAAAAAACTCAGTGGTGTAACTACAGTCTGACAGCTAGGACTAATCTCAAGTCAATAATGATAGTTCTTTACTATCACAATTTTAAGCACTCTGAGTCTTGTGTTACCACATTTCTGAGATAATGTATAATTAATTATTAGATTTGGATATTCCCTAGTCAATAATTTTTGTATTCCACGTTCAAATTAATACAGAATAGTATCTTTTTCATTCAAGCCTTAAGGTTAACCAGCACATGGCTTTGAAAAACAAAGAAGCTTTTATATTTTAAAATTGTCAACATCTGTCAAAGCATTGATAAATCTTAACAGTTTACTCATGTCTCCCATAAAAAGAAAAGAATGCAGTGCATTATAAAAAAGATGCTTCAAGTGCTGTTTGAAATTCAGTCTAGTTTTGCTTGTTTTCAATGGATTTTCAAATATAAAGTATAGCAGCTCAGAAGGACTCCAAGACAGCACTTCCAGACTGCTTCATCCTCTACACTTGCAGTGTGCCTGAAGCCCCTCTGATGTGAAATTTCCTTCTGTGGAGCATGTCCCAGTGCACATAAAATGAGGCCACTGAGCCATCATCTGCACATTCTCCAGCTGAGCATTTTTCCTGTCCCTTCTGGATGGGCCAGCCAGTATAAGTTCTCAAAGCACACATACTGGATGAAGCCAAAAAGGAAATCTCTGAGGTGCTAGTGGAAATGTTCCATTTTATCTTTTTAGACTGTTAGGAAATAGCTCTAGAAAGGCACTACCTTTAAACCAGGCTGGGTGGAGCTTTGATGGTGTTGTGGAAGGTGTCCCTGCCCATGGCATGGCAGAGAGATTGGGGTTAGAGGATTGTTAATGTCCTTTCCAACCCAAACCATTCTATCATCTAGGAAGATTTGGAAATCTCCTTCCACCTGCTCTGGGCAGTAGTGTCTAATGGCATTTCCTATCTCACAGGGAAGTGTCCCTGGCTACAGAGCTGCTCAATATTTTGTGAGAGGCTCTCTTGGTGTCTCCTTTAGTGTTTTTTTCATTACAAATGGATAATTAAGCAGTCATGGACTAGGCCTCTGACTGGATCTGCTTGTTGGAGGTTTATGACAATCTCATGGGAAAAAGTGCAGCTTAAATGCCTTATCTAAAAGATGATTATTTATATAAAACTGAATTATTTCAACCCATAGGACTAAGAGAAAACTCATGTAGAATATCTGATATTCTGGTACTTCATATCCATAATGCATACCAGAGTTGTGAGAGACTTGAGTCTCAGTCTGCTCAGCAGTCCAGTAGAAAAGAAATTTTGAAGCAAGCTTTTTGCCCTGCAGCTACATGCATTATGCACTGCAGTATGACAGAGGATCAGCTCTTCCTAGTGTCTCTTCAGCAAAGGACTGACCTGACTTTACTGTCTGAAGTCAAAGAGCCATAGCTGGAAATCAAGGGCAGAGATAAGCACCTTGCTATTTTTGGAGAGCAGGACCAAAAACGCTGCCCTCTGTGAAACACCCTCTAAGACATTTCACTATCTCATTGAACAATTGCTCTCAGCCTGCCCTTAGCCTCAAGATTGCTATCTCTATTCCATGGTTTGCACATACAAAAGCATTTTTTCCCCAAGACTTATCAATCCAATGGGCTTTATGTGTCTTTGCAAACATTTCTCAAAGTCCCCAGGAGTTAAGAAGAGCCTAACTTGAAGCTGAGGATTGTACAAGGCAAAAAGGCACCTTCTTAGAATTAAGTGTTGCAGTGCTGAGGTTTTCAATTCTCAGTCCCTTGTGGTTGTCCATCTTGTTTTCACTGCTCAAATTTAACACCAATAAACACAACAGATGTACTCTTTTTAGTGTCCCTCTATTTCGTATTCAAAGTACAAGGCTTCTTACCTCCGTTCTCTCTCCTGCACTGCTTCCCTGCCCCCCATGGACAGCCCACCTGCAGCCTCCCATTCCTTTCACCTCCAGAAAAGCAGAAGCAGTTTTTGCCTGTTCTCCAAACCCCTGCCTTTCCTATGAAACAAGAACTGAGAAGCTTTGAATTTTTTATTTCAGCTCTCCTGCTGTGCCGTCAGGTAACACAGAACAAAAGGAAGCTTTTGTCTTTGTGGTTTGATTTCTAAAAAGGAATATGGATTCTTCAGCATAAGGCAATAACTTTTTCAAAGAAGAAGAATCCAAATAAAGTTACTTTAGAAGGATAATACTGACACTATAGAGGGACTGTAGCTTAGTTTCCTTCTGGTTATATCAGCTACCTGGCACCTTAGAAGGGGAAAATGCTACTGTACTACCACACTTTCCATATTCGTAAGCATAAAAATGCTTTTGAAAGAAAATACTTAAATTTATTGAGAAATTTCAAATATCAGGACTGTGAGTTGTGCAAGTTCAAATCACCTCTCAAGCCTTATAATATTGCACTACAACAGCTATTTATCACATTTCCCAGTAACTTGAGGATTTGGAGATAATCTGACTCTGTTATGGTGAATTATAATATTACTGAAAGGTTACAAAAACCCGTAAATTGGAACTTCACTGAAGTTGCAAATTGCTGTCCCAAGGGGAGATGTATTTTGCATACATTCATGCAGCTCAAACTTAGAATCACAGGAACATATACATAACTTCCCCTAGAGTTTTACCTTTTCAACATGGATGGGCTGTGATTTTTCTCAAAAATATCAAGATATTTGTTTGTGTTCTTTTTATTATCAGTGCCAAGATATATTCTAAGTATCTTTCTACATTTCTAAGACATAGATGTCCATAGAGCAAAATGTTAGGATAAGGCCATGCCTTGGGAAGTCCTATTTTAACAGTGATTAGACAGAATCCAGGTAATTAGCTTGGATTTAGACATCACTGGCACTTAAAATTAGGTGAATTACCCTTTATGTGTATATACTTAAATTTTGCTATATGCCTGTGAAACTTCTGTGTTATATTCAGAGAAACTAAAATACAAATTCAGATAATTGCCAAAAAATCACAAAGAAATTCAGTATCAAAGCAGATTAACCGTATAAATTAATAGACACAGGCTTTAATTTCAGATTAGGCTCTGCCACAATCATCCTAATCCCAGAATTTGTCCTGTTTAATCTTAAACAATGGGAGAAATTTTCTGTTTCTCTGCAACACATTCTTTATTTCTTACATGCCATCATCCTTCTCCTCACGCATTCAAAGCAATCTCATGCCTGTATGAAACTGCATTTCAGAGCTAATATAGTCCTGATATATATTTTTCCAATTTGTGCTTTACGTATAGAATTGATAACTATTATGGCAACTTCTCAGCCGTGAAACAAGAGCAGATACTGCACAAGAAACAAATTCAGACACAGAAAATGAAAAAGTATGAAAATTAAGTTATTCTTGCTATTACATATACCAAATAATGGATACGGTAGCCATCATCCTGACAAACATACCTAGCTGAAGTGTTTAAAGTATGAAATTTAAAGTATGAAGCATCTGCTGTTTATGTTAGGAATCCAACAATGAGATGAGTAACACAATCACATTACATGGTGGGCATGTGAAATATCAGCAATAATTACTTAGTCAGATCTAGAAAGAGTTATTCTAGTTTCCTGTATACTGATGACCTACCATGCTATGATTTGCATTTTGTTTTTACAAAGGTTAAAGATGCTCAAATTGTTTAATATTTTGTCAGAAAATTATGAAAAAACTGCAAATGTTCAACAAAACCAAAGGAGGAAGCCAATCCCTACAAGAGGGATTATCACCCATCTTTTCTCAAAATAACTAGGAAGAAATTCTTACTCATGTGAGATGTCGAATTCTCAAATGTTTTGAGAATACTTTGTGGATATCTAACTAAAAGTAGCCTTAGAGAGCTTTTCTTCTGTCTGGTAAAGGAGCATAAATTCATATTTCATGCTTGAATTTTGCACAAAGTATTTTCCAAAGCTTTGAGGTATACTTTTTCACCATTTGAAGAACAGAATGGAGAACCTGAAACAGCCTCTCTAGCCACTCAGCTTGGCACTGCTTAACAGGATCCCAGCAACACCAGAAAGCAGGAAAGAGCTGCATCCTGTTCTCTCTTTACTAAGTTGTGAAAGTAAAAATAAGCCAAAGGGAGCTGAAAAACTGGGGAAATTTCTCTATGGGAAATCTCCATAGGGGATTTCATTTAAACACTATGCTGAGATACTTGCAACTCTGCAGCTAAGACCACAAAAAACCACAGGCCCACCTGTGTGATTACCACATCTAGCCTTTGCAATTCATCATGAAAAGCAATGCTTTGTAGCTTTTATCTTTTATTATTAAAAGCAGATTGTCACATGGCATGTCATATCCATCATTTTGTGCTCACTCTCAGACTGAAAAAGAGAACAGAAAATTTGAAACATACTCTGTGAATGCTTTAATATTCTTTCAAAGAAAGCAGGTTTTGTTTTAATCAATCTCAACTGTTCTACCACTTATTCCACAGGGAAAATATATACATCTTCTTCTAAGAAATTATGTGAAATTATCTGCATAGAAGGTGGAGAAAGTCATTACAATGTTTTGGACAGATTTTTTACTAGTTTATATATCCCATACAAACTACATTTAAATGTCGATTTGGGAAAACAACATCTGCCCAGAACAAGCTGACATTTTTTCCTCTTTTTTCCATTTTAACCAAGCACTGCCTGAGCAATCATTCATTAAGAGTAATAACATTTAATATGGTACTTCTTTTCCCCTAAAGAGTCCCAAAGCTAACTCTGTGTAGTGGGGTCACTCCCACTGTGACCTCAGGTATATGACTCCAAGTGCTTAAATCACACAGCAGTGAAGAACCTTTGATAAGAAATACACAGACTTGATAATTTTAAATAAAAAGATCCTTACATGGAATTAATCTTTTTAAGTCTTTGTTATAACGTAGTCTATAGAAACTCAACACTCCTTAGAGGCAGCTTATCTTGATTTGAACACATCAAGCAGAACTCAAATTAGGATTCTCTGGTGTATCTCTCCTGTGCAGGTAGAAAACACCTTACCTTCCTTATCAAAGAGGAGGAAGCATCTTCAGTCATACCCACGAGAGGACAAGCACAGCTTTCAGACACACGCAGACCTCTTCACCTGTGCTAAATCACTAGCGTAATTTCACAAGAAAGAGCAAATCACTGCAATATTCATGTCACTAAACTGGAGGCTCAGTGTAATATATGACAGATTTTGTTTCTTTGCTGCCTAGATTCTCATCGGAGCAGTGATCGCCATGGGCTCAGCAGACCGAGATGGCCGTCTCCACCCTGGTGATGAGCTGGTGTATGTAGATGGGATTCCAGTGGCCGGCAAAACCCACCGATACGTGATTGATCTTATGCATAACGCCGCCCGAAACGGGCAGGTGAATCTTACTGTGAGGAGAAAGGTGCTACCCACGGGTGAGTGACGGCTGGGAAAGGTGAAGGGAAAAACAGATCCCAGTGCTGGCAGCACAAACTGGTGCTGTTTTAAAATAATAGAGGAAATCAAAGTGAATGTTTGTGTCATTTTGAGGAAAGAATTATTGTGAATATGTGTCCCTTGTTCCTCTGACAAAAACAACTGAGTGTTGTTTCCTTCAGAAGTGGAAACATACTGGCAACCCTGGTGTGGTGATCATAAGTGCTCTGGGTTTGTTCCATGCTGTCTTGGTCTGTGCTCTCTCCTTTTGTCCACTTTTGGAACTAAACATTCACCTAAGTTAAAGCCATTTGAGCTGACTGTGTCAATAAGAGAAAGGCTCAAAGACTGTTAACTGTTTTAGTGCAGAAACTCATTTCACTCTTATATGTGTTAAAAGCCCATTTCTGGTCACACTGATGTCATCTGGAATTCCCCACTGAACTGCAATGCAAGCTGGCTGAAAATCTTCTGTAGGGCACAAGGGCCGGATTCTTCTGTCAAGCAGACATATTCAGAAAATGAACCTAAGCCACTATGAAGTATTTGTAGTAAATTAGATGTTTAGACTAACTCAGTCTCAATTGCCAAAAAACGTCGGAACCTTGAAAAATGCGTGTGGCAGCATCTATTAAAGCTTTAATGGGACAATTTGATGACCTTCTATTACAACCATTGCTTACTTGAGGAGAGAAGTTTATTTAAGAACTTTTAAAATATTTTTGGTGAGTACACTTGTCTGAGGTACCAGAAATGAGCAAAACCACATTCCCAGCCTGTCCTGTCTTCTGCCTGCCCGTGCCCTAGATCCACTGTCACTGCCTGCGCCGTTCCCTTTCGCTCCAAAAAAGCCGCCCTCCCACTCACCTTCGTCTTCGCAGTCCCCCTCCCACTGCGGCACCGCAGCTCCCTGCCAGCCGTGCTCCTGCAGGACTGACTTTCTTCTGTTACTGACTCCAGAGTCCTCCAGCCAGAAAGGTGCCCCCGCGCCTGGTGCGACGCCCCCTCGCAGCTCCCCCAGCGCGAGGAAAATGGCCAATAACCAAGGTAATACCGCCAAGCCCTCGCCGGCAGCTCCGCGACAGCGCCGCACGCACTGCAGGCAAAGCTGGCACAGAGCGGGTGCCAGCCTTCGCTGCTGCTCCTTAAATATTAAACCTCCACTAGCCACTCTGGGCTCCTGGTGCAGACAGTAAGCAAGCTGGTAAAACACCTGAAGTTATTCTTGGGCCTTGAGAGTGCCACACCAGGGAATGTGGCGTGCAGCTCATTAATGTTTAAACATTTCAGGAGCTGAACAGGATTTTATTGTGGTGTGTTACAACATAAGCTTTGTGGAAAAATTTAAAACAACTGGTGTTGGGCGTGACTGAAAAATGCTATGCTAATACATCAGGGCAATTGATTTCATGGGAATTTCTCACTAGCATGAGTGTATACAACAGAGGGATCTGGGTTTTCCTTACCTGTCTGTAGCTGATGTATGTATCTTAACCCTCATCTGGAATTACCATTTTGTACATATACTTACCCAGATCTGGAGCAGAAAATCACAATTCACAAGATCTGGAAAACAATTTGATTAGGAAATGTGATTTTTGGACTGAAATACCATTTTTTTCACAGGCAGGAGCAAAATGTAATTTTTATGAGTATCTATTGCACAGTTGATAGTCAAATAGCCATTTAAGCTTTTCCTCCTTTGCCATTCTTTTCCTATATTTAATGGCATTCAGTTGCATTCTTTCATGGCCGAGCCAGCTCTCGGTCTTTCTGCAGGGTAAGAGAATTTCCTTTCTGTTGCAGCCATACTGACATAAACAATATTCAGCTTTCTGAAACACGACAGCCAGAAAATGAGAACTCTCTTGTCACTGACTATGGCATTTAGTTGCAGATTTGGTTCAATAACTCTTAGAGATTTTCAGGAGTATAATAATTGTTTGTTTTTCTTCCTCTTTATACTCTCTAATTACTTTATTTCATAGTTGCAGAAGGACTGCTAAAGGACATACCTCACTGAGAAAACAACAGTTTGTCCTTGGATGCTGTTTATTTTATTAATATATACAAACAATGAAGCTCTAATTTGCAAACTCTCTACCTAGGATGTATATGTATATGTGGGAGCTCCTCACGTGTTCAGTAAAATTACTCTGCCACTCTTGTTGTTCCAAACAGAAAATATAATACTTACATTTATCTGAAATTTCTGTATTAAAACTGTCAATAAATGCTGATTTGTATAAACAATTTAGATCTGCAAAGAATATAAATCTTTTTTTTTCCCATCTGGAAGTGTAAATTTACTGTTTTCAATTGCCATAATGCTCACACTATAAAATGCATAATCCCACGAGTTTTAACTTTTTTCCTGTTCTTGTTACTTGTTACTGTAAAGCAATACTAAAGTGTTCATGGACTCCATTTTCACTTCTGGCCTTTTGAACTTGCAAAACAAGAGCATCTGCAAACCTTTAAATGACCACTGCTTCTGCCATGACACCCACAGAAAAACTACTTGTGATGATTTTTCATTGCATAACAGCTCTGCTCTTTGAACATTTTTCGAACAAGCTAATCAACTTGTAAGAAGAACATTATGCAGCTAATCCTAATTACTCTGTTAGCTCCCTGCTTAAATTCTTGTAATCCAAACACAAATAATTTTTTATTGGATTAGTCTGTCACATTTTCCTCTTGATGACAGATCTACCAGCAGACAAGGGAATAGCGCTTGGTAATGTTTTTGCAATCCAGATAGACACTCTTTCTTACTTTCCTCTCTTGTAGCTAGTGTAGCAGTCAGTGTTCATGCTTGCTTTATCTGATTGCCCTTGAATGTTCTGCATAATTGTGTAGATTCCTGTCTCTCTGCATCTATTACAGCTCCTAGTTTAACCCTTGGGGTAGTCTGGTCTGTAGACCGTCAGCTGTATTCACGTTGCATTAGCAAATGTACTGTAAGTCACAGAGCCACTCAGCAAGTCAGACTGTGACACTGGTGTGATTTATGTTGTAGGAGAACCCTGCCCAGAGAATGGCAGAAGCCCAGGCTCGGTGTCTACGCACCACAGCTCTCCGAGAAGCGACTACACCACTTATGCCAACAGCAATCACGCGGTCTCCAGCAGCACCGCCACTCCCCCCGAGGGCTTCGCGTCGCACAGCCTGCAGACCAGCGACGTGGTCATCCATCGCAAGGAGAACGAGGGCTTCGGCTTCGTCATCATCAGCTCCCTCAACAGGCCCGAGTCTGGGTCCACAATAAGTAAGTAAATCACGTTAATCACGTTTTTCAGTTCATACTTCTTAAGTTTGTCCCAAATTTAATAAATAAATAAATAAATAAAACATGCCAATGGTTAATTTAAACCTATCTGGTAATAATTTATCACAGCAGAGATTTAAACTGAAGATACTCTCAATGTTTATTGAGAGGCACTGCTTGTTTTTTCTTCAACAAAACCAAAGTTTATTCCGGCCTCTGGAGCCCTGTGCTTCCCACACTTCTTTGACTATCAGAGTAATAGAGGATTCACTCACAAACTAGATTTTCTCTGTTACTATGTCTCAAAGAGACACTGTAAGTAACAAGTAGGGTTATGTGAATAAATTATTCTCCTACATGCAACTGAATTAGGCTTTTTTTAATAAATCAAGATGAAGTTCAGCAAGTTGAAAAAAAGCTTAGATCACAGCAAAGCCTATGACAACAGCTGTCCAATTATGGGACTGCAGAAGGAAGTGGAAGTTGGGAGAACTTGTTAGATGCAGGTGCGGAGAGGCTGATTTAACTGGGTGGAGTATAGACAGCATTGAAATTACAGCTGACTACAGGGGATAGGTGTATCTCTCTGTACTCAGTAGTACTCAGGTTTACAAGATCTGCCCTTAATAATTATAGCTCCCTTTCTGTTCAGAGAACTAATTTTCTCTGTGGGTCAATCTTATTGCTTTCATATAGACATCTGGTGCCACTTGAGCTGTCCTGGGTACATCTAGGGAGAGGTCAGACAGGTGTGACATAGGACCTACAGAAGACTCAAACCCAGCTAGTGGCATCTGGAGGCACAGGGGCACCTTTGGTTCTTTCCGATGACATTTAACCCAATGAGAGCTGAGCCCTCTGGAAGAAGGAAGCAAAAAAGGCTTTATATTGAGAGCCATCCACACACCCCACCAAATAATGTTAACCACATAAACACTGGCTGAAAAACCAAAAGTGAGAAGATTTATCATTTTGCAAGTTGAAGCCTAATACAGTGCTTTCCCTACACTAAAATATGTTTTGAAGGAACTGTTCTTTGTGCCTGAAACTTGTTCCTGACAAAATCACAATTTCAACTTCAAGGCCAGATATCACTCTTCTAAATTCATACCTGAAAAGCATCTAAGAGAGTACTGGGAAAACCTTATCTCACAATAGCAAATTACCTCAGAAAATTTTTTTGCAGTATTTCATGATCATGCAGTTATTAAAAGAGTTACTTTTCATGCTACCTCAGCTGAATTTTAAAACTCCATGATTGCTGGAATTAATATTGTAACAAAACCATAGCTAATTAACCTCATGGGACTCTTGAGTTTTCACATTACTGAATAAAATAGCCAAAGAACAGGAAGTTCTTTGCAGAAGATCAGAAAAGAAAAAATAATCAGTTGTGGTACATACATGTTAATCAGTTAAGTCAGTCATGTTTTTTTCAAGAAAATTATTTTATAGAGAGAATTTGTGGTTGGGGCAGATGGAGAGGGAAAGGGGAGAGGAAGAGAAAATTCTCAAGCAACCAAAAATTCTGTGACTGGAATAGTCTCTTCAAGACTACAGACCCAGGTTCAAGATCCTGCTCTGCCTCCTACCCTCCAACATGTTCTTTCAGTACTTTTCTTTCCCCACAAGCAACTGTGTAAGTAGTCATTTTGATGCTCAGTTGAACACCTCCAATAGTAAAGGGAAATGACAGCCTGCTGTGGAAGTGACAAGAGAATTTAATCAAGTAATAACTGCATTGGATTTCAGTGATCCCCAAATGTACCAAATCCTAAGTTTACAAGAACAGTGAACAAAAAATTACATTTCCTGTACACGGTGACAGAAAAGAGAAGAAAATTCCCTTTCTATATTAATTCTGTTACAAAACTGTAGTAGAAAAAAAACCCTGAAAATTCCATCATCCATCATCGGTAATGAAAACAATCTAAAAATTATTGACTCTTTCTAGAGTAAGAGAGGTTATTTTATTTACTTAATATTTACTTGGGTGAAGTAATTTAAACTTTATTAACAGGAGCATAGCCAGTAGATTAAGGGAAATTATTGCCCCCTTTCACTCAACACTCACTGGCATCCATTCAGAATACAGCATCTAAGTTTTGGGCCTTTTGGTAGAACAGGGAAACTCTCCTGAAATACCTTTTATCTTGAAATAACACACAATCCTTTTATTAAAATGCACAATCAGGGGTAGAAAGCACACCAACAGTAGCAAAACATCACATAGATATAGGAAGTGCAATGTCCAAAATATATGTTAATCACAATCAAAATGTGGACCTGCATGGCACCATGCTAGGTACTCCTGATGGCTGCAATCTCTTAGTTGGGTGAAATATTGTGCTCTGGTTCCAGTGTCCCTTGTTTCAGAAGCAGTGCACTCGTTGCCAGCTCCTGTATCCCCACATGGAACAGAATGATGTTATGCAGACATGCATGCACAAAGTTAATGTTGTAACCGCAAAGCAATTCTGCAAAATTTGAAATGGGCAAAATAGGTCAAAAAAGGGAGCATCATGTAGTGCTAGACACTGTTAGGAGGAGCAGCACCCAGGAAGTTGTCTCATTGGGAGCATCCTCAGGGAAAAGTGAGGAATTCCTTTGATTTAAGAATATTTATTTCTATAACTCTAATCCCTCCTCTACTTTCTTGCAAAAGCAAAAGACTTGAGGTCTTGGAAGAATAAGTATCATCACCACTATTACTCAGGAAGGCAATTAATTATGTAGTGAAAGTATATTCCTTGTTGTTGAAATCACACTTACAAATTGTATTTTACAGTCTAACAGATTACAACAGCTCCTGCGGAGTACAGGAGCAAGCACTTTGTGTCACCAGGTGCATGTGCTTCAAGCACTGCTAAAACTGAAGCAGTCATTCCAGCAAGGCTGCTCCTGGCTACAGAGCTGCAGGCTCATTAGTTTGCTGCTTTGCAGTTGGCCTGAAGCTGAAGGGGTTGCACAAAAGCTGTCCTGTTTGCCAGGAGAGTTTGCTCTGTCTGTGCAGCTGCAGGACCATCCCATGAAGTCACAGTAGCAGTGCTCCAGCTGAGTCTCAAATCCCTTTTCCACCCTCTGGTGGGGTGTGCGCTGCACTGCTCCCACACAGCCTCTTAGGATTGCTTCATGCTCCTTCTGAGAATGAGCCATGAAAGGCTCAGCAGCTCCCAGAACAAGACATGAAACTCTTTTTCCAAGAGGTTTAGGGTCCTGGTCAGCTTTTCTCTCGGTATGGTTTGCAAGGGGTTTGTTCTTTCACTTGGTTTATGGGCCTGCCTTTGCCATGCAGAAATTTTCAAAATACTAAATGCTGGTTTTTTACTATTGATAGACACAGAGTGAGGGCAGACTACAGCCATAATTAGGAAGCACACTATTTTTTCACATTTTGTGATGGGCAGCACTGAAATAGCTGTCAGTTTGATAAATTAACATTAAATACTTTGGAGTCAGCCTTTAGATATGAATGTCATTTTTCCTTACTGGTACTTGCTTAAACATCCAGTTCTTGTGGCACACTTATTTTCTTGTGTCTATAATGGTAGAAATTTTTTTCCCCTGTGTCAAAGCATTGCTTGTGATGTTCTCTAATCCAGCACAGGGGATTATTTTGCACTGAACTATGGTTCTGATGCGGGGAGATCAGGAGTGGAAAACGAATGACAAGGATTGAATGAAGAGATTTTACAGGGCAAAGCAGGGGCATGGAAAAGGTCAGCCATGCTTCAAAACTGTACCAGTAAAAGGAGATAAAGTGGATAAATAAAGAGCTGTTCTTGAGTGGTATATCCAGGAGCAAGTCATTTTGCCTAGTGCAGCATGCAGAGGATCTTGGAGTGCTAAGAGATTAAGAAAAGAAAAACACCTGTCCAGGCTCCTGACCTATTTCTAACGAAAGGATTAACTTCCACTGCCTCTAAAATATACTATTGTGCCTTCCCCCAGATCCTGTTCTAACATTAAAGAGGAAGGTGGCTCTCATCCCTTCTCCACACATGAGAAATTACAGCTGAAATACTTAAATTTAAGTAATTAATCTACACTTTGCATTACATTTAGGGAAGTATTTTTAGGGTATCAAGATAATTTCACTATCTGCAGCCTATGGAAAAGCACTTGCAGTCTTCTGGAGGTGGCCAGAATGAGATTCCTGTCCCAGAGTTTTATGGAGCAAACTTGTCCCTGCCTACTTTATATCTTCCTGCTACTTTTACTTTTTGTTTTTGGGATGCAGCTTCATCTAGAATAAGTACTTGTGATCCCCTGTAAATCTCTTACATTGTAATTTTTTTTAAGAGAGAAATCATGTGTTGTAAAGAGACCTTGTTAACTTGCAATTTCCAATTAAGTTGGAAAATTGGCAATATTTCCAGGAATTTTACTGTAGCAGGTACTGTCAATTAGCACAGTTATAAAGAGTAAACAAACTGAAAATACAGGCCTAATCAATAAAAAAAATCAAAAAATTAAAGGCTGTGCATACTTGTTATGATCTTCCTTCTGCTTTGCAAAAGAGGGCTTGTAGATTTAATTTGCCCCTACACGGCATGTGCCAGTGGCTGCTGGGTTTTGAAAACAGGATAAAACAGAGTCTAATGAAAGAAGTTTATTTCATTTCTCAAAACATACAGTCTTAAGTAAAAAACATAAATCCAAGATAAGCCTCTGCTGACTGCAGAAAACAGCATTCTGAGTAAGTCCCATTCAGCCCAGAGTTTCTTTAAACTCCTTACCGTTTAGAGATAAAAACCAGTTTATCGATCAGTGATAGCTGTGTGATCTCAGTGTTGGTGCAGCAATTTCACCTGTGCTTTTTCTGGGTAAGATGGTGGTTTGGGACATAATTTTATGTGACCAATCTTCAGATTCTAAAGGATGCAGAGCTTTGGAAATTAGGATGTCTGTCTACCCCACCTAGGACATTTTTGGAGCATAGCAGTGAAAACCCACCCACAGTGTGTGTCCCCCATGGAAGAGATCTGCAGTTTGTGGGCAAGGAATCTGGATTCTCATTTCTATGCAGCTATGACACTCAGGTTTAAGCTGTTCTGCCTCTTCAGTTACAAAAGCACCCTTTCTGAGTATGGTTAAGAGATAGTTAAACTTGCAGCTGAAAGAAATTTCTATGTGATTTAGTTTCTCAAATCAACATAAGCAATTATTATAGTGAAATAACCTTAAGGGGTCAAAGAGGTTTTTAATAACATCAAAATACATTGCTGTAGTTTGCAGGCATGAAATATTCAATTGTCTATTTGATATTTTTTTGAGATAAATAATGGAGGATCTTAACTGCATTACTCCCCCCCTCTCTAGATTATTTCTGTCCTCCAGTGTATTTCTGAATACATCATTTGGCCCTACAGGTGCGGCTCATGTGTTTTCAAAGAACAAACAGTGAGTTTTCTTATCAAAACCCATCAAGAAAACCAAGGTTTTTCTAATAATTCCACAGGGCCCACTTTGCTTTCATTAGAAGCATGAATTAGAGTCTATAAGTTCTATTATTTTTTCTTAGATCTTCAGCTTTCTAAGGTATGTGCACTCCTTTCCACTTAGCTTCTTATGCCTGTGCTATGCAAGCAAATATGCTCCATGTCAGCACAAAATGGGATGCTTCCATTCATAGATTCATTAATTTTCTAAAGAAAAGGGATTATTTTCACATGCAAGTATGCAGCATGCATACTATTTCTATTTTCCAAATAAGTGTCACATAAAATATCCTATCAATATCAGGAAAATACTTTTTAGCCCTGATGGAAAGTCCACCATACTCAAGTTTTCAAAATTTTAGATTTTTCTATAGCAACGAAATTACAGCTGTTTATATTTAATATATTCTTCCAATTAAAATCTGATATGCTGGAGCCTGCCAGTTGAATGAAAACCTTTGCATGTTTAGAGAATTGAGAATATAATAAATATTCATTTGATCACTGTGCAACATTGAAAAGGACAGCTGGCTCAGGAAGGCTCATTTGCTTGGCTTACTGTCTATATCTGTTAACATTAGAAAACATTGCAAAAATTTATCTGCCAGAGGTTTTTAATAGATAAAGCAGAGGTTTGATTTTTTTTTTCCCTCTTAACAGATACTTTTTGACATTTAGCTACTATATAGAGGGGAAAAACTGGAGAGTTGCTGTCTGAAAAACACATTCTCAACAGTTGTGTGTAGAAGGACTAAATAGATGTAAAAAAATTACTGATGTAAATCAGAAAAGCCTTATATATGATAATGTTTTCTTAGAATCCACTCTTTTTAGCTTGTGGGCCTTTCAAATGAGGAGAAATTATTTTCATATTCAAAAAACAAGAGGCTGATAGATATAACAGATATATAGATAGAAGTGATAGAAGTCTTATATATATATATAAATATACATATATATATAAGATAGAAGATATAGATAAATAGATAGATAGATAGATAGATAGATGTCTTGTTGAACTTATTCATCAATGGTCTGGGTGAAAGGACAGAGTGTACCCTCAGCAAGTTAGTTGATGTTACAAAACTGTGAGGAGAGGCTGATACACCTGAAAGCTCTGCTGGCCAGACCTGGGCAGTCTGGAGAGTTGTGGGATCAGGAGATAATGAAGTTCAAACAGGCAAATGCAAGGTACTGCATTAAGGGAGGAATAAACCCAGGCACCAGCACAGGCTGGGGCTGACTTGTGGAAAGCAGCTCTGTGGAGATGGACCTGGGGGTCCTGCTGGACAGCAAGCTGCCCATGAGCTGGCACTGTGTCCTCGTGGCCAAGAAGCATAGTGGTGTCCTGGGGAGCACTCGGAAGGGCATTGCCAGCAGGTCCCTCTACTCAACCCTAGTGGGGCCACATCTGGGGTGCTGTGTCCAGTTCTGTGCTCCTCAGCCATGAAAGTCATGAAACAACTGGGGAGGGCCCAGTGAAGTGCTAAGGGGTGGTAACAGGGCGGACCCGACAGGGTAATAATGAGCATTGACTCCATGATTGCAGAAAGCTGATCAATTGCTTTATTCTCTAGCCTATATTAAACCATACTTATTAAGAAGCTTGTAACCCTTACAGACAGTCTGATACAGCTTTGACCTCATTGGTCAATCAATCCAAACACCATCCAGTGTCCAATTAAGAAATGACCCTTTGGTAAACAAATCTCCATAACGCATTCCACGTGTGCACAACAGCAGGTGCAGCAAGTGGAGATAAGAATTGTTTCTCATTCTTTTCTCTGAGCTTTCTCACAGCTTCTCACAGCTACCCAGGAAAATCCTGCGACAGCTGTGTCCTCTCTGTTCAGAGGATATGTGATTACCACACTAAGGTGGTGATTAGGGAGCAGGAACATCCCTCTCAGAAGAAAAGCTGAGAGAGCTGTTCCACCTTGAGAAGAGGTGGCCGACAGGGGCTGTTACCATTGCATACAAATATCTTAAGGATGGGTGTCAAGAGAGTAGAGCCAAACAATAGGCATTTGGAAAAAACTGAAGCACAGAAAGTTCATTCTGAAAATCTTCTTTCCTTTGAAGGTGACTGTGCACTGGACCAGGCCCGCAAAAGGTGGTGAAGTCTCCTTCTCTGGAGATATTCAAAACCCATGTGACTCAGTCCTGTGCAATTTTCTCTGACTGGACCTGCTTCAGCAGGAGGTTGAACTATGCGATCTCCAGAGGTCCCTTCAAACACCCTTCTGTGTTTCTGTGATATATGGTGTTAGAAGCAGTATCTGTATACAGCAACTGCTCTGGGTTTGTGTACAGCTGACCCAAGCATATGGACGCTCAGGTATAATGACAAAAAAATTTGTTCTCTGTTCTGTGACATGCAGGTGTGGTAAGGATATTAATTTGAATCATGGACAGCAAAAGTGAGTGATTTTTATCAAATAAAATTATAGATAAAAATGTAAGTTACTGAAAGCAGACCTTATCCACTTTCTAAGTGCAAAGATTTCCTTTAGGTCATTTTGTCTTTACATTTTTTATTTAAATTTCTCTTCAATAAGCTAAGAGCTAATCACTGCAGGATTAAATACATTCAGAGAGAACCTCAGCTGCTACATGCCAACTCTGGGTCATTTTGTGTTGTAATGGTGTAAATATCGGAGCAAGATTTAGGAGGTGAGATTAATGACTTCAAATATCAGAGAAGATTTGGTGCTTTCAGGATTCAAATCTTCCCCAAGTCATGAAATTTTGAAAAATGCACTGCAGAAAAGTTACATTCCATTGTAAGATCTTTCATTAGATAAGGTTTCTGCAGCATTGCTACTCTCTGCTAGATTATTATTTGGGGCCCTCTGTCTTGGAAGGATTTTTTTTTTTATCTTAAGGTAGATATCCAGCTGTATCAATCCTGAGTATCACATTTTGCATGACTTGATAGTACTGGAGAAAAAGACCCTCTATGTCTATTTTGAAAGGCTGGGTGGTTTGTATACATATAAATTCAATCTTACAATTTCCCATATTTTCAACAGTTAAAAAATATGTATTAATCCATGTTTACAGTAATTTTTCCCTTGCAGTCTCATTCATTGTGTAGTCTGAGAGAACCAAGAAATTAATTGTTCTACAAAGGGGCAGCTTGTTTTCTACATTCACTTTTAGCAAAATCAATGGGTCTCTTGCAAAAAAAGTCACAAATCCAAGTCTCTCTGTATAGCCTGCTATTATTAAATGCTGCTCAGGTAACTCAGTGCTTTGAAATAAGTGGATCAGATTCTCTGCAAAGTCTCATCCAGGCACAGCCTGCCACTCTTCAATATATACACATGTTTGGAGAACAGCTTGTGGTGAATTGTTAAAAGAGGCATGAATAGTTCAGTAAAAATTTTAAGAGTTATAGGAAACATTTACCACTAGTCAGGCAGTTTGGGACTTCATTTAAAAGGCTACATCATTAAATGCTCTGCTCAGATAAAAATAAGACCCCACAGATGCAATTTAGAAAGAAAAAAAAGTATTGTATGTTAACAAAACCCTAATTAAATGCCAGACATGGGAGGTTTATTTCTAAGAAGAGACCTGCCATACTGGGAGAGACCAAGTAGCCACAGAGCTCCTTGCTGTCCCTTTCCTGTGACCAGCAGCAGAGAGGACAGCACACACAGCAGACAAGACCTTTCCCAGGCACTGTGTCAGCTTTTACAGCCAAGATTTTCTGATTTAATTAGCAATGTGTCCACCCCCATACATTGCTCTAATCCCTTTTTGAATCCTTTTATTCTTCTGCCCCTCCAGAAGGTTGTCCCACATTCTCTTTTGGAAGGTGTAGACAGTGAGTTCATGGACAACTCCTTTGAGCAGAGGCTGTTTTCTTCTTTGAAAGACAGTGAGTTCATGGAAAACTCCTTTGAGCAGAGGCTGTTTTCTTCTTTGAAAGAGGCTGCTTCTCCTTTGAGCAGAATCTGTTTGCTTCTGACTTCCATGCTTCCCTTCTCTGAATCTGAGTTCATTGCTATGATTTTTGAGATGAGGATACTGAAACGATCAGCAATACCAACACTTTAGGTGCACAGCTTTAACTAGCAATAGTTTGTTTCACTTGTTACTCTTTTACAACTCTTAGTGTCATATCGACTCTTTTAATGAGTTTATGTTTTTAGAGAAGTAGGCACACATTTCAAGGTCTCTTGAGTGATAATAATTAATTTAGGGCTCATATCTGCTTAATCTTAGGTAGGGTTATTTTTTCCTTACTTGCATCATCTTGCGTTTCTTTTCATGAGGTCTGCCACTTCAGTCAACCCACTCCCTACTGACAGTTTACAGCTCTTCCACACTTGTTTTAGATGTGACCATTCTGAACAATAAAAATTCTCCATTATGGAAATTCACAGTTCATTTCTACCTTTGCTCCTTGGCTTTTACCTAATTTTCCTAATTAATACCCTATGAGAGTAGGTCCTTCTTATCCCTTCAAAGTATTTCACCACCAAAGACTCTTACTAAAAATTGAAAGTTTTCCAGCATATTTCAACATGGTTGGTTTTTTTGTGTGAACAACATGCACATCAGATAATCTGTGTCCCTTAGAAGAATTCATGCTTGCAAAAAAAAGCCCTAAATAAATCCTCCCTTCCCAAGGAAGCATTGGGGACCATGGCAGCCAGGATATTGTGGCTTAGGAGGGCTCTCAGGCAGAGTTCCACTGGGAAGAGAAGCAAAGAACAGAAACTCCTCAGGATAACATTACTGGGAGGGAAGGAGACAGAAGATAAACATCTCCTCATATTATCTAGAAATGTGCATGAACCAGTTTCTGCTGTGTGGCCATGAGCTCCTCTCATAAATCCCTAGATTTACACATAAAACCCTATAGAGCATAACAGCGTAACCTTGAATCCAACAGAGATTCCTTCTGCAAAATTTTCCCACACCCTACTTTGCAGCAAGATCAAATGGCAACATATGGCACCAATACGACCTGAGAAGAGGAGCATTACGTCCTCAAACAGCAAAATGGAGTAGAAAAGATACCTTGACAGACACAAGCTTTTATCTGATGGCCACCTAGTGTTGATCCTTTCATAGCACAACAGAATGAAGGGAGTTCAGGGGTACCAAAATATTTAGAGCAGGTACCTTCATCAGGAAGCTGAGGACCATTAGGCTTAAAGGGAAGAAGAAACAGCAAGTTCCTCCTCTTTCTCCCTCCATTCCTTTGTCTCAGGATTTGGATCTGAGCTAGACTCTCGTGGCTCTCCCACCTCCAGCTTCAGTTTCAGCAGACATCTCAAACATGCAGACATCTGCTCTATTCACTTGTCAGGTACAAGAAGTCCAACAGAACAATTTTCTGCCAAATTAATAGGACTTCCCACCCCCCCACCCTCCCACATCCCTTACTACTGAAATGATGTCTCTACTTAAATATTTAGGCTAGCAAAAACTTCTTTAGGTTTAGGAATGGCAAGCA
The DNA here is from genome assembly GCF_017590135.1 of Pyrgilauda ruficollis. Lineage (NCBI taxonomy): Eukaryota > Metazoa > Chordata > Aves > Passeriformes > Passeridae > Pyrgilauda > Pyrgilauda ruficollis. The sequence goes on along the minus strand of NW_024524711.1, from coordinate 5,363,068 downwards.
TGGAAATTTTAGTTGTGGCATCTCTACCATATTTTTTCTTCTTTCTTACTACCAAAATTCTTACTTTTTTACATAAGACAGTCTCATTTTCAGATCTCCACTAATATACAGTCAAGATGTGACAATTTCAGACAGATCTTTTATTACATATGCCAGAAACAGGAAGATTTTAATATTAGTTTAAGTGATTCTTGCTGATGCTTTAAGAACAGATTTGATGAAAAAAGCTCTTTGTAAACATAAACTGTTTAAGGGTCAAGTTACTCTTTTATTTATTTGCTCACTGATATGTATGTATGGCAGTTATATATCTTCATTAAGGGCAAAATAAACACAATCTTTTGTAGAATGTGTGGCTGTACATATTTAGTATATTTTAAAACATAGAAAATTTTAGACATTATGACATAAATTAGGTGCTTATTTCCTAAGCAACAATGCATTTCTGAAGTCTTTTAGTTGTGTCTGTGCCAGTAAAGTTATGTTTTAATATATATTCTTGCCTGAACCATAGTGGTAAAGAAGCATGCAGTTTGATTATGGCTTGCACTTCAGAGTACTCACTTATATTATCAGTGTTCCAAAAATTAATTTTTAACACTGTAAACAACACTTACATCCATACTAGAAACAAAAGTCATTTTGAGGTATGTCTTTTGTGACTTTATATCAGATGTTCAGTCTGTGTTTGTCACCAAAACCTTCAGTAAATGTTTATCAGGTGCTGAGAAATTTCTTCTGCAGGAATGTATTCTGAACACATCTCTTGTTAGAGCTTTGGTTTATATGAGCATTGATAGCCTAGATATTTCCCAAAAAAAGTGTTTGGGAGCACTTTTCTTTCATTTCTCCAAGTTCTCTGTAGATAATTAAATGTTAAAGTTATGTTATTTTTGAAAAGAGGAACACACTGGTTTTAAACACCAATTTAAAGGTGGATAGTGAGGCTGAGCTGCTTTGTGCTGTTTTCCAGGACTGAAGTGTGGGACTGCAGAGGAATACTCAAACACCATTAGGATATTAATAGACTATATAGCCATTTAATTGTGACAAGCATATTTATGAGTAGTTGGGAGAAAAAAAATAGCATGCTCTCTGGGGAGGTTAGAGAAAATACTCAGCTATAGCATATGCATTTAGTTAGAAACCAGAAGATAATAGAGTAGAAATACTGGTCAAAAAATCAAGAACAATATTTAGAAAATTCAATGGAAAATGAGAGAACAGACAGAACAAGAGCATGGATGGAGTAAACAGAAAGGTGAAGAACCACAGAGAAGAGCAAAAGGAGAAGCTTTGCTCTGTAATGTTTTGAGAAGAGGGCTGAGATGTTTTGATGTAGTACATGTCTGTGTTCTCATAGCTGTCAGTTAAATTCTATTCATTTATTATTAATACCTAATTAGAGAGCTGCACATCTCAATAAATCTTCAGTATTATTTCTACTTATCAATAAACACATTTGAATGGAGGAGAACAATTTCATGTACCCTGGGCATTTTCGGTAATAATTTTTTGTATATAAAATAAAGAATATTTTTGGTGCCTCTATTGCAACATACAAATAAAGAAATTCTGTAAAACAGGAGGTGGGAAACAATTTATGATTGCTACTTACTGTATAGATTTATCCCCTTTCCCTTTTTCAATTATTTTTTTCCTGATCTGCTTATTAGGTCGTTTCCTGCCAGATTTGCAAAATAGCTGAATTATAAACTTTGGACTTCATATGTATATGCCATGTGTATATATGCATCTGGATTCTGAATTTTTGTGAAAAAACACAGTACTGTGTTACTGCAAATGACATTGCATAAGAATTTTTATTCTTATATGCTTTTACACAAGCTGCTTTTTAATTCATATGGAACTTCCTTCTAAAATGAACTGATTTTCTGACATTTGTGAACATCACCACTCCTTTCAGCATATGTTAACTGTGTCTATTGTCTCTTGTCCAGCTGTACCCCATAAAATAGGGCGGATAATTGATGGAAGTCCTGCGGATCGCTGTGCAAAACTTAAAGTTGGAGACCGGATCTTAGCTGTGAATGGCCAGTCTATTATTAACATGCCTCATGCAGACATTGTGAAGCTAATTAAAGATGCAGGTCTCAGTGTAACTCTTCGCATCATTCCTCAGGAGGGTAAGTCAATGGCCCTTAAAGACAGGAAGAAAATTTTAAGTAGCCTCCAATTAGCTTAAATTATGTCACCACTTGAAAGAGCATCTTTTGTTCTCCTTCCTCCGCTGTAACGCACAGCACACCAGAATTATGAGCTTAGAACTAGCTCAGATAGGATCTGAATTCTTGAAAAGGTTTCATGTTATGAAAGGGGTATTTAAAGCAAACCTGGAGAAACCTGACAGAGAGAAAGAGGATGTTAAGGTCTTTTGCAAGAATTGTCTTCTACATGGAAAAGCACTCTACAAGAGAGCCAAGTTTTGAGTTCATTCCCTTATATCTTGCTACAAGCCAAGCCAAAGTTTGACAAAGTGATTCACAAGAGACTGCAATGGCTGTCACCAGGCATGTTCAGCTACCAGCTACGTGTGACAAAAAGTGATGTGAAGGAAGAGTTCAGATTTGGCAGTTTCCTCCATCACAATCACATAGTGATACATCACTGTAAATGCACAAGGAAAGAACTGAACCCTGAATTATCTCATTTCTAGGGTGAGGATAAAGGACAGACTCATTATTCTGGTCATTGCTCCACATCTAATCAGTAAAGATCTTTTGATGTTGGTTTCTTGAGGTTTGGGGTTGATTTCAGGGCTTTTTTTAGTTTAACAGTGTGCTGCATTGCTACATGAATTGTACCACATTAATGAGACCATGTCTTTATATCTCAGCAACAAATACCAGTAGAGCTGGGAATGACACACAGAAAGTAATGGAATTACTTAATGATCCATGGCCCAGTTAGATGACCTTCACCTTATGCTGTGCATCCAGCAAGGAAACAAGGAAATAGTCTGACACTGGTCACAGACTGCAACTGAGGGAACTCATCTACTTTGTTAAATGAATTCAGTGAAGGGGAAAACACAAACATACCCAAATTTAGAATTCACATCAATTAGCACCCGTGTAATTACTGAAGGTCAGCTTTGCAGGCATCTGAAACAAGTGTGATACTTCACGCAGTCCATGAAGTTTATTTAAGGCTCTCTGGTATCCAGGTTAAATAACATCATTAATAGTTTAGTGTTAGAGATGGATACATTAAATTAGAAAGAAAGCAGAGGTGCAGCTGAGTTGTAGTATTACAAGATGTTCTCAGGTGCTACTGGTGAGAAATTATCTGTGCCAAGGCACAGCTTCCCTGTGTGACTGTGTGACACTGGACACCTCATTTGCCTTCTGATATTAGCTTCTCAGCTTAGAAAAATTGGTAAAAAATCTAATACCTCTGTACTATACTTTCAGGTAAAAAATACCATATAAATGCAAAGCAGTTTTAGAAGCAGCTCATGATTTGACCCGTTCATCCATAGTTATGAGAGTAATGTAGAAATGAGGGACAACATTTCTAATCTTCCTCTCTAAAACTTGCAATACAAAAGACACTCACAGATGCAAAATGGGCAATTACAGCCTTAAGCATAGTAATTACACAGACAAGTATTGCTTATGCCTGCATGAGGAGTGTTTTAAGTGCAAATATACAAGCTTTTTTTGACAATTAATCCTAAATTGAAAATATTTTCAATAAAGTAGCCAAAATTTTTATAATAATTGTAAGCATAAATTAGATAAGTAGAGTATATGCACCCATAAGGAAAAACTAACACATTAAAAGTTTAAAAATAAACCACATAAAAATTAAAACTAGATTCAAATGTAAAACTAGGCAAGCTCTGTATCATGTGTAGCTATTGCTGTTAGGGATGTTCAGCCATATGCGTGTCCATTTTATTTGTTTTGCACCATGCCACACTGGTCTCACTCCTTCTATTGCAAGCAGGAATAGAAAAATTATATTTGTCTTTGCTGTTGATAATGCAGGAACTTCTGCAGTGCTCTGTCCTCCTGTGGATGGAGTCTTTCTCATTTATGCATCATAATAGGTAAATAGTGAATAGGACTGTGCTAGTGTGTTGGAAGAAATATATTTGATATGAGCTCAGAACCAAATGTGTCTCCTCCCAAGTCCAGCAAGAAGCCTGAATGAAGATTGGCACCTTTTATTTATAGCAAAACATCAAAACCATATTTCCTAGGCCAATCTCTCTGACTTTTTTAATTTTGTGTTGTTTGGAAAGAATTATTCTGGTTTTCTGCACTGTTCCTATGTGGAACCTTAGTCATTTAATATAATGCAGTGAAATAAAATATCAGTTTAAATGGTTAGTCAAAATTTATTGAGATTGGATTTACTGTTTTACTGTTCACAGTCCACAAAAATTTAAGGACAGGAAACTCTTGATGAGCTCAAAGACAGCAGGAACTAATGTGTTCCTAACACTAAACATCAGTGTTTTAGTTTTTGTGACAGGTCCATCATCCCAAACACTGGAGAAAGCAGTAAAATGTTCATTCTCTCAAAATGAATATTTTTTTCTAAATGGAAAGCATTTCAAATATCTTGTAGCTGTGCTAAGGCACATGAAGGACAGGGTGGTGATTCAGGACAACCAGCACAGCTTTACCAAGGGTAAGTCCTGCCTGACCCACCTAGTGGCCTTCTACAATGGAGTAACTACTTCAGTGGAAAACAATGGACAAGGGAGGAGCTATAGATCTCACCTACCTGGACCTCTGCAAGGCCTTTGACATGGTACCCCACAGCATCCTTCTCTAAACTGGAGGGAGATGAATGTGATGAGGGGACTGTTCAATGGATGAGCAGCTTGAGGGAGGTGATTCTGGCCCTCTATTCCACTTTCATGAGACCTGACCTGGAGTTCTGAATCCAGCTGTGGGGTCCTCTGGACCTGTTGGAAGCAGTCCAAAGGAGGTCATGAAGATGATCAGAGGGCCAGAACACCTCTCCTGTGAGGAGAGGCTGAGGGAATTGGTGTTGGGCAGCCTGGAGAAGACAAGGCTCCAAGGAGACCTTATTCTGACCTTGCAGTACTCAAAGGGGGCTTATTAGAAATATGAGCATAGACTTTTTAACAGGGCCTGTTGTGGTAGGACAAGTGACCTTGCAGCTTTGAAGTAAAAAGGGGTAGATTCAGACAGATATAAAAAAGTTTTGTTTTGGTTTGTTTTTTTTTTTATGATGAGAGTAACAACACTGGAATAAGTTGCCCAGAGAGGTGGTAGGTGCCCCATCCTGGCATTCCTGTCAAAATTCAAGGCCAGGTTGGACAGGGCTCTGAGCAGCTTGGTCTTGTTGAAGATGTCCCGTTGCAGGGGGGTGGGACTAAACAATCTTTAACTGTCATTCCAACCCAAGCTTTTCTGTGACTCTATGATTTTGTCATTCCATCATTCTATGATCAGTAATTCTATGTTTTAAAAGAATATGTGAAACCTGGAAACCATTTCCCTTGTTCAATTGTGTTTTAAATAACGACAGTGTCAACCAGAATTATAGAGTCACCAAGATTTCAGATCCCAGACTATCAAAAGGAGACCATTAGGTTCAAATGTCTTAAAATCTAATTATAACCTGAGACAGTAAAAGCGACAAAGCATAAATTCGCAGACGTAGCGTGCGACCAAAAATTATTATTGTGTACCTTTGCCCTTTATTAAATGCTGCACTGTGGCAGGTCTTTAATCTCCATCTCCCCATTATGCAGAGCTGAACAGCCCAGCCTCGGCGCCCAGCTCGGAGAAGCAGAGCCCCATGGCCCAGCAGCACAGCCCCATGGCCCAGCAGAGTCCCCTGGCGCAGCAGAGCCCCGTCGCCCAGCACAGCCCCGTGGCCCAGCCTCCGCCTCCGCAGCCCCTGCAGCCACAGGGACACGAGAACAGGTCTTGCATTTTCTCATGGTCTTTTTTTTTTTTTTTTGCTCCTTGTGTGTTAGTCTGGAGTCAGGAAGATTTTTTTTTTTGTGGTGGGTTTAATCTCTGGGGTATCGTTTACCAACCAATTTCTCATGTGTAATTTATGCATATACGTTAGCAAATTTATCTATAATGGAAATCAAATGGTAGGGGGACAGAAATATTGTGGCCAGCTGTATTAAATGCTGTTTATATAAAAAGCACACACAGGCTGTGGGATGGTACAAGTTTCTGTGACCTCCAATCAACACTATTTAGTCTTTGTATTATTTTTTAGCATGTTAAACAAGGCTGATTACACTGACTGTCTTTATGCTAATCTTCTGTAACCAACACATATCATCAAGATCTTCTTCCCCAAATGATGCTAGCGACAGGATTGTAACTTTTCTCTTTTGAAAATACTTGAGTTCATTTGTGATTCGGACACTACACCCTCTAATTCTCCTTGCTTCACAGATGTAGTGATTTCACTTGCCTAGAATTATTTTCTTGCAATTAGTCATACTAGGAAAATTACTTTGCCTCATATTTCATTGAGTACTTTCTCCACAAGTGATCACCTCCTAGAAGATATATGTTTCTGACAAAATTCAATAAGAGGTTTTCACAAAAGTCATTTTGTGCTATTGGAAGTCACTATTAAATATCTGTTAAATTGGGAAATTTCAGATGGGAACAGCAAACGATATCAATTAAAGTTCCAGAAAGAAATTCTGTAATAATTTTACTGAAAAGTGTAAGCTCTAATTGCTCATGTCACCATTTACATATTCAGCAAAAATTATAGTGCCTCCATCTGTGAATAAAAACATCATCTTCTGATATGCAGCTGTGGCCATATATTGGGAACCTGCCTAAAGATGACTCTTATTTCAGAAAAAGGTCAACTCTTGCTAGTTCACACAGTATTATTTTTCACTAGATTTCATAAGCTAGATTACAGCTTGTTTGTCTAGCCACATACATTGTTTCTTTAACAAAATAAGAATTTAAGACTCTTAAGAATATTAACTAGGATTTTTTTACTTCCAGTATTAAGGCTCAGTATCACAGGAAGCCTCACAGTAAGTTTGTGCTCTATCTTCTTTTTACAGGATCATGATATTGAGTAAAGAAAGTAAGATGCTTGCATGTACGCATGCAGGTCTTACTAATAGTGGCACCAATCTATTTTAGTCTTCTCAGAAAAGTCAGAGGGAAATAGTTCTGATATTTTTAGTGTCTGGTTAGACATTCAGATTATTAAAACTATTGTGTAGGAAGATTAGCCATAATTTCACTGTAACTACATCAATAAATTAATGAAATTTTGAAACATATCAGACAATTTGAAACATTTAGATTCAGCTTACCTTTTTATATATAAACCAACATAATCAAAAACAATGCTGTCATTTCTTCAGAGTGCAATTTTTTGTAATCAATAAGTACTTTTCAAAATCTCTTTCAAAGTCTATATGTGTCTGTATGTGTCCGTGAACAGACATGGTCACTTGATTGACTGAAAACTTTCAGTCCATTATTAAAGCAGAATTTGATATGTCTATTTCCTGTACAGGAAAGAAACACTTCCTTTGGCACCTAGGGAAGAGTGTAAGAACATTCACTCTGTGAACATTTTTGTTAAAATATAACCTAAACCACTATTACCTTTTGTAATATACTATTACCTTTTGTTAAAATATAACCTAAACCAGAATTACCTTGCTAAAAGTGTTCAGGACTTTCTTTGTGCCTCTTTAGCACACCACATGGCTGAGGTAGGGAAGTTTGCCATAAGGAATGTTCTTTACTTCACCCTGAAGTGCCATTATGTGCTGATTTCCATGTGCTAAGGGAAATTCCCATCTGAATAAAGTAAATAACTAGGCACCGTATCCCAGAAAATCACATTTTCTTTCAAATTGTAGGACCCATCTCCCTGTAACCATTTACCAGCTAAAGCAATATTTTACTTGTTATTAATTCCTCATAACCAGTTTTATTTTCTTTTCACCTTGTGTTATTTCTGTGCATACCTACTGACATGAATTTACTGACGTAGCTTTTAGCCAGGTAGCATCATAGGGAGTGTATAATAAAAATAATGCATGCTGTATTAACAGATGCTATATCAAAGAATGCCTTTCATTAGAAAAGTAACAGCTAAAACAAAGAATTTATCCTTTTTTAACCTTAAGAAGCTCACAATAATATTTTATGTCAATGAAAGGGGATATACACTGGACTGGTATTCCACTTATTCTATAGAAATATTAATTTTGAAAAAAACATTTTATAAACTCAGTGAATTATTTTGTAGTGAGTATAATGGGTGTTTTCACATGCAGTTTCATCTTCAAAATAGGCAAAGTGGGAATCAAGATGCTTTTTCTGTTCCTGTCCCTTTGAGTCTAATCCTGATCTCACTGATACAAGCTGGAAAGTCGCACGGTATGACCTGAGGGAAAATTGCTTCTGCCCATGTTTCAAAAGCGCTCAGTGTTTTCAGATGCCTCGACTATTTCCCCTTGAGAGTTCTGCTTCTCTGTGAAAATCTGTTCTGTACAATTTTGCAGCCAGGCAGCTGGCTTTCACTCCATGCGCTGCATATTCCTAATGGCCTGCCGCTCTCTGAAACCGAGCCATTGTGCCTTCCTCAGCTACAGGTCAGAAGTAAAAGCCAGGCAGGACGTGAAGCCTGACATCCGGCAGCCCCCGTTCTCGGACTACAGGCAATCCTCCACGGACTACCGGCAGCCCCCGCTGGACTACCGGCACCCGCCGGTGATGGACTACCAGCAGCCACCGCCGCTGGACTACAGGCAGCCCCCGCTGATGGACTACAGGCAGCACTCCCCCGACACCAGGCAGTACCCCCTGTCCGAGTACAGGCAGCCCCAGGTACAGGCAGACAGGCTCAGAGCACCCAGCAGGCAGCAGGGTCTGTAGGGACAGCTCTGGGATGTTGGTGAGGAAGATGCCACCATGGAAGGAAAAGACGCATTGAAGGGTTTTACTCTGAGTTACTACTTCTCTGTAGAGGAAATTACTTCCAAACCATTAGTATTAATGTGTGTGATCTGGAAATTAACATTACACTTATAATTGCGTGACTGTAACATTAAATAAATGTCATTTTTAAGGTACTGGAGAGTTGGAATAAAAATTCTAACATAAAAAGCTTTTTCATCAGCAGAGGAATTTTTTCGTTCTTGGCACCTATTCATTCATCAGACAGTGGGTGTACTTAGGTCAGACTGCATTTCTACAGCATTGTTGAAAATTAAGATTTTATCTAATCGGAATAAATAAATAAAGGAATGAAAATCCTGACTGATAAAATTAAATTTCTGTTGGTAATAGTCTGGATGAGCAGAAACTAGCCCATGCAACTAGTTTCTTTGACATCAAGCATGATCTGACAAATTCAAAGAGATCATGAGTTAGATGAATAGTTATGGTACCTTGAACAAGACTCCTCTGATGACAGATATTTACTGACAGTTTTGAAGGCTGAGGATTTAGCTGAAAGTTCAGACTTTAAAAAAGACCTTCCTTTCTCCTCACATAAAGTCAGGAAAAACAGAGGTCAAAACGTATTAAACAGGAGACTGCAAACTTCTGGACACTATGTGCTAGAACCATGTATAGGTGGTTTGTTTGTCCATATTTTCAAAACCAGACAAGTAAACCATATCAAGAAAAATACTGAAATTCTTAAATGGCATCCAGAGAACCCTATGAAAATATTGTGCATTTCAGTATCCAAATACAAATCTCTATCCCCATGTGCATACCTTATAAGATACTTCTTAGCATCTACAGAGATGCTTGGGTTGGCTCTTTCCCAGCATCTCCAGTTTAATTCTCTAATCAGTAGACACATCCCAAGCTTGCTCTTTCTTTTCTCCTGTTCCCACTCGTGGCTGACAATGCGTCAGAAGCTACATTGCAATTTCCCTCCCAGACCCCTCTATGGACCTTTGCTTATATCAAGTGGATCAATACATTTTTGAAGAGATCAATTTTAAAGTTTTCTTGAATGCATAACACAATGCCCATATGGTCAACTGTCTTCCATTTTGTATTTGTCTGTACAGGACTTTGATTATTTCACCGTTGATTTGGAGAAAGGTGCCAAAGGATTTGGGTTTAGTATTCGAGGAGGAAGGGAGTACAAAATGGATTTGTATGTGTTGAGGTTAGCAGAAGATGGACCAGCAGTAAGAAATGGAAGGATGAGGGTGAGTAAAATGATTTGTGACATTTTTTTTCAACATTTACAGATATGTTTGGTGATGGGGTCAAAGAGAAAGTGCTTTTTTTACTTCTGATCAGGTTTTGAAAAATAATGCCAAATACCTCTTTTAAAGTAAGCTCATTCTGCAGGAGTTCAAGAAATTAGTTGATACATATAGTAGATTCCTGAAGTTTCTTCACAAATAAATGTATTACTTCTGACTGATAATACCTTTTATCATGTTATAAATTTTTGTTGCTACCATTTTCACTCTTATCTAAGCAACTTAAAAATATCAAAGTTTGGTGTTTCTTAGATAATAATAACATAATTAACATTTGGATCTAACCACAAAAGCTAAGTGATCACTATATGGTCACTTGTAAGTTATAATGACAAGTATTAGATAACTATGAAACCTGAGACCTCATCTGTGTTGTTTTACTAATTTAAGCAAGTTGCCTTTGTATTGTTTGCTAAATTTGTTTATTGATCTTTTGTTTGTAGGTATTGTGATTTAAAAAAAAAAAACAAGCACACAGTCTATATAGGGAAAAAAAACCTAATTTAAAATAGAGATATTTAATCTGTCCAGTTGTGTAAAAACAAGGTATAATTTCATCCATGCCTGCTGATACTTTGTAGAATTTTCAGTACACAAAAGGGAAAAGGAAAGAACATAGGCAAGACTACCAAGAGTCAACATAAAAAGTTGTTTATGTATCTAATTAGTGCAGTCATGTTCAACCAATATTTAATTTCAAAGATGGGCAATGAAAATTGTGTTCTGTATAGTGGTAAGAACAGATTTTACAAATGTCATGGTTGTTACACTTATTCTGTTCCACAGTCTAAACAGCCTGATCAAATTTGATGTCTTACTGAAAGAGCTCTGTCTTTCTCTGTATAGCTCAGGAGTTTTCCTGTGCTTCAGATGACTCTTACCATGTCCACTTGGTAGAATTGCAAAACTCAGCAAGTCCTCGGTTGTCTGATGGAGTGCAAGCCCCTGGCACTGGGAGCAGCAGCAAAAGCAGTCCCTGTGTCAGGAAAGCCAGTGGGGCAGTCAGGCAGGAAACTGGTAATGGAGATATACTCCCGCTGCATTTTTCGTGTGAAATACAGGAGATTTCGTGCTGCAGATGGAACTTTAGCTTCAGAATATCTTCTCTGTTGTTCATTCTTTCCTTTATTTTAGTATTACCATTGTCAGTTGCTCTTAATGAGAAGTCATATGCAAGGTGTACATTCGTAGCTATAATGTGATTAAAGACAGAGAAAAAGCTGTGCTTTTAATAAGCTCTGGAATCACATGTTTGGAAACATATGGCTAAGAATACAGAAAAAAAATAACATCTTTGAAGAGGGCTCATTTTAAATAATAACCTGCATTAGGTAGAAAATGAGCATTAAAATCTGTGCATCATTTAAACAAATTAGTACTAAGGGATGAAGTTAAGATGATTGACTTTGTGAATAGCCAAAATATAGAAAGTATTTAACATTAATATGGGTGAGTTTTTTTTTTCAATTGCATTAGGAAAATTTCTGTAGGCTTTAAAGAATACTCTTAATATAGTTTCTAAAATATCTTGGTTTAAATATTTTTCATTTTAGTGGCCACAACATATAGCCTAACATAAGTGTTATTCTGATCAGATAGCTTTAATTGGGGTTTTTCTCCCTTTTAAAAACATCATTCTTTGGAACCAGTTCTACCATGCATCTTTGTCACTGAGTCTTCTCTTTTATTCTCCTGCCTCACAGGCATTTTAACCTGACAAATGGGTTTGGAATGCGAAAGATTCTTATATTCAGTGACCTGTGACTGATGGACAGCAGAAGCTCAAGAAACAGTTCCAAAACAAAAATAGAAAAAATAGAAGCAAACAAAAAAAATGGTTGAAAAAAATATATTACATAGGAAGATGGGCAAAGGAAGCAGGGTTCTGTACCCACATCTCCTTTCCTAGGTTTATATCAGCTGTTAACAATGCAGGTTCATCCACACTTCTTGGCTGGTGGTTGCATCTCTGTAGCTCTGGGTTTCACAGGTGCATCTCTACAGCAAAACATGCAAAGATCAGGGCAGTGCTTCTTGCTTTAGATACCACTGTCCTCAAAGACACGATTCTCTGATCCTAGGCTTTCAGCACTGAGGATAGCAAACCATGCTTTTGTGAAAGATCTTACCAGAACACTTCCCAGCTAAGAGTCATTCTGATTACCTAGTTGTCTCCATTATTGTTTTGCTTGCTGTTTCCTCCTCCTTGAGCAGCCTTCTTTAATTTAACTAAAACTTTACAAAGAAACGTTGAAGCAGATAGCACAAGGTGCAGGTCATGCATATAAAAAGAATTAACACACACAACTCCAGCCCTATTCCCACTCATGAGACCAAGAAAATAAAAAAAAAAAAACACAGATAAGTTGTTATAAAAAATAGATCATATAATGAAACATGTTACCTGTAGGGCACTTAGACGTAATAAGCAAACACATTCCACAAATAACATTTTGTTTTCAATCTACATATAGCCAGCAAAAACCCTGATAGAGACTCAGTCATATTGATACAAAGCTCCCTATTTTACAGAAATAAATAAAATAATTACCCTAAAGTAAAGGAGCTGAAGCTATACTAGTGGTTTTATAAAATTGTATAACTGAAGAAATGAAATCTCAAACAGAAAACAGCTCTGGGTGGGGAAGTCAGAGTCTGTATGTTTATTCTGTTAGTGGGCACTGCAAAACCACAGCGTTGGAATGAATCTCAATAGCTGTATTCCACTTGGACATGTGTTTAAAAAAATCTGAGAGTCCACCACCACACATTCAAAAGATTCTAAGGTCTAAATACATGTAAAAGTGTTAGGCATTACAGATGCAGAGGATATTAGAGTAAAACCTATGATTATAGGAAAACAGATGTAAATAAAGAACTGGAACAGAGCTATCTCTTGTAAAAGAAAAAAAGTAGATCCATTGCTGAGGAAGATAAGTATGGCAGGAGTACAATATGCCAATAATAGCGAAGAGAAATTGAACAAGAAAGCAATGATAAAACAAGATGAAAAAAGTGACATCAAAATCAGGACATCTTTATGAAAATTTCAGTTTGATCTTCCAGCTTTTATGAACTTCGGTGAGATAGTGAGCAGAGAACAGACTCACAGAACAAGCCCAAGAAGTGATGATCTTCCACTGGTCCTGCCAAAACTGTCTGGATTTGTAAATATTAATGTAAGAAGGAAAAAGATGTTATGAAGTTCCATTATCACATCACCACTTCCAGTCATAATTGGATTATTATTCTGGTCTCCCTTCCTACTGGGGATGGCATGCTAGGCACATTGTGTTTTTATGGGAAACAAATTCAGCAAGGAATACCCCATTTTAGGATTACAAGATCTAAAATAGTGTTTAATTGCACTTCATAACAGATGAAGCTTTCTACTTTGATTTTCTGCAGAATTGTTCTGGGAACTGGAAAGGTGGAAGAGCACTGAGTTGATGTCCTACAGACTTCATCAGTTTTCCTATCCTATTGCTCTTTGACTCAGGAGTCCCTTTCTGCCAGACTAGATAGACACAGCATTAAGTCTTGAGGTTCAACAAATTATTCCCTTAAAAGCAGGTTTAAACTTCCACAGTCTACTTACACTTAGTCATGGCACCTTCACATGCACTGAGACTTTTGTTTGAGCCCATAGACTCTGCAGAAAGCCCAAGCATATATCTTAGTTTAACCTGTATTCATTTATCACGAGACATGAGAAGGAAATGCCCATCAAAGGACCCTGAGCTCTACAGGAAGCTGATTCTTTCTGCCCACGTGGTTGTTAAACTATTCTCAACCAGTGTTGGAAAACCACAGCCATAAGTGCAGCTTCATATAAAATCATGTGTCAGATCATACACCACAGTTAACTGTGGCAAGACTTTACTGCACTTTATGGATAATATATATGGCAGCTCCTCACAGGAGACTGCTGTAAGGGAGAATCTCATCACTACACTGGAATTAAATACTGATGGTGTATTTTATATAGATATATAAAATGTATGTGATATATGTAAATACTGACTTAATTCTGGCAGCTGAGCAGAGAGCAAGCTACAATGGCGAATTCTGAAAAACCTATCTATGTCTGTGCTCCATAAGACAAGGATGTATTAAAATAACCATGAAAAAGGTTTGGAGAACTATTAGTGTCTTTGTTATCTTTCCCCAGACTGGCAGAGGTCTCAGCACATCAGGATTCCATTTCTCAAGCAATCCTAACATCAGGGAAAACGACTGAAAGTACTTGGTGATGGCAATATTAAGAATAAAGCTGCAAGGCCCAGTCTCAGAGTAGGGCAACATGGCACACACACTGCCAGTGACAGTCATATTGAGTTGAATCTGTCACCAGAGACAAGGGACATAACACAGGCAATGTGGAGCACAGACCCCACAGCCTCTGAAGATTAAGACACTACTGGAAACAATTTTACAGGTCTATTTAGATAAGGCTCATGCTAACTTATATTTTATTCTTGCCTCATGCTGAGGACAATGTTTGGCAGAGCTCTGCTTGCAGATCTCTATCCCTTCCTGTCTTAGAGGGAAGTGGTAAGTTCCTGAGAGCACTCAGGGGGATTGTTAAGCATGGTGGTAGGGTTTGCTAGACACGAGACAGGATCAGCAGATCTCCAATTGCCTTGAATGGCATCTCCAGCAGCCAGCATGTTTATTGAAACCAGTGTCAAACAAAGAGCCTATGGCTGAGGGCTGCAAAGGTACAGAATAACATTAAATTCTGGAAGAATGAGGGTGAAATGTGCTTGTTTTGTAAACAGTGTACATCTGTGTCATTTTGTCACTTTATGAACTGCATCCTTTTTTTACATCTTCCACAAAAGCCATACATCTCATCTCTGACATCTCTAGTTTCATTGTCTTGTCAACTCATTTTTCTCAGTCCTCATGCACCATTTAGCCCTATCTCCAGCTTCCTCATATCTCCTTATGCTACATTATTTTTCTTTTTTTATTGTATATTTTTCTTATATTTTGGCAGGACAAACATCTGAAATCCAGGCACAGCAGAATTCTGTATCTTTCGTGCTCTGCAGTTCTGCTTTGACTCTTCAGTCTTTTGTCCTGTTTGTTGCATTTCTGTGGTTTGCATCCCTCTTTTTTGTTTCAGTTGTACACAGCTGGAGATAAAACCAGGCACAATGGACAGTAGGCTCCTATAGTGTCAATTGTGAGCTTCTGTGTTGTTGCATAAGAGTCTGTGTGGCCTTGCTTGGTTGTTCCAGCTTGCTGAGTGAGCAGTGCAGTGATGCTCACACCAGTAACTAATCTGTGCTCTGGTCAGGTTCATGGCATTCTGCAAAGCAGCACAGTTTCTGTATTTAATAATTTCCCATAACAAAAAAGTTCACACCAACCTCATTTGTGGTTATTCAGAAACCTTCATCTACCCACTTGAAGAATTATTCCCAGCAGAAGGGGAGAGCTGGGTATCCAAGAGCCAAGGGTCAAAAAAGACAGCTGGAAAGAGAGAGTCTGTCTCTTATTTGGAAGGAAATAGAACTAAAGTTTCAAATCATGGAGGACATAAATATTAAATTCAAAACTGCTCTCAAAACCCATGTATGGGTATTCAGCAACATTCAAAACTGACATTTTCCTCCTTGTTTGCAAAAGAGTTACAGAGCTCCTATCAAACTCATAATCTGATATTAAAGCACTCTCTTGAGCCATAAGAGAAATAACTTTAAGTCCCCTTTGAAAAGTCTGGAGTCCAGGCTTCTGAACAGTAGTGTAGCATATAATAGTTGGCTATAGCTAACTATTTCTCACAGAATAAATTTGTTACCATTAAGACTCTTCAGGCTTCTCAACAGAGCAGGTGGTATGTAGGCATCTAGGCTCTCTAAATGCTGTACAACTGTGGAGTTTAACAAGGTAACATAAACCTGTCTCCCTGCAATATGACATTTCCAAACATCTCAAGTCTGGGCGCCCTGAAATCGCTTAAATTGTTCTGGGTTCAGTGAATAGATAATCAGAGATGAGTTAATTAGGACCCTACAGTGCTTGGAAAGTCTTTAATACCATGCAAATCACAAGTCTCTCTCTTGTTTCATCATGATGTTTTTTCCATTTCACATTTCTTCATTGCTGGATGTTGCATACATTTAGCTTGGTATTCATCTAGTCACTTAATCACTGTATCCCTTTCTTGCAGCCCTTGATTTTTAGGTTCTTAGTAGATCAGTCATCTGTTTCCACCAAATAAGGAATCATTCCTTTTCTGAGGCTTGGATGCAATATAACTTCCATAGACACCTTTTATAAATCCATATTAACGTGTCCAAAATATCCTCTTTCTTTTTTAAAATTATTTTTCAGTAGTTATTGTTGTCTTGCATCGCAGAGATTACAAAATCCAACAGAAATGCTGGACTACCACATACCATTTTGTTAGATACCTACTGCAAAACCAAATTTTGTACCAGAAACCCCATGCAGTTCCTGTAGTTTCATACACAGGAACCTTCTAACATTTGTGATTCTGGTCCCCATATGTTATTGTTGTATTTCTTCAGTCCATCCAGAACGAAGTCTTTGCAGGATTATCTCAGCTGTTTTTAGTCCTTTTCCTAAAGGAATATGGAAAATAGGAAAATATGAAAAGCACTGGTCATCAACAGGACTGATTGTTTTCTGTCAGTGACCATCAAATCTAATCAAAGCTTAAAAGGAAGAATGAACAATTTCTTACTCTACAGTAAATGGAAGTCCTTGAAATCACTTTGCCATGCAGACACCACGATCTGCACTGATTCCTCATTTGTGTAGAGCCTCTCTGAGATTTGTTGTTAATGAAGAACAGAGCATCTATTTGGGATGCTCCATCAGTGATTGGCCCCACATTAAAGGATGATTTCCTACAGTCTGCAGTGGAAAACACCTAAGGTTGCAATCAATAAGTACAGTTAGCAAGAAGTAGCTCAACTCAGCTTGAAAATGATTAGAGCAAAAAGCATTAAAAACAGAAAGAAACAACTGTCACACAGTAAAGAGAGTAGGTGACAGAACAGACATTTCTTTATCCAGTCAAGAAAGCTGCAGCAAAGAAACAGGAAGAATGAAGGAATAGCTTGATCAGTCATGAATTTTTATAAACATTTAAGGCAATCCCAGCATCCAAAAATGAATGAAGTATTTACCAGTTTAATCTTTAATTTCTGATATAGCATACTTTGGAATCCTATTTTATGTTGAAAAGAAAGAACAAGACTGACTGCTGAGTGACTCATGAAAATCCTCAGATTCTCCAGGTCCTAAAAAGCAGTGAAGTCTTATGTTCAGAATATTGGAGGAAAGTGAATATAGCTGCTGGGAAGCCTCTTTGCAAGTTTACTCTAATCACAGCAAGCACAAAGGTGGGAAGAGAAGTGATGGGTCCTAAGAGCCAGAAAGGTCTTCTCACATGGTGTGCTGCACAGTAGGGACTCAGCTGCTAAACCCTTGACATGAGTGAGGGCTTGAAAAGGCTGTCAGAAACCCCACTGAAAAGACACTAATATTTGGAATAATCCTGCACATCAGGAGCAGAAAAACACTCCAGGAACATACAGAGCTCCACCAGCAGCAGCTTGACTAAGGCTTGACAAATGCCCACAGAGTGATTCATGCCAATTAAGCAGCCCATCTTTTCTACATAAGTAGCACTTACTCTTAAAACCTGCAGTATACCTGGCTTACTTTATGCAGTAATATAAATCTTACCTTCATAATAAGCATTCAGTGAATGTCAACACTGTCATTTCAATGGAACAAAAAGACAAAGATATTCTTAGTCCCATCCATTTATTCTGTGATTTGTGATCCATCGGAACAGTACAGGAAGATGTTAGCTATGCTTTCCCACCGAACTGCATGTCCCTTTGGGGTAATCTAACTCACACTCCAATTCCCTACTACATACATCACTGTCCAACCTCACTTGTGGAGAGGCTAGGTGTGATTGATCTGAACTCAGAGAATTCAACTGGGATACTCAAGCATATGAGCTGGATGCCAGCCTGTGGCAAGAGGAGCTCAATGCTGGTTAGTGTAATTGGCAGAACTCAAGGAAGAATATATTGACATGCAGACATAAAGCTGATCAAAATTCTACTGTCTGCACAACAAAGAAACGCAAACTGAGGCCCTCAGGGACCCTGAATATATTTTGACATTATAAAAGCTTAACAAATCAAGAGTGAATTAACTGTAGGTGAACTATTATTCAGCATTTCTCAAAAAATCTCTGTGTGTTTTTAAGAATTTGTTTGCAGAAAGGTAAGGATAAGTATTCCTCTCACATGCTTAATTAAAATCCTTCTTACAAAAATGTATCCAGTTTGGAACATTCAAAACATCCTTCTAACTCTAAGCCTAGTAACAAAATCTTTCAAGCCACATGTGAAAAAAACCAAGTTAATAATTGTGATAGAAGTAGTTAAGTATTACACTTTAAGACTAAAATACTTAGTTGGCAGGCAGGCATCTTATCTAAATCTGGGGTTTATGGAATATTTATGAAGGTTTTCAGGTCTAAAAAATTAATTAACCCTAACTTAAAAATTAAGAGTCAAGTGTTAGAAAACAAATGAGCACACCACATGACGCCGCTCTGTTAATTAAAACAATTTGTCCAGCAACAGGAGTGACATAGACATTGACTTCTCTTCTGTGTTTTCCCAAATCATGACAAGTGGAAACTGGGAGAGGTCATCTCTAAAGGTAAAAGGGTAGACATGAGGCCCATTGCTATGGCCCACCAGCCTAGCATCCTCATTCCAACAAGGACAAGTAAAGGATGCTTAGAAAAGGAATGTAGGACAAGTATGAAATGACTCTTCATTGCATATAACATCCAAGACCATGGTAGTCAGAAGTTTATATATATTTCTATGCTAGGACTCAGTGTTAGGACTATTTTTAACCATTCGTTTGAATGTGCTCATTCAATGCTTTTGACATTCCAGATATAATGTGTCAATGGTTCCAAGTCAAAGTGCCTTCATTGTTTGGAAAAAAAGCCTCCTTTTTTTGTTTGTGGTTACCATATAATAAACTTACTTCTCCATTCTGCATATCATTCTTTATTCTATTGATCTATATCATGTACTGAACCTTACCAATCTACTTCACCTTGCATCAAAAGGGAGCTGTCCTTTACCCCTGACCAGCCTCATTGGCCTCCTCCAATCCATTTCTCAATGTATCACATTCATTTGGGGGTGCAAGCGCCAGAACAATTTCCAGTTTTCAGGATATTGGTGCTCCTAAATGACACAGTGATGGCTTCTCCTTTATTCTGCAGTTTCCTCCTAACAGCTGGTATTCTGTTTGGGTTTTTGGCTGTGCTGACATTTTCAGCTTAGTGAATTAAGCACAAGGACAGCAGGATCTGTGTTTTCAGCAGTGGAGGCTGATGTAGAGTGATAGAGTATGTAGTTTTCCACATGTACAATACTTGGTGCTTAGCACTCAGCACCGGTGGACTTCACGTGCTGCTTTAGCACACAGGATTGTGCTATCTTTTTTTAGAGCTTTTAGGTTTAGATATAAGAATACTGCATGGTAATGTGCTGTCTGCAAATCCTATCACCTCTTCCCCACACCATTTGCAAGTATTCTGAGCAGAATAATCATTGTAGTAAAGTCTTTTGATTGTGAAAATTGACAACTTATTTAAAGCATTTTTTTCCTAGAGTCTAATCTCCTGCTTAAAAGAACCTATTCTTTTTCATCCCACAGCAGAGCCTCTATTGAAGACTTTACTATTAAAAGCTTTCTGAAAATGTCAGTATACTAACCAGATCACATTAATCTATATAGTCATTGAGAGCTCCAGTGACCTGCAATAGATCTGTGAGGAATGGCTTCCCTCTACAGTAGCCACACTGACCCTTTCCCACTCTATCATCATTATCCATGTGCCAGCTAAGCCTCACCATCCTTATTGCTTCCTTCCATCTGCTCAATTGAACATGAGACTCGCTTGGTTACTTTCCAAGACCGTTCTTAAAGACTGGTGTCACACTTGCTACTTCCCATTCCTTTGAAATCCAGCAATTTACTGATTTAAGCAGTAGATTATATCCTATAGCTACTAGTTGAACAGCTTCATATCCAAATTCCTTTAGAACTGAGGATAAAAGTCATGTGCTTCTGCTGGTGTCTTACTGTCCATTTCATCAGTCTGTTATAAAATCTTTGCCACGGATCCTGCTGTTGGAGTCAGTTCCTCACTCAACCCTGCAGTGAGCAGACCCTCTGCAGGAGTTTTGCTGCCCTCCTCTTCAGTGAAAACTGATGAAAAGAATTAATCTGTTTTCTGCAGTCTTTTCTACCTTGTGCCCAAACTCTTTTGAGATCTGACAGACTCCATGCCTATGGTATGCTTGAAAATATCTTCTTAGATCTTACATTTTAGCATTTTTCCTCCTTGAAAAGTTTTTGTGGTTTCATCTTTATCTTGTTGGAGTTTATGTTCTTTTCTCTTTTTCTGTGTGGATGCAACTTTGGATGAAGGAATCTCCATTCTCAGATTTCTCTGTAGGACCTATGAAATCAGCTTGTCAGACCTTGAATTTTCTTTGCTTTTACCTGATGATAACTACCTGAGACTATCAAGAAGATACCAGAAAATATTCTTCTTCCTTTTCATAGTCTCCCATAGCTCCCATCCCTGATTGTAATGGTGCAGTAGATGTTATTAACATTACATTATGCTACAATAAGTTATCCTACCTCTGTTTTAAAAAGTAATAGTGTATCAAATACAATAGGACAATTTTCTGTTTATCGTTGACAGCTTTATTTCACATATACGTGGATTATTTTGCAGCAGTGTTGTGAAAGCCATCAAGTGTACTGTAGTACCAGAAATCCACTTTGCTGTCTTTTCAGCCCTCATGACTGAAAACTCCATTTTTCCCTCTTGCACTCCCCATTCTTTGCAAACAATCAGGCATGCACATTGTCCTCTTTCCAAGATCTTTTTTCCAAATAGCACTGCTATTCTCTCTCTCAGGAAAAGGTGAAAAAGTTTTCTTTTTGAAAAAAAGCTAGAGCTCCTGCTGAGGAGTGGTGGGAAGGTCTTTTCTTGTTCTGCACCATGTCCTGTGGCCCCTCTTTCCCCCTTCTTTTGGGCAGGAGTCAAGACCATCTCTCTGTGGGAGCAAAGGGCTCAGCATTTCCAGGGGTAAGAAGCCCCAGCTGCTTAAATAGCAGGTTGGCCACAGGAAAAAAACACTTTTTCACTCCAAACTTTCATGGTTTGTTCAAAAGTAGCATGGGACATGTTATTGTAATTCCCCCAAAGAGAAATACCATGTCTCCTGCTGAGACATCCAAGCTCACATACCTAAAATGCACTGCAGGGAGTCCAAGATTACCAAAACCCCACAGCTTTGCTCAGGCTGTGTGTTGTACCTGGGATTTCCAGGCAGCACACATTCTCTGCTGCGAGGAGATTTGCACAGCACATATCCAGCCTGTGCCTAACTCCAGGCAATGATACTTGAGCTTGACAATACTTGGAAATTCACCAGAATAGATACTCTGGAACTGCCTGGTCTCCAAGTACAGACAATTTTTCAGCCTTTTGGACCAACTGACAATAACAACCACAACAAATGACATGTAAAAGCATTTCAGTTATAAAAATAATTAAATGTGATTTGTCTCTTTCCTGAGGTTTAATTATAAAATGCATTAATAAAATTACAGATAGCAATGCCCTCCACACGAATCATTTGAGGCTGCTTTTATCATTAGATTTAACATGGGCTGAAAATGTGCATACACAATTAATTTAATTTCATGCAGCTGGGAACCATACACCTGCTTAGAGACTGTTCCTTATGCACCAACGGGGGCAAACATACACAAGGCTCTCATCCGTGGTTTAAAAGCACACTCAACCAAGGAAAAGTCTCTTTACTACATTAAAGCTATATGTGTTTCCCTTCCCTGTTTCTGAAACCCTGTTTGTGTGTATGGTAGGCTTTTTTTAACAAGACCAGTAATAATTGCTTTAAAATATGGCCAGAGCCAAACAAAGGCTCTGCAGATAAACCCACATGTACTTGAGGCACTTTATTCTAATGATTTCAAGAATCTTTACAATTTTCTTTCTAATTAGCCTATCAATAGTGATGTTACTTAAACATTCCTTAGGAATATTATCTTCTCATTATTGCCAGAAAACATGTTGCCCAATTTTATAGCTCAGTTGTTCTTACACATGGATGGAGCATCTGAATTAACTTGAACTGAAACAGATTTTGTAAAGAAACACTTTCCATACACACAAACTACTTTCATAATTACATTTAAATCATTAATGTTCAAATTTCAAAGCGCTAAGGGGGTGAAGCATTTAGTGTTTACTTTGTGCTTGCGCATTGTAAAAATATAATAGAGGAGCGCTCTGCTTACCAAGTGGCATTGGGTTAGGAGGAGAACCAGTGGGTTTGGGTAGGTATTTAGCAAGGGTCATGTTCCTCAGGAAGAAAGAAACACAACACAAAACCAGTGTGAATAAAATTTCCAGATTCATAGCTGCAAAGAACAGGTTTCTTCAGAATAAACACAGCTCGGGCAGCAGCCAGGCAAGCTTCCCAGGCTGTCTTGCCAGCATGCTTCTCATGCACCCTTCAGCTGCTGAGAACATCTGGAGAACATAGAGGCAGGTCACTCCTGCCTTGTAGTCTTTGCTGAGGACTGCCAGGAAGGTTAAAAAGTAGAGTTGATGCCAGCCTGGGGAGTGTCCCACATGCAGAGCTTGCCTGTTGGGACTGGAAAAGGGTACATCCCTCTGTTTCACACGTTTAAAGAAACATCAAGAACTGGAAAAAAAAGAGGTCAACTGCCTGATGAGAATGTGCAGATGGCTGAAATATTCAGTGTTTTCTTTGTATCAGTCTCCATTGAGATGTTCACACAAACATCAACAAAGAAATTAGTATAAATCAGAATAAGGAGAAAACTGCTTAAAGCATACTTAGATTCAAGTTTGCAGAACTTGCTGCTGTTCATGTACGCTCAATGACTAAGGCAAGTAAATTTATAGACTATTACTAATTGTGTCTAAGAATTCGTGGAGGACAAGAAAGTTAGACTAGAGAAAGTAAAGCATATACCCTATTTTTAAATACAAATTTGAAAAAATTCCTTTAACTTGTGTACTCAGAAATAATCTGCGACAAGTTATCAAAAAGTTGAGAAAGTTCACTTGCATGTGAATTGTGGAAAGCAAATCTTGTCACACCAGTCTAATTTTGCTTTCTTATGTCTGATTTTCATTCTTATTTCTATGTGGAAAAAGGGGGAGGAGAATGTACAATCCTCCTTTCACCTTTCAAAACTACCTTCTATGAAATTCACATAAAAAAGTTGAGGCCCTAGATGGAATCTCTTCTAACGTGGTTACTGACAATAATTCCTCTCAAAGGCTGCTCTGAATGGTTTGCTCCTTAATAATAATTACAAATGTAGTTCTGAGGTGTCTGGAATGAAACAAACTCAGTTCAATATGCCATTAATAATTGGAGACCGACTGATAAATAATAATTTGCAGATGCCAGTATTTCACTATTCATAGGGAGTTTAAAAAGACTTTGAGAAACAGACTATTTTAAAATTAAAATTTTGTACTAAAGCAGTCAATTTGATAAAAGTCATAGAGGTGTACAGTGCTCATTTTAGGGCAGAGAAATCAGATGCACAATGTAAAATGTGAGATAACTGCTCAGAATCCAAACTGACCATGGGTTGCAAATCTGATGTGTCACGAAAAGGCAAAGAATTTGTTCTGTGAACATTATTAGTAAATGTGGAAAGAATGTTATCATTTTGATCTGTTCTACCTACCCTCCCACGTTCATAATATCTTCAGTTTGGACACTGTGAACAGACATGGAAGGATCCAGAAGAGAAGTGCAGAGAAATGCTGTGTGGTATAAACTGCAGGAATCATCTTTTGAGTCTAAAAAGAGAAATGAGGATCCCATGTAACAGACTCTGATTTTATGTTTCCAATTACCTCTGGCCTCACCTTGGTGTATCTTCAATATGTGGGTGTATCTAAGATCCTCTCTAAAAATCACTGGATTTAGAAAAGACAGAAATAGCTCCACAAATCTAAAAATTTATTCCAGAATAGAAAAGTTGAAGGAGAAAGCATATTTGAATGCCTGGACAAAGAGAGCACACAGCAGGGTTTTGTCCTATATCAGCCATAAGAAAATCTACATCATGGAGGGAAAAGAAGGGAAGGTTATCAAGGTTTAACTGCAGGAAAGAAACAAGAATTGTACCTTACTGACACATGGGGAACCACTCCTCAGCCAAGGTTTTCTCTTTTGTATGAATTTCCAGATATGAGTGCAAAGTCTAATTGAAGCTTTTCTCGAGGTAAGAGTGTTGACAACTTTTCCTTGTTGTTTTCTCATCTAATCAGAGCTGGGCTTGTGCTGCAAAGGCACTATAATTCAGCTGCACATCAGTCAGCCACAAGACACAAAAGCAAGGAACACAATTAACCCACTGCTCCTGCAACTATTCATTATAGCTCTGGTCTCACCCTTTCTGATGTAGATTTCAGAACACCTAATTTTTGCAAACTTGTTTCTCTCCCCTCCTTCAACCAAGATGCTAGCCTTTTTTTTTAAGCTTTCTCAAGTTATTTGCACATAATATTTTAGAAGAAAAGGAAATATCAAATCAACTACAATATTTTATAATGAAAGAAAATACCAAATGAGCTACGTGCCTCCTACAGAGAAAAAAAATTGTGAATTCACAGAAATGCAGGAAAAGTTACATTAATACAAGATAGTTCCTGCATAGTGACCAGTGAAAACAGGAGGAAGATAAACAGCAAGGGAAAAATGTGACATTAACTTAACCTTTTTACATATTAAACTGTATTAAAATCTTTCTGTCTTTCTGCTCTAGAGTGCAGAGGATTTTATTTGAAGGACTGTATATTCTCAAACAGCTTTCAGTACTAATTTTAAAAGCTATTCATCAAGGAGTGTTAAAAACACCTCTTTCATTTGATCTAATCTGGCACTTCTCTCAAGACATGCTAACAAGAACATTTTAAATACCTTCTGCAAAATATGGTCTACCCAGGCAATGTACCACAAAAAAAAAAAAAAAGAACTGTCCTCAGGCATTCTGAAAATCTGACTTTTACAGGATTACTATGGGTTTTAATTGTTTCATGACATTTAGGAGCAGGTTTTCCCAAAATCATTGAATTTTTTTCTGTATTTGGCCTGATTAATATCTTTGTGGGGATGCTACAAATCCATCTTCTGTCTCTGTTACAGGAGTGGTGACACAGGTTTTCTTTTTTTGCTCCAAGTGTGTGAACCAGCTGCATTCTCCAAAAGTCTGGGGGATGCAGAGGGCTCTGTATGGCCAGACCTGGGGGAGATCTCACAATGATCCAGAGAGCACCTCTGTTGTGTGTCAGTGTGGCCTGAAGGCTGTCAGAAATATTTAAATTTTGCACTGCATGGTACAACCAAATGCATTCTTTATTAGAGAGAAAATCAGCTGAGGAAGAAATGTTCACTGCAAAAATAATACTGCACGAGATAATTTTGATTTCTTTTTTCCCACTGTTAATACTGCAGCATTTACAAAGTGTAATAGCAAAGCTAATAGGTTTTATTTGGATCAATGGCTTTTTAGTTACACAAAGTATCAGCATAGATTGCATACAGGATCCTAGGACAAAACAGCTCCTATTGACAAATATGAATTCTATTAATTCCTATTGAGAAACACTGTCATAGTACTTCTACTAGCATTCTTTCTGTCTCTCTGCAAAAGTAAGGACTAGATAACTTCTTGACATCCTTTCCAGCTTTTCTTTGATGCTGGGAGTTGTGTTGACATTTCACATTGTGCACATTTATTTGGTAAATACTATATTTCAAACTCAGGAAAGAAGGAAAACCTCTGAAGGATTACACTTTGAGCTGACAGAAGTACAACTGTAGCAAAGAAAACATACAAAACAGAAGATATTTCAATGTCCAAGGCCAGCTAAGAGCTGGTTTTGTTAAGACAGTCTTGTAAGATGGAAAGAAAGTGTGTGTCACCTTAAAGTCTGTATAATCTCCTCTCTAGGATGTGTAGGCATTGATGTTTTAGTGTGGTGAAAACACATTGTGAGGAAGCTGTAGGTGCATATGAGGCAGGTAAGATCCTGCTGAGCAAATGTGTTCCTCCGGCACTGACAAATGAGTGTGCTGACCCGCTCACCTGAGACCCTCTCTGGGCTGCCATCACCCGGACCTGCACCTCCACCAGCACCAGGACATCATCCCTCCTTCTGGGGTTCACTGAGGTTGCCCTTCCAAGGGGGCTGGGAGGCTTCTGCAGGACACAAATTCCAAAGCTGTGGTGCTGCTAGCAGGAGGCTCACGTGTCACCTCACTATGTGTCTGGCTGAAGGCTCTCACCACAAAGGGGTATCACAGCAGGCTGTGCAGTGCTGCTCCCTACCCTGCTCTCAGCTGCGCTGGCCAGGCACAGCAGAAACCAACTGCTCCCCTACTGAAGGAGAAGGTTTCCAGCATGGAAAGCCAGCCAGAACCAAAACATGCAGGCTGGAGGCAAAGCCAAGGAGGTTGGGGTGGATGGGATGTGCAGACATCAGTGCCGCGTTTAACTGCTGTAGAAATAGAGCAGAAAAATAATAATGAAGCCAGCTCTAACTGGAAATCTGGCCAGGAGATGAGTGGCAGAAATCCATAAGCAGAACCCTGGAGTCAGCTGCTCTAACTAGACAGCTCCGCCACAGGCTGTGCTTACTCCCAGCAAAAAGCTCCTGTGGTAAATAGTTCAAAGCATGCTCTTTGAACTCCAGCAAACCTGCTTGCCCTGTGTCATAGCGCTAACCTTTCTTTGTTTAATGGCGTGCTTCATAACGACTCTTAATTTGGTGTGAAACTTTACTACCGAGGTTTGGAAATTCAAATGATGGAAGTTTCTATTTGTGCTTTGAACCTCTCTTTTCTCTATGAAAACAGCAAGTGCAAGAAAGTTCTTCTCAGGCTCACACAACACTGCATGTTACAGAGTAGCACAGATAATGTTCCAGTCACTCCACCACGTCAAGTAATTCAACAAAGCCTCTACGTGCAGAAGATGTGAGCAAGTTACAGGCATTACACTGATTTCAGCAGAAGACAAGCAGTATTTGATATACCACATTCAGAATCCACTTTGGAGGTTATTTGATCTGCCAGTAATATTCCTCAGATAGACAGGAACAAATTTTCCTTGATGTGTCTGTCTGTCATTCAAGTAACCTGTGATCCATTGAATATGTCTGTTCCCGAAACACTCATTTTACTGCAATTCTGTCTGACTCAATATTCTTCTTACCTGACAGGTAGGAGATCAAATAATTGAAATCAATGGAGAAAGCACAAGGGACATGACACATGCCAGAGCAATAGAGCTAATCAAGTCTGGTGGCAGGAGAGTGCGACTGTTGTTGAAACGTGGAACAGGCCAGGTCCCAGAATATGGTGGGTTTTCATCTTTACATTTTTATATGTGCATGACTCTGTATAAATTAACTATATTGCTTTTGAATTAAGTAGCAGTTGCAGATATTTATAAATTGTAATTTCCTGGAGCACATTAAGTATTGCCTTAAGTGCTTACCTGTGTAGGGGTGGACTCATGTGTGTGTACATCGCTGTCATCTGCTGCCCTCCCAACACAGGCAGTGGCTTCTAAGATGTGCACTGGAGGAAGCATTGCAAACCTCCTAGGGGACATCTCTGAGCGTGCTAGGAGTTGCTGATTTGCCCATAAACTCTCCTTTTCTTCCTTTATTGGAATTTCTTCCTTATTGGTACTTCTCTGCACATTTTGAGTTACAGCAGATGATCTTGTTGCCATGCAATTGAGTGGCTCAGGCTGGAACTCTAAGCATTGTCAAGAATGTACTCCTTTCTTTGACAGCTTCACCCATTGTATTCTCTCTGACAAAATACATGGATGATCAATCAGAAGCCAGTGCTGAATTTAAAACATGAGATTTTGCTCATTGTGGTGAGAAAACAGGATCCATTCTTATATTTTGTTTCAGAGGGATTTCTGGGACTTACTAAATATTTCAAAAAGTATGAGTCATGTAGACAATATAGGAACGTTATTTCATAACTGAAATGACAAAAATTAAAAAGAAATTATCCAAAGGTAATTTCAAACACAAAGAGTTGGGGGTTTTTTTTAATTGAAATCAGGGTTTACTGTATAGTATGGTGTAACAATTTCATATATTTACATAAGTTCTATGATGTGCACCCCTGGGCCTTAAATCTCTCAGGAAAAGGACTACTTTTTAATGAAAAATCCTTAACTTCTTTATGCTATGAGGTCCATAACTCTATTAAACTTTTTTACTTTTACTTTTGAAGTTCCAGAGTACCTTCCCATTAGAATCAGAAATTACAGTCACATAAAAATTCAAATACTAAGGCTTAACTATAGGTTCAGGTGAGCCTTTGCTGCCAACATAAATTCAATATCTCTGTTAAAGTCAGTTGCACTGAATGTCAATTCTTTCCCAGCTGTCAATACACATGGTAATTGCACTATTTTCTCTAAGCAAGAGCTAATTCTATGGCTAAGCCAATACTCAGGACAGTGTATGCTGCATTTTTTACAACTTTCAAAAGCTTCTGAATAAAGGCAGAAAAGATGGGCCATAGCCCACTCATCTGATAATAAAGTTAGTGATTTATACTTTTGGTGAATAGAAACAAAGCCAAAATGGCTTTCAGGGGCTCTGATAAAATGATACTAAGACATTTAATATCAATTTTAACTAGTCTGCAATCCTTTCAGAGAGACCTCGAACAGAAATTCAGGTCACCTCCAAAATGATTTTATGGGAGAGGTGCAACATTTTTAATGAAAGAGCAAACGAACAGCCAGGACTGATGCAGTGGCAATAATCCTTCTCAAACAGCAGAACCCTATACCAGCAGCTTCCTCAGAAAACAATTTAATCTAAGGTAGGCCCAGGAGGCTACAACGAGCAAAGAATCACTTGCAGTTCAGACCCATTCCAAATCTGAATTTCTTAAGGTCCCGGTGCCATTTGGAATCTAAAATTAATTTCTGTAATTTATATAATCTTATAAAATTGTACATTATTCTGGTAAAAAAAAAAAATTAAAAATTTTTAAAACCACAAACACGAAAAAAATTCAGTGTAAGTATCATTGATTTAGGAAAACAAATCTTCCAAAATGTGCACAAGTCTTCCACAGACGATGATGAGTATAAAATACATATAAACCACTAGAAATCCAGACACAGCTTTTAGTGCTAAGAGAAAGCAGCAAGGTGACTTCATAGAGTTGTTTAGAGCCAAGCTTGCCATTTGGGAAGGCTTAGCATTAGTTGTTTAAAAATGCAGATTACTGAGAAATAAAAGTTGCTACAAAGAAGTGCTTTTTAATCAGATCATTTTTCAAACTCCAGCTTACAACTTTACACAGGAGGAGAACTAAGCTATGCTTGAAAGGCCCTTTTTCCTACTCCACTGTAAAAGGAGTAAAAGTGTTCAGGAGTTACTTCATAGTGTGCAAACAACCTGCAGAAAGCATCACAGCAAAGGACAACATCTGCACATCTGCAGTTCTTAGTCTGTGCTTTGTGCAAGAACCGAAGTGTCAGAATTGTATCCAGTCTGGAGGGGGAATGGAAGCAAAATAAGAAGATGCCTGTTGAAATTAACTGAGATAATTAAAGTCCTCCTTAGGTCATTTCCCAAAGGTGTAAGAAGTAGTCTAAGAACAAACAGAAGGTGAACCTAAATTCCAACAGCAGCCTGCCTAGGGAGTTAAAAACAGCAATTAACAAACAGAACCAATTAAAATGGGAAGACACGTCTCAAGCAGGCAAGATCTCAAGGTTAAGTCATCATGATGTGAAGAACATCTGTCAGACACCCCCAGAAACATCTTTTCCAAATGTAAAACTGAATGCAGAGAAGATTGTGACAGTAGGCTTGAGGACAAAGTGGTCCTGAGGACAGCAGATAGTCAATATTTAGTAACTCCCTCTTCCTTCAACCAGAATTTCACAGCTGAGATGTAACAAGACTAATTGGATCTCTTTTTACTGAAATAATCAGGGTTTTTTTAAGCAATTACATGTCAAAAATATTTTTTATACTCATCAGGGTCCAGCTGTGGAGAGCATCAGTGGGAAATAAGACTTAGTTGAGTATAAGAATGCAAGGCTGGAGGACAGAGCCTTGGGACTGCAATGGTGGTGTGCAGCAGAAGCCTAGGGATAAATATAAAAATAGCACAAGTGTACCAGGGTCCTCTCCTGGATATTCTCTCCCAGTCCCTGGCAAGAAAAATGGTCAGGGACTTCCTAAACCAGGTTTAGTAATGCTGTGGTAAAGACCTTTCCAACAGCAGCAACACTCTGATTCACAGCACTAAAAAGGAGAAAACTTACCTAGAGCTACCTAAACCAGCCAGCCAAGACTGTCACATTATTGTCTTCAGCCTTCAATTTCTTGATTTTCTTTGTGTTTTAAACTCCAGTGCAATGTTTCTGTTAGTACAAAATATGGTGGTATGTACTTAAGTGCAAAAAATGTCAGTGTTTGAATGATTATGTGATTGACATCTGTAAAAGCAGTGTTAAGAAAAATTCATCAATAATAAGAAAGTGATTTGTGAAAGAAAAGAATGTGTACTGAAAAGAGGAAAGCACTTAGTGAAGAAACAAAGAGTGAGCTGCTGAGAGGGTGTAAATCTCCTGAATGAGTTATGTCAGTTTACACTGGCTGGAAATCTGTCCATTTCCATTCTTGGAAAATTCTGGCTGAGCTGAAGCACTCTTCAAACCTAGGGTAAGAAATAAACTGTGCTGTGAATGCATCATTTACCTCCATTCCAGCTGCTGATTTTGCTTGAAAACAAATGCCAGAGATCCCAGCCCATTTCAGAGGCAGAAATCCCCTTGCAGCAGGCATGCTGCCATCAGAATGTAAGCGAAGGAGCTCAGATATGATTAATGCTCCAAAACTATAGCTGATTTCACAGCAGGGTGCAACAAAAGAAGTGTTGAAAACAGGTGTTTTATCACCCAGCATCTCAGAACATGTTTGCTGAGGATAAGGATAGCCAGAGGAGCCGTGCTTCCATGGGAGGTGAATTATCACAGCTCATCCAAACCCGAAGAACAGCAGCATCATGTTTCATAGGAAATAGTCTGCCAGCTGAGTGCTCCAGAGAACCAAGTCATAGCAAGAAATCATATTAATGTGCAAGAAAGACTAGAAGTACTGCTGGGAATCCTGATCCCAAAAAGCGCTTAATGCCTGGGAAGTCTGGCTGCAGAGAGTGTGAGGTTTCATTCGTGTCACAGGACATGAATCCCAGAGTCATCACTGCAGAGCTGAGCACTTTTCCCACCAGCATTAAAAACAATCTGAATAAAGTGATGGATCAAGACATTTCTTGAAGTGGCTGCCTAATTTCCCATGTGTGCACCTACCTAAGGGGACACTGACTTCAGCAGGAGCTACTGGGTGTGCAGCAGCTCTAAAAATCTGCCTGTTCACACTGTGGGAGCCTCATTACAGATGCTTATGTATTTCAAGCCTTAGCCATAGCTATAGAAACACCAGGAGAAGGACATGTACTTTGCACAGCCAAACACTGGGATGAAGTATCATCCTCAAAGGCAAAATGCAGGAAAACTGTTCACAAAATCCCAAAATGGTGACTTTCAAGAGGAAGTAAAGCTGACAAATCAATCCCTCTATCCAGCTGTGAGTTCTGCTAGAAGCAAGTTACATCTGATGATTGATCAGCCTCAGAAAACTACAGTTTTTGTCGGAACACCTAGTCCTTCCTCTAGATGTTTTTGGAGGAAGTTCCCTAGGAAAGCCTGTGGTGTTTCACTCTCAGTCCCAGCAGTCCTGGCCGTTTGTTTTTTCTGGCTTACTGCTCCTGGCCTTTCCTGACTGGAGATTTTATTACTCACAGTACATTAAAATATGTAAGTTCCTAGAAGTTTCTGAAAGCAATGAGTTATAATCAAATGACTGGCAACAGGGTGTAAAGGTGGAGAAGGCTGAGGCAGGTTAGCACCTGCAGGTGGATTCCATCCCTCCAGCAAGGCATAAGCCCCTGCCCCAGTTGCTTTCTGTCTGGTAGTGCAGAGGGAGCAAACCACTGAATTCCACATGTAAGGAACATCCAAACTAATAATAAATAAACAAATTTCTTTCCGTTCCTACTTCTAGGACTAAAAAATCATCTATCAAGTTTAATATAAGGTTTCTACTAAGTTTCACTTTGGTTTAAGTTGCTTGAGAACTCCTGCAGGAAGTTATAAATTTTAGAGACTCCAGCCCATTTACACTGAGATTTTGGAAAACTTTTCCATTGCCCTAACTTGGACATCTGGATCTGGCCCTGAGGATTCTAGGTCACACTGTATGTGACACTAACAGATACACAGAGCTGTGGGAACTGGAATCACTGAAGTCTGGAGAACAAGGAATCTGCATTGTTTGGTGATGGTTGGTGCTTTATGGATCTACGCAATGATGGTCCCTTTCCCTCTCTTCCCCTCCTTTTCTTGGCTTTATTAGGAGACGTTCTGGGGTCACATCATGTATTTTTGGAATCTCTGTTTCTTCACACAGTGCCAAATTGTGTACACGGCTCACCCCATGGGTTCATTACACACAGGTGGTTTTACAGAACTAGAGTTTAGATTTAGTTTGGGCTGTTTAAGGGAGGAAGATTAAAGTGTCAGTATATGCAAATTGCTGGTTAAGAGATGAAAGCCACAAGTTATTTAGCAATAAGTCATTTCTGAAGACCTTGAAGAAACTCTCGTCTCCTGCTTCAGCATCACCCCAGTAAAAAAACCCAAAAAATGTCAGAGTTGATACCAATACAAGGATTTTTCATACAAGTAAATTGGCACGGTTCTTAAATGCATTAAAACCTTTGCTTTTGATTTGTTATGACTCCTTCAGGAAGCACCTCAAGATGTACTCCATATCCATAGACCAGGTAGAATCTATGTCCTGAATATATATGTACAGTAGTTTAATAATCCACTAATATTTAGACTTACAGCATGCCTATTTGTCTTAGCTTCACAGAAATACTTCTTTCCTGTTACATATGAGCTTTTCTCTCAGTTGTTCTAAACTTACTAAGAATTCTCTGCTCTAACAATAGTAAAAATGTCTGTATGTCACTGGTTCTGTTAATTCTAATGATTGGTCCTAGGCTGTTCCTCCCCTTCCTTTAGGAATGGTACCTTCCAGTCTCTCCATGTGCATGAAAAGTGACAAGCATGGGTCCCCATATTTCTACTTATTGGGCCACCCTAAAGACACGGTTTGTAAACTCTGCATGTATATTATCTTTCTAATACATTCTGTTTCTCACAACTGTTTAGAGAGTATTTTCCAACTTCTTCTTACATGCTAGCTCACTTAATAGTTTCTACAGTATTTTTCTTCCATAACTGATTATCTAAGATATCGCTGCAGCTATGCATTCTACAAACATATTTTAATATCCTAAATAATGAGTTTTGCATGTTATACTGCTGCTAGTGCATAGGTCTGCTATATTTCCACTTTTTCTCATGACAAAAATTTATCTTCTGAATATGACTTTTCAGGTAGAAAATCTTGAACTTCTGAGTATAACCTGTAATTTTCTTCATTTTTATGGCACTTGGCTTGCGAAAATATTAACAATATGAAGGTGGAAGTTAGGTGCTGATCTCGAACAATATTTATATGCAGCCTCTTAAAGAAATAACAAATGTAAAATTGAACACATTTTGAAATGTGCTTTAAGGCAATAGTAATTTATAAAACCCTGTAGTTATGCTGAATTTACACAAAGCTCTTTGCTCTCAATTTCCAGCAATTTTCTTCAGAGAACCAGATCTAACTGCACAGATTGTTCAGATACATCCAATTTGTCATACAGAGTCAGGGCCCAGGTATGATACCTGGAAAGCAAAGGAAAAGAAAAGCTTGTTTTTTTCTATTTTCCTATTGACTGCTGTCATCACACAAAAAACACAGCAGTGTCCAGATGCATCCAGCTCTGTCTGCTGCTGACTTTGCACAGTGCATACATTTGCTACAATTATAAGGACAGTCTCACACACTGAAGCAGACAGATTGGAAATAGAAAGGGAGCAATATCCAGAGATGTTCTTCCAGCCTTTGAGCTTCGAGCAGCTCCTCCAGTGTGATGCTCACAGAATTTCTGCCCCCAGCAACCAGGCACTAAAGTGGGCTTAAGTTACCAGTCTTGTGCATGCAGATCCAGGTAATCTAACCAGTGTGTTTCCAGTTAGAGCTTTTTTCCAGTCTGTGTTGATAAATAAGAATTTTTTGAACACAGACACATCATATGCTTTGCTGCTGCAGAGCTGGACACACCTAGAGGCTATTTGGAAATGTTCCCATGCATTTCAAGTGTGTGTGTCACCATCAGAGACCTCCCAGCTGCAAAGTTCCTGAATCATCTAGAAATGTTGATTCCACCATTCCTTGTATTCTCGCCTTACCTCTGTTTAGTTCTTCACTGAACATAGCTCAGAGAGGTTAGATAGAGGTTAGAGGTTAGATATCCAGGCTGGAATTAAGGCTATTTTACAAGTCTCAGTGTTCAACTCAATGAACTGCAGTTCCAACCCAAATTCTGCATATTTATACCCTCAACTTTCTGGGCATCATCTTTATTTTTCCTCCTACAGAAAAACATATACAGGAAATAAGTATTTTTCCTGAAATAAGTAGAAATGTAAATACTCTATAAATATAGCTAAAGTCAGTTTTGCAGTCACCCAGCTGTGAATGGTTTTCATTTATTTGGCAGGAAGTGTTGCAACAGAATTTTTTTTTTCAGTATAATGTATCCAGAAAATCAAAAGAACTTCAGTTCTGGTCAACACCAAAACTGAAATACTTGCTTGATAAAAAAGCAATGTCATGTCAAATGAAAATATATTTGTTATAAATGTCTCCATTTCAGGTATTTTTAATGAAAGAGTTTGTAGGGGAAGAATTTTCCTAAAGAGCCCCTTTTGATGGGGTTTATCCAAACCAAAAATGTGGCTGTGCTGCCATTCATTAGATCCCTGAGCAAGGAGTCAAATTTCCTGAAGCAGAACAGATAAATTGACCATTATGGTATGCCTTAGGAGAGGCCCTACCATAACATCATAGGTAGAGCAGTCTGTTATAAGACCTCGTTTAACATGGAGGATTTTTTTTCCCTTTTGTATAAATAATCACTTGTGGAAGATGATCAGCAGCCTGACTGGAACTTACACACATAGGAGAGACGCAGGTGGTTTGAAAGGTACCTCCAGATCAAGTGATACCTGCCTGTGCTTCCTTGCACCACGGGTTTGGTAGCCCTTACTAGTGACCACTGCATTTATATTTGGAAAAAATAGATTAAAAACTGGGAGCTTATACTGTGGGGTGATTGTTTGAATACAGTTATATTCTTCAGAAGATGCCAGTTTGCAGTCTGCTACAAACTGATTTTTCTAGTTATATTAGAATGTCTGAGGCTTTTACATTTGTCTAATAAATGCCTAAAGCACCTTGGCCTATACTTTGAAGCCAGATACTCCCATCTGTTCAGAGTACCGATCAGATAATCCAGTTCATCTCATTTTAATGCTCATTTTATAAATCTCCAGAGCTGAGGTTGGGTGTTATTTGAAACTTGAACTACCTCACATATCATTTATCTGGTGTGAGTGCAAAAATCAATAGTCATTTTGGAAAAGTGCCCTTTCTGCCTGTGACCACCTTGGTGGAACTGCAAACATTCATTCATATTCCTGCTGCATTTCCAATACCACCTTCTTATTTCTAGCAATACCAACTTAATTTCAGGAACCTGTGGTGTGTAAAAAGAAAAAAAAAAAAGACTAACTAAATGAACCAATATACTGGTTAATTATATTGGTCTAAAACCATCAGGCAATTTAAATATGGGCTCCCAAAGGTTCTAGAATGTTTTATTGCTATGGGTAAAAAACTATTCAAGGGCAAAAATTAATATTAAAACTTTCTTTACAAACATGTCTTTAGTATTTAATAAATATGTAGCAGCTGGCAGAAAAGTAGAACATCCTTCTATTAAATAACAGTGGCTGTGTATGTATAAGTGGGTGCATATAGTTATTTCTGTCTTATAGAAAATTTCTCTTTCAAAAGATATGCAGACCTTTATCCCTTGATATAGAAATAGAAAGCACAGTTTTGAAAGAAAGAGGGACACGTGAGATGACACTTTTACTTTTCTGGCAATGACTTTGATCTTCCAGGAAGGCAATACCTCACTTTTTAAATGCAAAAATACCGAGTCCTAAACATTGCTTTGGCAATTGCACTCCCAGTGGATTCAGGCCAGTCTAGCTGAATAGTCTAACCCAGGCTTCCCCCATCTGTACAGCAGGGATAGTAATATTTACTCACCTATCTCATGGGAGTGTTATGAGGATTAATTATTTAATGCTTGAGAAGCACTTTAAAGATTAAAATTCCTAGCTGACTAGTCAGTATTATTACTAAAGCAGAACATTGCTAATCCACACCAAAATTGGCAGTGTCCTCCCATATCTGAGCAAAGATTTATTAATAAGGTTGTTGAGCAAGTTCTCTTTTAATTAAAGCTTCATTATTCTAATATAATATTCTGGAGTAGATTTACTAATATGGTGTAAAGTGTAGATAATTACAGCTAAACTACAGTGAATAAAACAGATGAAAAGCATTATCCCGGGTTTGATTCACATAAACTGGCAGGCAGGCTTCCCAAAGAAGGGCAAAGTTCCACCCACAAATCTTTTTCTAACACTTATTTTCATGGCTCCCTGTATTTCCATCCAGTTGACAATACTGGAAGATAAGTACCCAAAATACAGAACCTGAGAGAACACAGCCATCCCTCTGTCTCCACAACATCAGTGTTTGCTTTCCTCATGTCCAGATAAGTAGGTAAAATAGGAATTCAGTAACACTCACTGTGTCTCTGCAGCTTGCTATAGGACTAAGTCCAGTCTTCTGCTTCACAATATCCCAGAAAATCCCTCTCCTGCTGCTCATCTCACGTCTCTCTTTCATTTGCCACAGGCCCCCAGTTAATAGCAAGACTTCATCACTGCAAATTGTTCCTACTCAGAGTTATCTTCCCCGCGTATCTGTGATGGTATCCTTGCCACAGGGAGCTAGGGACCAAAGGGAACAGTGTGAAGGCACACAGGAATATTCCTGGATGCTGTATCCTGTGTCAAAGAGCCTTGCCAGTGGCCTGACTCTGTGATGTTCAAGACTAAATTAAGCTAACAAGGCTTCTCGTGATCTCTCCTCATTGACATCAGAAATTTGATTAGTCTAATTGATCACATAGAGAGTGACACAAAGAACTGTTATTCCAAGCACTAGGGAGGCAAAGGCAAGCTCTGTCCAGAGAGGGAATTGCAGGTCCTGCCTCTGTCCTCACTCCAGCATCCCATGGTGCAGCTCCTGGCTGATGCTTTGTGGCCCAACCACGGGGGGTTAGCAGAGGTCATGACTTCTGTCAGATTTCTTAGGGCTCCTTATTCCTAGCTTGAGGAAAAAAAAAAAAAAAAAAAAAAAAAAAAAACAAAAAAAAAAAAAAAAAAAACCAGAAATTGAAATGTGAGTTTGTTTTTTTTTACTTTGATGATATGAGACCGCTGTGGCTCTCCAACCAATGCTTGACAAACATGACCACAGAGAGTGCTGAATTTTGTTGAGCAAGAGCAACAGATATGCAACCCAGAATTTTGAACATCTGGATTTTCTAACAACATGTAGTTTGTGTTTACTTATTAGGAGCTGAATATTGCAGTGGAAAATTCATTTATTCGTGCACTTCCGTCTCATCATAGAGTTTTCAGATAAATTTGACTCAGCATTCCAAAGATATCAGATACTACAACAGCCCTGACAGCAGATGTGGTGCCAGAGTCAGATCTTCACCCTCATTGCCTAAAAACCCCCAGTCTGAAAAGAGTTTGCTGAAGAGACACTAAACTGCTTCTGCAGTTTCTACCCTAAGCACAGCAGGACAACTTATTAATGAGCTTTGTGACTGAGCTCAAACCAAGTGTTTTGCTTAAGATCCTGCTCTCACTTGTAAAGTGAGAACCTCAGTGCCTGCCAGAAACAACTTTCTAGGAGCATTTCATACAGTCAAGATGCCCCTCACTTATTAAGTAAATTTCATTTATTGTCTACATGCTTTTAATAATAACAGCTATTTGTTGACCTGACTGAATGTGATGCCTACTGTTAACACCCATTTTAGCTGTGATAATTCATAATTTTAATATTTAACTTTAATTAAGTGTAATATCCAACTCTTAAATTATTCAGTCTCTGCAGAATGTTTTTCATTAATACCACACATTTTATTAACATATTTATGAACACCTTTTATGGCTTAATGTGGCTTAATTCTATTAATAAAAACTAATTTGAAAGTCATTATCTTTTTTAATTATACAGTAACTTCCAATGTAGTTTTTCCAGCTCCAGCATAGCTCTGGGAGAGAACTGCTGAGGTTTCTCCAGTACTACTCTGCTGCCTGACCACACAGGAAAAAATAAAACCTTCTTTATTGACAGGTTGAGTATTGCCTGAGTAGCTCTGATCTGGAAAATACGTGAGATGCTCAGCACTTCAGAAAGGGCACCAAACCACCTGGAGGACCTATTGAATAATAATGTGTGGTTAGAGCAGCATCACTCAAGACTGGTACTTAAGCTGTCCACACACTTAATATTGACATCACAGAGAGGAGCTTCCTGTGGAGGGTAAAAGCCCCACACAGGCTGCTGCTCTTCACTTTGGCTCTTTCAGTCTTAGTAATCCTGCCACATTTATGCAGATGGATTAAGCTGATTCAAGGAAAAATCTAATTTACCAAGAGTTACAACCTGTCCCTGGAGGCAAGGGTAGCTGCAGTTCTTGTTAATAGATCCCTTGGGGGGATTAGAGTGAAGGAACACTGAATGATTGGTGTTTATAAATATATATATATATGGTTTATTTTAGAACCATTTGGTTGAAATGGAAAGCAGGTATGTAGCCATTTGGGTTATTATTACCTATAGTAATATAACAATATAAAAGCGTATTATTATTAAGGGAAGGAAGGAAGGAAGGAAGGAAGGAAGGAAGGAAGGAAGGAAGGAAGGAAGGAAGGAAGGAAGGAAGGAAACCTTCTAAGACATGACAGCTGCCTCTCATGTCATTGTAGCTGAGGCAGTTATGCCCCATCAGAAGGGCTGAATAACATGAATGTCCTGATACCTTCCCAGAGGGGTTTACAGCTGAGCCAGTTGTGTAAGGGTGGACATTGGCATGATAAAAAGCATTATCCAATCTCACAGGATCTGCTTCTTATCAGCCTCTTCTCCTATTTGGCTCAAAACCCAGTTTGTCCCTAAATAAAAGTTTGTGCACACCTGCTTTGCTCCTGGGCTGTGACTTTGCACATCCTCAGCAGAGCACCAGCTGCTTTTGGAAATGGACAATTGTTTGAGCCATTAATCATTAACATTTCAGTCTCTCACACCAAGTTCACTCCGATTGGTGATCACAATGATTTAAATATTTAATTGATAGGACTGTTTATAGAATCATATCTACATAACAAACTAAACTGGGTCATGGAATGGGAGGTAAACTTTGTAGCCATAACATCTGGCCTGAAGATTTACAGCCAGAAGACTATTACAGTAAATTAGTAAACTGATTTACCACATTAATTTACCTGTTTCTGAAATGCAACCTGCTTGTAGGTGCGGCTCCTTATTTTTTCCTCTCTCCTATCCTGTGCTTTGGATAGAATTTTTTTGCATAGAAAAATGACCCTTTTATATTCTTTTATTTTATTCTATTGTAAGGGCAGTGTCAAAGTCCCAACCCTGTTGTAAGGTG
This sequence comes from Pyrgilauda ruficollis, assembly GCF_017590135.1. NCBI lineage: Eukaryota > Metazoa > Chordata > Aves > Passeriformes > Passeridae > Pyrgilauda > Pyrgilauda ruficollis. Next base: position 5,322,763 of record NW_024524711.1, on the reverse strand, counting down.
TGAGTGATGTTGGAGAGAGCCAAATGATGCAGAGCTTAGGCACTATTACAAAATCACGATGAATTGTTTATGGATGTGATTTATATTTAAGGGTGAACAATGGCAAAGTAACCAGGAAAGGGCTAAAGCAGCACCCCAAGATATCCAAGACAATCCAGGGCACCTGCTCTCCATGGCAGAAAGTCTGAGTGTTTCTGAATTCATTAGTTATCTCCTGTGTCAGCCTGAAAGGTCTCAGGCCACTTACTTGCAGTGGCCTGTGTTTTCTAAAAAGGACCTGATGTGGGGTGATGGCTGTAGATCTCTGTGTTCATCCACTCAGCTTTGATCCACAGCCCCCAAAAGGGTTTCCTGTAAGGAACTCCCCAACTTTGGTTGCATGCATGCTCAACAGAAGAGCAGACATCTGTTTCCAGAGGTCTTTTGAGACACCACTCTCTCTGACTATATGAAGCAATTAAATTATTATCTCAAGTGGTAAGGACAGTAAAATGCTGGTGAAACAGTGCCATAATTAAAGAATTAACTCAGGGGAAGGGATTTACTGATGATGCCCTGGGTATAATAATGTAGGATCAAAACCAGTGCAGAATAATAATAGGAAGTCTGATCAGTTGCTTCCCATGGTTCTTTGTTAGCCATATTTAAAGACTATATTACATAAGAAATTGAAAAGTGATTGCATACATAGTGCTTGCTATAGATTAAAGCACACACAAATCAATGTGTGTGGCTTTCTTGTTTCAAGAAAACTTGCAGCATTTTTATAAAGAATTTTTTAACTTTTTTCCTTGCAATATACAGTTTTCCCCTCTCTTACTGAAGTTTAAATTTTCCCTTTCTGTTTGTTCCCTTAGCTCCAACACAAAGTAAGATCATCTCCTGAGCTTCTGTAGATTTGGTCTTCCAAGCATAACTAACAATCTGCTCTTTCTGAAGTGTCGCAATAATTCTAAAATTAGATCTCAGAACATGAAAGCACTTCTCTAACAAACCCCTAAGCAGAAAAGGTGATGAAAGTGAATTTTACCTGAGATGAAATCATTCAAGGTCTCATTAAATAGTCCTTGTAAGAACTTTATGAACACTGTGTCTGCTGAAAAAATATTTAGGGCATCTTCCATTAATATCTAGGTAAAGTATACAATGGAAGATGGATATACTGAACCCAAAGGAACTAAATGTTTGCTCCTCAGTAATGACCAGAAACAGGAAAAGAATAGGGCATCTGAGTATCAATGGCACTAGGATCTGAGCCAAGCAGGATGTAAAGCTGTGCTTCCCAGCATTGCAATAGGTCAGTGGATGAATTTTCTGGGATAAAATTAAACCTTTCAAGTTTACAGAGGAGATTGAGGTGTTCGTCACTTACACTACACTTACATTCATATCTTTTCAGTTCTTGTGAACATCTGCAGAAGCCATGGCACCAATAGCTCCATGTAATAGGAATAGTGGCCACCTTTCCAGTATTAGACCAGTGACAAAAACAAAAATGCACAATGACTTTGGGGACAGAAAAACTAGGTCTGGCATTGTTTCATACCACAAATATCAGCCTTTCATAATTAATCATTCTGCTCTTTTGAAAACACCAAGCACAAAATTTAGAAGGGAAAGATGTCAGGGTTCAGATGCATGTTTGTTTTCCTGTAATCTTTTGTGACTTGTAAAATAACTCTGGTTACCCTGAGCAACCATCCTCAAACTTTGGAAAAACAAACGTGTGAAGCCAAAAGAACTAATTAGTAAAATGTAGAAAGTTCCATTATTGAACAAAGCAACATTTAAAGTTATATTTATAAGGTACTCTAAACATTCAGAGTCACCATGACATTGTTGAGTGCAAACAGGCAAACGGCTATAACAAATATGGCTACTTTAAGATAGAAAATTAGATTAGATTTTCATTGTATCAGAAACAAGGCTTCAAAATACTAAGCCAATCACTCAGCTGCATGTGTGAGAAAGAAGAAGTAGTTAATATGCTAAAATAGCCAAGTATAACCTGGGTTTACTTTTATAAAGGTATACGGCATGTATCTAATTCCTATACACAGAATTAACATTTTGCACCCATAGCACGCTGCCATCATACCTTTGTAAAGCATAAGAGCAGTACTAATGATGGAGGCTATCCCATCTGGATGTGCCCACAGTGACTGACCAAAGGAAGTGCCATATCCCAGCAGAGGACACCTAAACCCACTGGTGTTTGCTTCCAGGGCTACTGGTGTTCAGGGATCTGAATGTGGATATGTTCAGTGGAAGGGGAGACAAGGCAAGTGTAGTTTTAAGCCAAGAAAAGTGCAATTTGTGAGAAAACATTTGCATAGCATATTGAATAATTAACAGGGATTACAATTTGTAGCTAGCAGTACAGGCAAGCCGTAAGGTGGGGGCAGAGCCCATTGCCACTCACTTTCTCATGGAGGCTGGGGGAAAGGGTGGCATATTGTGTCACATTTCCATAAGGCTCATATCTGAACAGAAAGTACCAAGAGCTTTTCTAACCATGAAATCTTCAGAGAATCATTTCTTTCAGGAGACAAAGGGTGCTGCGTGTTTGGGTTGTGGAAGTGTCAGGATAAAAGATTAAAGATTCTTTATATATTCTGAAATATCCCTCCTTAGAGAGCATTAAAGAAAAGCTTCAGGAGACCAATGCAATCAGGAACATCAAAGACATGTCAAGCTATAATGAGAAAGACCCAAAAGCACTCCTGGTGTAGCACTGCCAACATTAGTGGATACTCACCAGGGGACAATTTGTCCCATTTTTGTTATTAGCAGTATCTGTAAGAACTGCTTGCCACCTCCTGGCAATACATAATTGCAGACAAAAAAAATGGGGGGAAAAAATAAAGCACCATATTTTTTATTCAATCAAATCCTTTTTGATTCCCTAGGAAAATAATTCTGGGAAGATATGAGAACAGCTGCTAAGACATTTCAGAAAACACTTCATCCAGACTAATGAAAGTGTCCAAAGCTTTAATATATTGTACATTATTCATATAATTTGAAAATTTAAAAGGCTTTGAGATTTTATTGTACTTAAGTAATAAATTGTGATGTAATTTCTACTCTTACTCCTAAATATTCAATAAATTAATATTAGTACTTTATGGATAATTATATCTGATGAAAAACCACACATCCTTGATAAATTAGTAAACAATTATCTAAAATATTTTGATGCTAAGGGAGAACCTAGCCACAAATCAGAGGTCCATGGGCAGAGCTCTCCTCTCTATCACGACTAAAGCCAGGGTTCTTTTTCTCATGGCTCAGCCATCAGCAAGCACTGGATCCAGGTAGAACAGTCAAGACAGGAGCAAATAGACTCATGAGAGCAATACCCTCATTTCCACTCCACTGAATGTGTGAGAGCTGACAGAGCAAAACAAACAATTCATGTATGTGGCAGCCCTACCTCAAATAAAAAAACCTTTAGACAGAAAACTTCTGTTCCTGATGTTTTCCCTGTGTCACTCTTCCCCCAGAATGGCTGTGTTCATCTCCCACGTGTCCTCCCACACACTCAGTCTTGTGTCTGTGGTGGCTCTTACTCAGTTAGCAATTTACTCCTTTGCCTGGGAGTTATGCAAAGCTGGTCGTAGGTGAGTCATTCTTACACATCCCATGGAGAAGTGCCACCAGCTTGTGTTACAGTAGCTTGTAGAAATTAAAAGCCACCCAGTAAACACCTACAGAATTACACCAAATGAAATGCCATCACAGTGGCAGATTACAGTGCTGCTCCCAGCTCATTTGTCTTGTCTAAATTAGTAGGTCAAGGGAGATTTTCTCCCTTCAAAGAAAGAAGGCAGGCATCCATTAGCCTTCAGTGATGGGTATACTTTTGAAAAACAATTTCTCTCACAGTAAGAATGTTATCATGGTGACAAAGTCAGAAGTTCAAAACTATGTTGTCCTTAAATCTCTCCAGCAGTTGCAACTGAATGCGACATTCTACTCATCTGCTTGCAAGTTGTTTGGGCATTGGTAGTTCGTGCTCTGTTAAGCAAATACTGTTTTCTGTTCCTCACAGAGGTGAAGGAAGAAAAAAGTAAAATCAGTGCTCTGTCTCTGGTTTAGTATGTTTACAAAATGCTTTGCGATATGTTGAAATAACAGACAGTAAAAGCAGGTTATGTTCCCAATTAACTCAAAGGTTTTATAAAAAGCCTTAGACCAACAGAATAAAAAGTATTCAGAAATATTAATAACTCTCTCAAAAATGTAGCTAGAAACTGAGTATAATCATGAAAATAAATTACTCGTTTAACTGCTCTGCAGGATAAAATTTTACATTTTTCTCTTGTTTATGTTTGCTATGGAGAAGCAATCATTTTAGTGCTGGTTGAACAAGTCCAAATGAACTCTTATGGCTTGAACACAGCTCTTTAAAAGGTTTTTTGTTATGAGCAACAAATTACTTACATTCCTGCACTTTTCTCTACTCTAGTAATTTTTACACTTTTCCACAATGTTCAAACATTAGAGGGAAGTTGGCTACAGTACCCTGACATGAGGATTCTCCTCGCTAGCAAGTGACATATTGCAACAATGACTTGTTGACATTAACGTCTACCAAGGCTGAAGATGACTTTCTATGTCATGAAATGTCATTTCATTTGAAAGAAAATCAGGTTAGGTTTGATTTGGCTGTCTCGGACTGATGGTACTTAAACCTTAAAAAAAGTAATTTTCTTCTTACTTGCAAGGGCTATATTGCCAAAGAATATAAATGATAGTTTTATTCCATGGCAGCATTGTTCCATAATCACTGGAAATACAACCTATATTATATATTGGTGCCTTCCCAATAAGTATTTTAAACATAGTGCAGCCAGTGACCCACCCGGGCTTGTCCCACAGCCAAACCTAAAAACCTGTGGCTACAAGTTTTCTTACTTAGTTGGCCAAGCTGTCTTTTACTTAGGGTTTTCTGGGGGAGAGATAAAATTTAGTAATGCATATAATATGGCATGTCCCAGTTTATAGACACCTATACTTGTATATCAGTATATGTAAGAGATATGCTGACTCACTTTTGTTGAAGTACATTCTAACCCACTATGATTTCTCACTACAACATTTTGTTGTTTTTTTCATCCCCTTTAAAAAAGAAAATAGGAGAAATTCTATCATCTCCAGGCAATAAAGCAGTAGGTCACTAACCTTCACGTCTCTTCTCCAGAGCATCCTACAAATAACTGGTACCATATTATCCTTTTTGCCTCAGAGGAGCCACGACATGTTTGCCACCTTGATTTTGAATGGTGTGCCCCTGGTTTGTCCTCCTGGAGGAGAAGCAGCTGATTTGGGCATAGTGGTACCTTTTCCACAGAGGCAGTCTTGTTACCCAAAAGCATCTTGCTGCTCCAGGCTATTTGGTGTTTTTACTGGCGTGTAGCTGATACCACCCAAAGGAACCAGCTATTTCTGTAATCAGAAGCTCTCACAGCCTAACATGAGATTGGATAATGGCCCACTGCTCTTCACTGACGTTGAAAAACTGTGAAAAACAACATTTCATGGACAACTAGGAAAGAAGATTGTAGTTCAGACAAATACGTTGGTCCAACCCTTGGCACACCTCTACTCTGGGTAGGAGTGACAATGCCATGAAAAGTATAAACTTAATTTTCCAAAGCTCAGGATGGCTTCTTCAGTTTTCTCAGGTACCTTGCTGGTGCACGTAGGCAGCTTCATGCTGAGTCCCAGGATAGTTTTAGTGATTTGGACTCTGTGCATGGTCCCTGGCTCAAGTATTAAATAAAATAAGATCCCCTGGATTTCAGATTGAAGAGCCAGAGGGGGGTCTCTGCTTCCCCCATCAGGCACACGCTGTGGTCCTGTACCAGGCTGGTGATGCAGAAGAACAGAAGTAAAGAACAAGCCCATCAAAGTCAATGCTTTTTGTAGGCAAACTTCTAGGAGCTGATCACTCTACATGCACGAGTCCTCCTCTTATTTTTTCTTGCTTGAGTGCCAAGCTGGGAGCAGATGGTACATTAGTCACCCTTAACTGGAGGGTAAGAAAGTGTGATTTCTTTTTTTTCTAAATTCAGTTGAGACCCTCATCCCATTTAGATTCCCAGCTCAATGTTTATTTGTCTTACACAGAACTTGTACTTTCTACCCCTCTCAAATGCTAATCCTCTCCACACATATGCTCATTATGCAAAAGCATATGACAAACACCATCTGGGAAAATAAATAGCTCCTCAGCTAACTGTGCTGCTCCCTCCCTTTACGTCACCCACCTCACTATTGTCTCTCCTATTTTTATCTGCAAGACAGCAATCACTCAATCCAGCTATTAACTTAAAAGTGCTGTTTTAGTCAAGCAAGCTGCAGATCCCAGACTGGGCAGTAGAATCTATTCAATTTTTCGAGACGATGTGCGTCTCCATGATAATTTGAAAGCAGCCATAGCACTGAGAAAAATATGTTACTTTTTTAAAGGGCAGTTGATATCACTGACAGATTACTAGTCCTGACCTTAAGAAGTCCATGCTTGTTTTTTAGCTAGAAGGTTACATTTTCTCCCCCATAAAATATGCAGCTCTTGCCACAAGTTCTACCTCGTTTCCATGGATTCCTGAGACAGTCCTTCATCTCTGACAGATTATTCCTCATACTGTTCAAAGCCTAACTAAAATGGTGCTAAATAGGGAATGACATTAGCCAAGTTCAGTGATTTCTCTAACCTCTAAATAGATGGGTAAGAATGGGAGCCATGCTGTCATTAATCATGGTTGATTTGTTTTCTGCCAGAAAGTTAATCAAAAGAAATGAGGATGTATACGCAAGAGAAAGGCATCCCAGAATATTCTATTTTGGATTAGGAAAATCATCGTGATTCAGCAAAGGAGACATTTATTTAGTTAAATTAAACAGGATCTGCACAAACCAGCCATATTTTGTTGAGGCTAAGTAACCAAGAGAAATTCAAAATGCACAACCAGGAGACTCAGCAGCTGACACTGTGATATAAAGGCAGAGCTGTGTAAGTACCCTGTAAGAATTGTGGGGCCATAAACACCACAATACTATATCTGTTTAGGAAAAATATGAGACAGAATTCAATGATGACCTTATCTGAGCTACAAATTCTTGTCAATTATTATATGCTTGTAGGGACATGTTTAATAGATGGCAGAAAGTCCTTCTCATTTGTCCTCAGAGACAGCACTGATATTGCCCAGCTAAGAAATCCATTATACAGCTACAAAAGAGGCTATTTGATTTCATGAGCACGTGCCTTTATTATTTTAAGAATAATTTAACATAGGAAAGTGGAATCTGTGTGATAAAAAGACTGGGGTTTCCAGCACTTGCAGTTACCAGTTTTGAGGTTCTTGTGTCTCCTGTATGTTTTTTCTTTTTTTCTTTTTTTTTTTTTTTTTTTTTTTTTTTTTTTTTTTTTTTGTGGAGAGATTATTTTCGGTTTTCTCCCTATTTGTTCCACACTTGAGGGAGTTTCACCTCACCTGAAGCAGAGGGGTTTGAGGCAGGTACATGGTGTGGGTATCAGTGTTGCTCAGAATAGATGTGCCTGTGCAATACACTCTGTGCTGCTGAATACGCCTTTAACTCTCTTCTCTTTGTTGTTAAAACAGACGAACCAAACTCCTGGAGTGCTCCCTCTGCCACCTCCCCAGGTCTGCCGGAAGTAGCTCTTTCCCTCGAGGACATAATCTCACCATTATCTTCATCACACATAGCCCCACCCTCTGACCCTTCTCACCAGATAAGCCCAGAGCCAACATGGGATATCAAGAGGGAACACGATGTAAGGAAACCAAAGGAGCTTTCGATGAATGGTCACAAAAAGAAAAGGTTAGGAGAACAAAGAGAAAGGTCAGGAAGTCCTAAAAAGGTAGACAGGTCAAAGCACGAAGAGGTTTCTTGGAAAGGATATTCAGGAGGCAAAAATAAGACCACTGATGGTGGCAGGCCCACCTCAGAAAGCAAAGCGGTGGGACACAGCGTTATGATCGAGGCCGGCGCAAGAGAGCACGTGTGTGCTGGAACCGGTGATGAACAGTTTGGGAGGCTGAGGAAGCCAGAAAGCAAGAGAGGAGGATCTCTTAGCAAAAAAGACCACAGATCCACAAACACCAGTGAGAAGTCAGCGGCAGCACCCGACCACGTCAAGACCGATACAGGAGCTACCAAGACATACAGTAGCAACCGCTGCAGCTCGCCTGGAAGCGATATGGACCACAGCCAGAGGGACCCTGATGGGAAACCCAGCGAGTTCCCCAGGAAGGGACATCTCCACTCCATTAGCACTCGCAGCACCAACACAACAGTTCGAAAGGCAACGGTCTCTCCAGGGCCGTGGAAAATCCCTGGCTCAGATAAGCTACCGAGCGTCCTGAAGTCTGGTACTTCTGCCATGAGCAGATAAGCAAGGGACTGTTGCCCTCTAACTGTCTCAAACTGACGCAGAACATTCTTCTTAGTTTTTGTCTCACATTGGTTTGTTTTAATTTATTTTAACTATCACACATATACACAAAGCATTGAGGAATGAAAACATTAGTGTGTAATTCCATGACAATGTGCACAGTATCTAATAAGTTCAAAAGCATATAGTCAACACAGAGATTTAAAATCGACCCTAAAGTCCCAGTTCCATTTTAGGGACTTTGGCAGCTATGGAAGAAACCAAAACAATATGAAGGACAGTACATCAGAGAAGGATAGTGCAGTGTAGCTTTAGCATTTTTTTCCCACTGCATGAAGGACTTGGATTTCATTCAAACTTTATATCAAGAAACTGGAACGAGTTAGAGCAATCACAAACTGGAACATCGCCTTAAATAAAACTGCACGGAGCAAGCTGAAACAGAGAGAGGATCTTTTCATGGAGCTAAAATGTTGTAAATAAATTGTTCTCGACATATCTAGACAGGGGTTAAAGGGTTTCTTTAAAGCATCATTCGGAACTGTACACCCATGACACGTCTCCACTGTTAACGCTTTGGGATGGTCCACGTGGTACCCTGTAGAATAGTCCACCGGGTGCTGCGGGAGGAATGGGGAATCCAGTGGATTAGTTTCTGTGATACCATTTCTACTGCCATTTTTGTGAACAAACCATGTTTCTGTACATTGGAAAGGAGTTAAGGTGGAGTTGTATTTGCAAATTATTCTCAAAAGTGATTTATTACAGGTTCCCCAAGTCCTGCGAGGTAGCACACAAACCAATTGGTCAGGCTCAAACCCCAGGCATCTGCAAGGCCCTTGCAATGAAAGGAAGAGTGCTACAGAGAAAAAGCTGCAGTTTCCTTAAGGAAAGGCCTTTCCTTCCTGCAGAAGATGACAGTGTCACTTATCAACAGTGCTATGTTTCATACCCATCCGCATTTCCTTAGGACACTCTCACCTCTCATCCCCTCAGTTTGGCAGAGCAGGTGCCTTTCAGGCACACGTCAACAATAATTAGACTGGTTTCTGAAATACAGTTGTCGGTGTCCTCATTCAGTAAATTCAGTATTTTTCCATTTTTAAAATGGTTTCCATTTTACCATTTTTTCCCTATCGCCATTTTTTTCTTCTTTTTGTTTTTATCTTTCTTGCTTGTCTGTTTTGAATTTTAAGCCTTAAGTGCCAGGTAAACATTCCAGTCTGCCTTCACAGGAAATAACTCCGAGTTCAGTCAATCAGTCATTATCTTGTTTCAAACAGATGTGTGTGTGTCTGTGTAAGTGTGCGTATGCTTATTCGTCTGTCAAAATTAAAACAAAATCCTGGGCAATAATACATTGGTAATTAAAAAAAAAATTGTAAAGCTAAGTACTGTCAAAAAATCATATTTAAAAATTATTGTTCACTAGCAATCTTAGTTCCTCACACGCTCTGCTGAAAAACTAGATTGAGATTGGCTTTGTTCCAAGAAATTAGCACATTACTGTATGTCTCAAACATTGCACTGGACTGCGAAATTTATAGACATGTTTCTTCCTGTCCAATTATTTGAAAAGCCTCAAGTCAAGGATTTTGCAGCTTTCAAACATTTTTTTAAGAAAGAAAAATCCATTTATAATTTTTAAAAAAGCACAAATCCATGTAGCTGTTTATAAAACTCTTATTTAATGGGAAAAAAAATCTTTATCCCCTGAACTAGAATCCAATATAATTTGCCATTAATTTATTGAATCTGATTTTGGACAATGCTTCTGTAGTGTAGATGCACGTCCCGGTATCTTATTTTTATGTATAAAGAAAGCAAACAATGAAATCTGAAAAACAGTTGAGATTATGCTTGCATAAACTCTAATTTGCACAGTTCACAGCTACTCCTTGTGCAGTAATTGCTTTATGCGGCTGTAATCGATAACCTGTGAAGACAGCACATCATCTAAACCCCATTCCAAATAATATTTCTGTGTAGTGTTAGCTGTGAATTTACCTTGTACAGCTCTATCTCTATAAATATAATTCCATGTATTAATAGTCACAGAAAGGCTGTAAGTGAGCAACTATTTTTATGAAACGCACCACTATGGATAAATTAACTTTTACAGAAATCTTGTTTACTGTATGATATTCTAAACCACTGTCAAATAAAATATATATCCAAAAATCTTTCATTTTTTCAATTGTATATAGTTTGTGTTAATTTTGAGTAACGTGCTTTAGTGTTACCCTGACAAACAACCATTTTCTTGCATATGAGTAGAGTTAATTTGCTACTTCCTTATAAAAAAGGGAATAGACCATTTTAATTTCTTACTCCAGTTTATGAATAAACATGTAAGTGACCAAACAAATTTTATAAAGGCAAGTCAAGGCTTACGAGGCAACACAGACACAGAAAAATCTCTTCCTTGATGGAAGGAAGCCTAAACCCTTATTCTGCTTCCAGTCCAGAGACAAAGGACCAGGGTGGCCAGACTCCAGCAGTGAGAGACAATTCTGAGAGTACACCATATATACAGAATTAACCTGACACAAAATATATTTACCTCAGAAACTGGGCAGTTCTTCCTAGCCCTAGAAAGGTTTTGTTGACAAGCTGTGTGAAGGGGGCACAATTACGTTTTCAATTTATTTTACAGAAAAAAATTGTCTCAAAAAACATCATAATGGTGTAAAAATATTGGTAATGAGCCAGCCTCTTTTGGGACCAAATCCACCCCTCATTAAATGCTCCTTACCTCCAGTTAGGCAAAATAATCAGTTTATAGATTCTAGACATAAACAAAACAATGTAAGATGTCTACCTGGAAAACAAGCAGTATTTTTCACATAAATATGACATTTTCAAAAATAAGTATTTCCTGTTTCCTTAGAATATAATTTTTTTCAAAAAATAATAATTTTTCTTCATACAGTCTGAGTCAACTTCTGCAGAACTTTGTTTTTTCAGATTAATGTTCCCCATAGAAAATTTCAACCAGCTGAACTAATAACATAATTTTGCATTGCAATAAACACATAGAAAATATGAAGCATATTTAACACTCAAACATAATTTGCTGCTGTTTAAATAACCACTATTTTCACAATTGGAAATCTGGGTGTGTGCCTGGCTCAGACCCAGAGGTATCACAGGGAAGTGTGCTGATGCCATATGATTTCATCCAGTCTAATTTTTCTGTTAATAACATGTCCTTTGTCTTTTAAACATAGTAATACAGCACTTGCATCGCTCTGCTGTTATTATGACACCTTTTAATACCTCTTTTTCATACCAATGCAACAAGACAAGGAAATAGATGCCTTCTTTGATGCAGATCCTCTGCTCCATACTGCAGTGCAACACTGTAAGCAAACCTGCCAGCCTGTGCTCACCAATGCACATTTGGGCAGGAGTTTTGACAAAGAATCACCACAGACAGATGTCAGTGCAGCCTTTTTCTTAACCAGTGGCAAACGTGGGCTCTGGAGCTCGCTCCTTTCCCAGGTAATTCTCTGCCATAGGCCATTCACACAAACTGCAGAGCCTGGAAGAGCAGACCTTCAAACAAATTTAATAAAAAAGCCAGGAAATTCAATAGATCCCACAAGATCTCACCAAAGATGTCATCTTTTCTTCCAGAAAGCTGCTGGACAGACAGCACTCTGTATAGTTACAACAGAGCATAGGTTGCACTGGTTTCACTCCACTGTGCTCCTCTAAACAGGAGGGGCATCTGTGGCCCATATATCCGCTTTTTCCATGGCCTCACTGATCAGACTGCCAACAATTCAGCCCCTGTGAGGATAGCTGCCTGCTAGGAATTGATGAAGTTCAAACATGGGCCCATTTCTTCCCTGATACTTTTCATCTGAACATGCAGCCAGCCACCATTGCCAAAATCTTCTCATCCCCATCAAAGGTGAGATTCCATCTGATTTGTGCCATCTCTGCTAAACACAAACATCTCTTGCTTAGCCCTCTCTACATCCCATGTGGTCTCATCACCACCAGATTTATTCAGAATCTCTTCTCTTCCACCTCAGCCCTCACTGGTTCTTAATCCTACCCCTGAGATTTCTGCTGCAATTCAGTAAATCAAATTGTCCACTCTCCATTTTCTCCTTCTGTCCCTCAGAACTTTTCTTCCTTTTTTCCCCTTGTTATTTTAGCCCTCTGTCACCATCTGGCATCTCTCAACCTCCACCTGATGTGCATCAGCAGCTCAACATGAGATACCTCTTCCAAGAGGTGTCATGACCAGTTACACACCAAGTCATTAACCCTCTCCTGGCTGCCATACAAATGTAAAGACACACCCAACACCTTGCACTGGAACCCAAATCACCTCCCTTGTCCTCCAGAAACCAGCAGTGGTTACTTATTAGACACACTAAGTCTACATGCAGTCAGTAACTACTTTTGCAAATACAAACAATGTTTTATCTTCTTTGCTGGATGCCTGTACTGATAATGATTCAAGCATTCAGGCCAGGGCTTGTGGATGCAACATGCCATGATCTCTACTGGAAGTCTCCAAATTCATTTTACAAAGTCAGGGACAGGCAAAGCTGCAGGCACATTTCTCTCTCAGCCTCTACGCTCTTCCTGCACATCACTGCTGCCATGGAAACCTGGGGCCAGAACTGCAGAGGCAAAAGTGGAAGAGCACACCTCAGCAAATGAGGATGTCACCCTTCTTGCTTGGAGGGAAGCCCTGCAGGGAAGTGGAAAGGTTTCTTGGTACACTGTCATTGAGCTCAAAACTGGAGAAGTCTTTGGACTTGCCCAGGGATGTCTGATCCCATTAGGGACTGATTTGACTGGAGTCTCCAAATAGCCCTTTTCCTCCTCTGTCCCCTAGAAGCTAGGATGTTTTCTCTAATTGCTGCTAAAAAGGCCACACAAGCATGGCAGGCTGCCTCCTTTCCTGACTACTGAGGGCTGGGAGAGAATTGCCACAGCTGTGTCCTGCAGGATTCCCACCCTCCACAGCTGTCAGACTCCAGGACCCCCAAAGCTCTCTCACCATGTGTCAGTGGAGGGGCCCAGAGAAGGGGACACTCAGAACCAAACACTTTTACCTTCACAGCTACAGTCAGTGACTTTAGGTAGCCATCATTCCCAAAGGGAAATGCGGTGCATTTTCTGGACAGAAGCAACTGTGTTTGGGCCAGGATTCACACATTACCAGTGCCCCAAGCCCCTCACAGGTCCCCTGCTCAGCACCCAGAGCTGTCCTCTCCCTTGGAGAGGGACACCCAGAGCAGCCCCTGCCCACCCCTTGTAGGCTCTGCATAGCCACCACCCTGCTGGAGCCAAGGTACACACGCTCAGTCCAGCCTTGAGCGTTCTGGAATATTTTTCTCAATATTTCTAACAGCAATTATGTGATCACACATTTATCTCCATAGCTGGCACCTTAGCTTAGAGCAATCTTTTTTAAAATGTCTTGTCAAGGCACAGTAACATAAGCATTACCTCTGAATTATAGCCAATCTAAAACTTATGTTGTGCCCTTCCTGTCTTTAGTGCCTCTATGGCAATAAGTCACTCTGCCAGTTCAATTAATCGATAAGGAGAGTTTTGTTTACAAGGTACAAATATATATCCTTTAAACAGCTGGGGGAATGCCAGTGCACCAAGACCCACTCCCACACAGGGACCTGGAACACCATCTTCCATTTCCATTCAGGAACTGCCCAAATACCCATGTTTGAGTTGGACAGCTGCTGCTCTCAGGAAAAAACCAAAAACACAAAGGAACGCAGACTAATCCAGAAAGCTATTGTTCATCCACATATCAACTCCTGTAAGTGTAAAGACATTTAAACTGAAAAAAAATAATGAATAAGCAAGAAATGGTGCAGGGAGAAAGAAGAGTGATGAGCTTTTCTGTGATGCGGCCACCTGCTGACCTGCTTCAATTTCAACTTCTTCAAGCTTAAAAAATGAAAAAGATGAACTATCAAACATGACAAATGCCTCAAAAAAAGCTCTGCAAGTCTTGGGGACAGCAAGAAAGAATATGTAGTGATTACACTTCTGAAGAGAATTAATTTATTTAAGTAAAATGCCTGGGCTTGTGCTTGGGAGAGGAGAGCACACTTCCAATGCCCTCAGCAGCAACTCCAGGGTGTGGATGGGCTCCTCCCACACTGATGAATCTCTCAGAGATGTCCAGAGGCTGCAGCCACCCTGAGCAGCCTCAGCAGTGGGCTGGCACTGCCATGGTGGGTCAGCACCAGCACCACTGTGACACAGGAAGGCGGAGAATTCAACCCCTGGGATACTTCCCTTTATCTCTGCACCCCAGGAGTGCTGCATAGCTCCAGTGGACCTGTTGTCCACCCAAAGACATTGTAGGTGTGGAAGCAGTGGAAGGAGCAACTAAAAGAAGTAAGCCAAACCCAGACCTGTGATGAGAGTCCCAGTGCAGCTGCAAGCAGGATTAAAGATTCTGAGGAGCCACAAATCCACAGCTACAGCAGCAGTGAGGCAAGGGCACTGGCATCATTCTATCCTTCCCCTCTCAGTAACTGGGGACATTACTGTCACTGAAGCCACCTGAATATTTACATTTCTTTACTAACACTCTAATAAGAGAAATGCAGATTTTCTTCCTGGAGTGTCCTTTGCTCAAAAATAGTGAACAACAACAGGCACCCCAACCAAAACTCTCCTGCCACTACTAAGCAGCAGAGCTGCCCATGGCTCTGAAGTTTCTATTCATGCATATACATGGAATTAAAGAATTTTGGTGTTAGTACTTTCCCAAGAGGATTAAAAACTATGCCAAGAGCTTTAGCTAAAGTACTTAAATAATTGCAGTCCATAAACCAGAAAATTGTTCATCCTGTCTCTAAACCAGCAAGTACAAAAAGCTAGACTTAAGTACCAATTTAATTCAGGAAGAAAATCAGACCTTTTCCAGCACAGTCCAGACACCATGTGTGAAACACCTATTCTAATTAGCACTTCATTCACTCCAGAAATTTTTAAAAAATAAGCCCAGCAGGCAACATGGAACACTGCAATCTGTTAGTACAGAATATTTCGGAATACTTCTCAAACCTTGAACATCACAAACAATACTAACTGATTACTTTTCATATTGCTCCAGGAAAGATGAATGCCAGCATGTGCCTCCTCCTGGGTGACTCCTGTCTCCAATATCCCTGGTACAGCCCAGCCTTTCAGGTTGGTTTCTGGTAGAAATGCATCCCAGTGCCACCATGCCATGGGCACCTGCAGGAGGTCACAAAGCCTTTTGGTGGCACCTTCCCATCTGACTTGCACAGCAGCACCAGGGCATCCCGCTGTGCCCAGGAGCATAGAGAACCACCCTGTGTGACATCCAGCTGAGAAGGGGTCACAGCTCTGGCTGTGGAGCTGCACAAACAGCTCTGCATCCTTGGCATGTGGCACTAAGACCTCTCAGCAACCAGCACCCAGCACCACAAGCCTACAAACAAGCCTCATGTCAAGGGCAAAAGCTCTTTCCCTAACCACCACAGTTTATTCTGAGGGTCTGTTTTGGGGTGTACAAGCCCCTCAACCTGCCTGTTTATTCCTTTGCCATACTAATTTATAGTGAGGCACTCTTCCTAAAAGAGGGCAGCTCCAGCAATGCTTCTGCCCTGACTTCACATCTCAATGCAAGACAAGCTTCACGTCTGACAAAACTGAAAGATCACAGCCCCAGGCTCTGGTCATGAAGCAACTTTGGAGGATCAGCAACCTCCCTCCCTGTGGGAACATGCCTCAAGCAGCCTCAGCCCAATTCCCTGCTCTCATCCCTCATCCTTCCCTCTTTCTACTGAGCATTTTTCACACTGGAATACAAATTGCAAGTGCAGCCCAAATTGATCCCCTCCATACCTTCAGTCCCCTGAGGTTAACAAGTAGGTCTCTACCTCATAATTTTACAGGTCCATTATGTTCTTTGATTAGCAGCTCTGTCCCAGACTCAATGGCTTTGGAATTAATTCAGAACATTTGATAGCTAGTTTTTAAAACTGATTGTTACAGTATTTTGGAAATTACATAGAAGTTACTCATATTTCAGTCCCACTTATAAGCCCCAGCATCCTTGGTATTCATTAGCTGCAGTGAGCACCCCAGCAATGGGAGTGGAGGTGACAAGGTCACTGGAGGTGATGCCACCAGAGCTCTCCGCTTTTTGTCAGGCCTTCCCCCTCCGGTATCCTTGCTCTGATGTGCAGGGCCTGGCAATTCCCATTGCTTATGCAGCTGATGAAATCCAAATGGAATAAATGATGGACCAACACAATGACAGATTCCCCCTGATTTCCCCGTTCATTTCAGCCATTTCCCTCACAGCAGGAAGACACAGTAATCCATGTGTAATCTGCCACCAGCAGCCCAAGGCCGGCCTGGAGTGAACTACCCTGCAGAACCAGAAGCTGATTTTCCCCATCCAGGTCTGGATTGCCTCCTGGTGACCCAGCCAACACAGAAAAGTGATTGGGGACCACTGGTCCAGGACTGGCCATGTAAACATTGCAGGCTCAGGTGGAACAAATGGGCCCCACGAGCCAAAGCAGGGTAGTATGAGCTGTCACTGTACAACAGCAACAATTACTCTCACATCAAGATGCCAAGCACAGGAAAACTCAGCCAGCATAGCCTGAGGGACAGTAAGGAACTATTACATGTTTCTTTATAAAAGACCATATTGAAGCCATAGATTAAAAAGCAAAAAGGCAGTTGTAGCATAGTGAAATACAAAGTATGAATTGACCCGTTCATTTAATAACACCTCTTACTCCCTTTTCTTGCCTTTCTATGTCAAAAAGCTGTCCACAGCCAGCTTTTATTGGATACAGGAGTGGTGGCAGCTGCCCTGGGGGAAAGGGCGATAAAGTCAGCCCAAGTGGGATGCTGCTGCCTTTGCTCAGTGCCCTGGAACGCAGGGCACGCCTGCACAGACACGTGTCCAGAGCAGAGAGAATGGAGCAGCTCTGCCACGCTGCCTCGCAGCCCCACTGCTGGGAGAGGACAGCTCAGCTGGGACCTGTGATCTTTGTGGCCACTCCAGCCACAGCAGGCTGGCTGCCCATGGGAGCGTGCCCCTGGCGTGCAGGGTGTGCCAGCCACGCAGGCATGGCCCTGCTAAAGCTCTTCTGCTCTCTACACAGAGTTATTTATAGGCAAGAGAAAATAGGCTCTGCAACCCAGTGCTGATCTTCTGAACTTTAGCAAAAAGCATTAGGAAAAAATGCAAGCGGCGTATTTTTCACTAAGGTCTTTCAGTAGAAAGGTCATTCACCAGAATAATAAAAACCAAAATACTTTGAAAGAAAGCAATTTTATCCTCTAAATCAAAAATAATATACATAGTTGCAGAATTCTTATTATTGGCTAATATTGGACCATTTAAAAAATATTTTAAATTACCATGTATGTGACCTTAGGGAACTACCAGATATTTTATGGTGTCTGATGGAATCAGGGCATGAAAACACAGAATAAAATGGACACAGGAAAAACTACCAAGTCATAAGAACTCAAATCACAGCAATACAGTTACACAGACAGACCTACAGCTTAAGTAACGCAATCAACATAACCCATAAAACGTAAAGAAAGCTAGAACTACATAAACTTATAAAAGTAGGATGAGAAAATCAATTAATTAAAAAAACAGTCAAATTTGAGTCTTTGTCAGAGAGGAAGTAACCTCCCCAGGCCAGTATCCACAAGATGTCTGGTGAGCTTAACACCAACCAGTCATCCTCTCAAGAATAAACTTTCTCTGTGAGTTCATTATGCAATGTCTTTTCAATTACTTTTCCCCTTTGAAACAAACTTTTTAGGGTTTTCCTATTACTTCCAGCATGACAAGTGTTGTGCACTGTTTTTTGTCAAAAACTCAAAGGACATGTAGCCCTAATCAATGCTAGGAATTGGTAGTCAATGGATAAGACTGTGTTGTACAGAAGGAGGTCTGTAAGCACAGACATCCCAAATGATGTGTTAAGGAACAGGGTGACACCTGTTCCTTACATAGGATCCTGTTCCTGACACTGGATCCCAAGGTGACAAACAAAAAGCACAATCAGTCTTCCCAAGAGGAGCAAAGAACTTGTTTTAAAGCACAGCTAAAAACATAATGTGAATATTCTGCATAGGGTGACAGTGCAAAAAAGGCAGCAAGGGGGTACAAAAGGCAGTTGTGGACTCTTCAAGACCAGGACCAAGGGACAAAGAGAGAAAATAAAAATTGCTCCAGCACCATCTTCCTTGCTGCTTTTAACATGAGCAGCATTGCTGTGCACCTGCAGCAGTTCCTCCATCACCTCTGGCAGAAGAAGAGCTCTGCCCTTGTTTGCCATTGTCACATTTTGCCACTCAGGCTCAAGCAGCCACTCCTAAAAGGCGTTACCTTTTACCAAGTGACTGGGCAGAGAAAACCAGGATTTTAAGAGCACTGTGTGTGTGTGTGTGTGTGTGTGTGTGTGTGTGTACAAACATGGTCTCTGCTCCAGTTTTCCTCCTCCAAAGCTTCATGCTGCTGCAGTGCTCTGAGGCACAACTGGTCATTATGGATTAAAGGCAAGTCAGCAGTCCCTGTAAACATTTATACAATACAGAGCAAATGAGGCAGAGAATATGCAGTAGCCCAATGTGTGGAAAGATGAATTTTAGTATCCCAAGTTGAGTTGCTGCTCCAGAGACTAATGGGGTGCAAATACAGATCAGGATTA
The DNA here is from genome assembly GCF_017590135.1 of Pyrgilauda ruficollis. Lineage (NCBI taxonomy): Eukaryota > Metazoa > Chordata > Aves > Passeriformes > Passeridae > Pyrgilauda > Pyrgilauda ruficollis. The sequence continues at coordinate 5,303,608 of NW_024524711.1, read as the reverse complement.
ATCTCATCCAAGTTTAGATATCTACATTACCATTCCTATTCCAAGCTTTTTGACAGGACACCAATGGGCACTTTTAGAAAACTATTTGTCTGACACCTTTAGGAATGAACTAATTGTTCTGCAGAAGCATCTAAAAATTTCCACTCACTGGAAAAAGTGTGCAGTGTCACTAGCTCAAAGTCATGTCCAACATCTCCATTTCTGAAATCAGGATAGTTAAATCCCTACTAAAATATTCCCAGATGCCTTTAATTTGAGATGTGTCCAGAGCATAGGATCAGTCTGCATGAAGGAGTTAAGCAGTAAACCCTGAGGGCTCAGCCAGAGTTATTTGTTATATATCTGTGTGCAACATCTCCACTCAGTCAGCCCCTCAGGCAGTCAGGTCTCAGCCCCACGGGCAGTCAGGAGGAAGCTGAGCTGCAGCTCTGCCACTGTGGACAACCTAGAGAATTGCTACCAGCACCAACAAGGAAGGTGACCAAGCCCTTCTGAGAATTGGAGCCTTCCTACCCAGGGAGTCCTGCTGAGACCAAAACTCCCAGTGCCTGTTTTTGTCCTGCCTGCAGTGCTTGCAAGGCCCCAGAACACACATGCAGTGCTCAGAAAAGAACAAAAAAAGTAAGTGATTGTGGGTGTCACAGGTTTATAAGAATGAATTTTTCACAGTGCATTTAACTAGCAGGTAATTACTAATGTGTTTGCAAAGGTGTCATGTTGGTAACTTACAGTCTCTCTTTCCAAAGTTCACATTTGCATGGCGGATCCTGTGTCCTCTTCCAAAGAGCTGATACTGCTTTTCACTGTGATGTGCATTCAGTGCCTGGAGAGCACAGCTCAGGGTTTGGTGTAGAGCTGTTAGAGACATGTGTGTATCTAACCGACCATGCACATGGTTTCCCTCAGAGTGCAATTCCTGGGGGCTCATCACAGGTCCCTTCTTCCAGGTGCTTCTGCCTGGAACTTGTCAGTGCATCTGTCCCTGACCCACAGCCCACCATCCCAACTCCAATTCCTCACACTTGCCTTTCCTTCTTGCATACCTCCCAGATTATTTTAATTTTGGGTGTGGTGGTTTTTTTTCCCCATAAATTGTACCTATGGGGTTTTTTTCTCTTTTAAAACTATTCCAGATATTTTCAAAATCTAAGCTGGGTCTCTCAGGAATGGGACTGGGTCCTCACAGAACACGGAAGAAATCAATGCCTGGCTTCTAACTTCTTCTTTTGGAGGTACAGAAGCAGAAATATTTTTTACTTCTTTGCACATGTGATAGGATTGGTGAAGAAGAGAAAATGAAATGGAACTTCCTGCATAAGGAGGGCACAGCAAAGAGGAGCTAAACAGGCATGGGCAGACACACACAGGTTCACAAAACCACATCCCACCAGTGGCACAAGCAACCCCTGCTCAGATTTTCACCAATAAAGCCAGTGTAGGTACATTCAGGCATGACCTTTTCTTGTACTGGGATCATTTTGGCTTTCTATCATGATACCTGAATTTTGTGTTGTTTTTCTTGTGGTAGTCATGACCTTGTATTTATGTGTATCAAATGATTACTCTACTCTCAAGGAAATAAAAGGTGACTCATAGGAAAACACTGAAGTGAGTGTGTTTAGTGAGCACTGTCTGTACCATGCCTGAATCCCAAAATACTCTTTAACTCCCTCGGCTTTCTGAGAAATGGTTAGAGGCTGGTATAGAATCCCAGAAGATAAGGGGATAATGTGTATGTCTCAAATACCAATAGCTGGATGGCTGTGGAGCCAAGCAAGGATTGTTGGAAATAACATGCTGTGGAAAAGAACAAGATGTGTCTGGAGAAGCGGAACATACTGAGGTAGGGCAGCTCTTTTCTATGACAAACATCCTTTTTCTGGCTGCTGGAGATAAGCACAACACTTTTCAGTGCAAGCATGAAATGAAGCTGAGAAGTGGGCATGGAACATAGTGGGGGATCAAGACCACCCAAGACCCATCAAGCCCTCTGACTCATATTCAGAAAGGTCTGAAAGAATGGACTCTGCATGATCACTAATTCACATGGAAACAGAAAAAATGGTCTTCAGAGTAGAGAAAATTATCTACAAAAAGGTACCCCCACAAAGCCTGGGCATCCTTCTTTTTATTCTTTCTTTTTCTTTCTCTCTTTCATTCATCTCCTTCTTTCTCTCTTTGTTTTCATCTTACCTCTATCTCTAAAAGCCACTGTCATGTGCTTATATAGTAGACCAGGGACTAACATACCAATTTCCATGCCAAGTGTGTAATTTGCTAATAAAACTTCGTGCTTTTGTAGACCCACTGAGTTTTGTGATTCCTTTCAACCATGAGCATTTACAAATCTTGAGGGCTCACTCTGCCTTAAGGGTGGGACAACACAGCTGTTTAACCAAGTGACTAGAACCATTATCTCCCTGTACCACACCGTGACACTGGTAGAAAAGTAGGATATTATGGTCATGATATGCATAGCTGAGCTATGTTTGTCTGTTCCAGACTTAGCCCATCCAGGATTTTTCTTATCATAAGAATAAGGAGACTACCAAGCAATGACTCTGGTTACAATCTACTTGCACCATTCACAGCTCACACTGACACTCCCTTGCTACTAAGCAAATTATATAAAAGGTACAATGCAAGTTAGGGGACTGGTGGCAATTTTTTATTTCTCACCTAGGTGGTACATTAATCAGTTGTGTTTGTAGCATAGGGATTTTCAGAATGGGAATTCAAAAGCACTTTTTTTCCCTAATCCCTTTTAATGACTACAGCACTTTTGTTTCTTTCTAGTATTTCCTCCAAGGAAGCAGAAAACCTTTGAATTAAACTAATGTTAGTTGTCTATTACTGGATAGCACAAAGAGAGACTGAAATTAAGTACTAACAATGTTCTGAAACTAGCATGACCTTAAATTACAGCAGGTTAATAAATCACTTCAAATGTAAATCTCTCTCTGCTCTCACCTTGAGATCTGAATACCTTTAATCAAGTCGCATAAAAGAAAGTTTGATGATCAAAGCTGCAACTGCTGGTAGAGTGAGACTACAAGTTTGAGAGACAGCTGGGAGTTAAAGTTTGTGCTGTTCAACAAAAAATGCTTTGGAAATTCAGTCTCTCAGGAACCTGTAAAACATAACAAAGTGTTGCAAAAGGTTTCAATATTTAACAAAAGCCATTGTAAATCTTTTGAAGCCCAGCATGGGACCTCAGGGGGGACCAAGGAGATAGGAAGGGATCAAAGAGTCTTTGTGGCAAGTCACAAGATTGGTGTTCACGAGCACAACTGTGGGATGAGTTGTGGCAGCCTGTGTCCCCCGCAGTGCTCTCCAGTAATGCCCTTCCCCTGGGACAAGGACAGCTGACACCACCACAGCTTGGGGACCTGCACCTTGCAGCACAAGCACATGGGACGCAGAGTCAAGCCAAGAGTCACAAACCTGAGAGAGCCAAGGATAAATGTAGGGGTTCAGTCCTGCTAGGGAACTGGAGGGCAGCTGCAGCACCAGCATCTTAACACTGCTGTCCTGCAGCAGCTCTTCGTGGCAGCTGAGGCAAAGGTCCAGTGTCACTTGTTCTGTGGTCTTCTTTAACATCAACACAAAACAGACCTGCCTGCATCTGAATTTTTCTTTTTAATTACCTACATACCAAAATTCTGCAAGTATGAACAGGCAGAGTTCATAAGCCTTCAGTGTGAAAATCTGGGAGGAGGAAGACAAAAGGAAGACAGAAGAAAACTCAGAGTGGCATTAACCTCCTTGACATGCTTCCCTCTCTACGCTGTACCAGGCTGCTAAATTTAAAGTGTTCGTGATTTTCTGAGAATGTTCCTGTTCAAGCATTTGCTCTCTGTGATCTTCCTACTGGGGTGCAAGGCAGCATAAGGCTGTCATGGTTTTCTTCCTGTTTATCAATATTACTGCTCACAGTCACAAAAACAGCTTCATCTAAGAGACGTAATTTATGGGGGTGTCTGTCCCTCCACACTTAGGAAGCTTCTAAAAGAGGGGGAAAGTGTCCTTAAAGATTAATGAGTTTTATAAAACTCTCAATCTTATAAATAAGACCAAAATCCCTGTGAAATAAAAATGAAAGCTTGGCTCCACTGGAATAAAACATAAACCTCTGATTTCAAGGTGGACAGGATTTCATATAAACCTAGAAGAGAAATGAGTGGTAATGCCTGGTTTATTTCAGTGCAGTGGAAACATCCCCAGCAGAGTACCAGGCTACTTGAGCTCTTCAAGCCTTTTACAAGGAACACAAAAGCCAGAGATCTGGTGCCAAATCCCCTGGCTGGCTCTCTCCAAAACGAGGCGTAATTCTTACACACCATGGAGGATTTCAGCACGTGCTCAAAAGCAAATACCTGGATTTGTCTCATCCAAAGTGAAACAGTGCCTGCAGGTGTGCAGAGTGCTGCAGTGCCCTTCTGCCCCTACGTACCCTGCAAAGCTGAGCTGGCCTGGAAACGTGGGCAACCACAGTCCCAGGGCACTCCACCTCAGCTTAGGAGCATGATTCACAGCAGCCATCTCAGATTATCAGTGTAACAACTGCTGGCTGGATCATCTACAGCCCAAACCACCCCTTCACAGAGAAGCAAAGCCAGGCTGCCCTTCCCTGCTGCTTTGTGCCCCAGAATAGGCAACATTTAAAACGTTTTGGCCATGGGGTTTTTTATCCAGCATTTTCTCTTTGATATGTGAACCAAAGCATATTAAATGTGTGTATATGTGTACATATTTGTATGCAATCCAGATATTTCAGCCCATTTCTTACAGAAGTCTGCACTAATAGATTGTATCCACCACACATCCTCAGGTTTCTTCTGTTTCTCAGCAGAGGACCTGGAAAGGCAGCTCAAGGGGAAAGGCTGCTGCTCTTGAAATGCTGCATCCCCCCTTCAAGAAATGCTGGTCTCAGGAGGAGGCAGAGCCCAGCTTGCAGCACAAGAGTAATTGCCTTCTGGAAGTGAGCTGCAGCACTCAGAGCATCTGTGCCTTCCAAATGCAGTTTTCAGTCCCCATCTGCAGGCAGGATGGGGCAGGGCAGCTCAGCACCCCAGCTAGGCTGGGGGGCATTGGGCTGAGCTGGGGCCAGGGCTGGGGGACACTGAGCTGAGCTGGGTAAACCATGGCCCTGCAGGGGAGGATGAAGAACAGCCATTCTGGGCCAAATTATGGCAGGGATCTGCAGATAAAATTTTGTCTGCCCTTCTTCACTTAATCACCAGCCAGAGGTTGAAGGGTCTGGTCTGCACAAGTGGCTGTAAAGGGGCAGCTGGTGTGCAGCTCTGGCAGGGTCAGGCTGGGGGTAGGTACAGGCGTGCAATGTGTACACACACCTACTTTTGATAAGATGACAGAAAGGTGGGAACAGGCAGACACATCTATGTGTGCAGCTGGGGCAGAGCACGCCTGGCTGTGCTTCGTGCTCTGGGGAAGCACCAGGGATGCAGAGAAGAGCAGCACAAACCCTGCAGAAACGGGGGGTGTGCATCACCTCTGGTGACTCAGAGCATCCCAAACCACAGCAGCTTCCCAAGCTAGAATTTCATGACAGCTGAAAGAAGAAAGACAACTACCCTCTCAGACAGCAACACATAGATCAGTTACATGAGCAAAACTAATCCATTCTCAGATTTGTCCTGAGTATAGCTATTTCTTGAGGAAATGGCTATACACAGGACAAATTTGCTGAGAGGGTTTTGTGCAGCTGAACTGTGAGCTCCACAGCACCTGCATGTTGGCTCACTGCTTCCTCAAACACCAACAACCACCAAACTCCTGCTTAGACCAAAGATTTTGTCTGCTTGATAAGTTGATGCCCAAACCCTAAGGCAGTAAAATCCTAAAGCCAAATTTTCCTTAGTCCTCACACTGGAAAGCGAAGATTAAGAGCAACATGTCGAGCTTCAGCCCAAGGCAAAAGAAAAGAACAACTTAATCAATACTTTCAGGTGGGATACTCTTCCCTTTAGCTGAGGAAGCAGGAGGAAGGTTTTGATTAAAGTCCACCTTCCAGCCCTTTCCCATTTTATGAGGTTTCACCATTATCTAAGCACTCTCCTTCACCTGCTCACAAACAGGTTGCTAATACAGGCAGTTACTCAAATTTGTCAAAAGTGATTTAAAATCCCATCAACATCAGAAAACTGTAAAGGGTAATATTAACCCCTAAGTCCAGCAAGTCAAGAACTGCATTTACACTAGATTCGAATGAAAATTACTCTGTGGTAAGTTTGTCTTCATCTTCTGCTGTGACACAGTCCTCTAATTAATACATTTTTACAACCAAAATAATGAGTTTTCTATATTATAGCTGTCTAATAATGTATCTTCCAAGAAAAATGAGATTAATCATTATTTTAAAACACTGGCTTTATGGGGTTTTTATTTCATTTATGAGATCTGCACAGATAAATCAAAAAGACCACTGTTTCCATCACCCTCCCAGAATGGGATTAATTTACCATAACGAAAATGGATGGGAGCATCAGAAGTGCTCACTCCAAATATGCTCACAGTGACTAATACCATGAATATGAAAAACTATCTTAACTGATATCTAGGTTGCAGATAGATCTTGGCAGAAAGGAAGACAGAGGAAATGAATGTAATCACTGCAAAATATGTAAAAATGACAGAGAGAGGAAAGTCTAGACAATGTGAGATGATTGCCGTGCTCTCCAGCTTGGAATGCAAAGCCTGTCTTCTGATTGTTCTGAGGTTTAAACCGCCGAACAAACACTGCTCTTCAAACCCATATGGGCAAGCAATTTGCCATATGTTTTAGAACATGTCACAAGTACCCAGAGATGCACCACTGCTAATGCTGCAAATAGAAAAAAGTGAGAAATGCCATCCCTGTCGCTCTGATACATTAACAAGAGAGTGGAATGTTCCAGGCTTGTTTTCAAAAAAAATACCAACCTTCTACATGGTAACTTTTCCTTCTCCATGCTCGTACCCAGGTGAGCTTGCCCTGGCTCCCAGAGCCCTGGCACCAGAGAATTGATCTGGGGCTCTGGGTTGATGGTGAATTGTCAGCAGAGTGTCCATGCAGCTGAAAGGGCCAGCTGTATCCTGGGGTGCATCAGTCACAGTATTACTGGCCAGTCGAGGGAGGTGATTGTCCTGCTGCACACTGCCCTGGTATGCACTCTGTGCAGTTTTGGGCACCTCACTTTGAGGAGGAGACAGAACTATTAGAGAGCATCCAGAGGAAAGTGACCAAAGTGGTGAAATCTGAGGAGAAAATTCACAAGGAGTGGCTGAAGTCACTTGGCTTGTTTAGTCTAGAGAAGGGAAGTCTGATGGGTGATATCATGGCATCTTAAAACTTCTTCAAGTGGGGAGAAAAGAGGTGCTGATCTCTTTTCTCTGGTATCCAGCCACAAGACAATGAAACAAAGCTGCATCAGGGGAAGTTTAGATCGGGCATTAGAAAAGGTTTTTCACAGAGAGGTTGGTCATCACTGGAACAGGCTCCTGCAGCAAGCAGTGATGGCACCAACCCCATAGGAGTTCAAAGAGCATCTGAATGATGCTCTTAGTCATATGGTTCAGTATTAAGTTGTCCTGAAAGAAGCAGGGAATTGGACTTGATGATCCTTAAGGGGTCCCTTCCAACTTGAAATGTTCTAAGATTCCAAACCATCCAAGTCCAGCAGTGCACTGTATCCACCGAAATCTTGTATGGAGAAAAGATCCAGGGACAACTGTCTCCATATCCTCCCAACCCCTCTGAAGCACGGGAAGAAATCCTGGGCACCAGGACTCAAAGGAAACCACATGTGCTCCATTGAGCTTGACGTCTTCCCTCTCCTATCCCTCATTCTCCCTACACCATGAAGAGGTTACATGGGCAAAACTGCTTTTGTGAAACCTTACTCCTAATTTCTATCATTATTTTAAACATCAACATTCCACGCACTCAGCCTTAAACTAAAAAGGCAATGCCACCTTTCTGCAGTGAAAATGTGTTCTCCTGAAGATCCCAGCTGGTGATTCTTGGTCTTCTCCAAAGTCTTTCTTCTACCTCCATGCACACACTGCTCTCCTTCTCCATGTCTCAATGATCCATTTGTCTGCTCCTCCCAACCACATCACACATGAACAGAACACCACTCCATCATAAAACCAACATTTCCTGCAAATATTAAAAGAAATTGTCAGCTAACGATGGCTCATTCATGGGAGAGTGTGCAAAATTTCTAAATATATTGAAAAAATCTCTTATTATTGAATGGAGCCTGTACAACGTCATATACTTACTAGTGTTACATGCTGCTGGTACATCATTTACCTGAACAGTTGTCAAGGCAAGCTGTGGACACTTGCACATAGAATATCTCTGGTCTTTTGAGTCTGATTATATTGATGCTGGTTATAACTATTTACAGATCATAGTTTTAGGACACTAACAGTGTTTGCTTGTAGTCAAATAGTCAGTAACTTGCTCCTGCTTGAGTCTGAAATCTTAAGCCAAAAAGGTAGGACTTCAATTTACTTTCAAATAAAAATTTGCAACCTGATTTCAATACTATGATTTTTTCCCTCTGCCATATCAATTAAAAAAAAAAAAAAACAGATAATCCTGCTGCTGGTATTAAATAAAGTGCATTAGTGAGCACAGAAATATGAAAAAAAATTGGAACATTCTTAGAAGAATAATAAGAAGGAATAGTACTCACAGCTAATAATTCTGTGGCTGCCCCAGTCAGAAAAACACTGCCATCAGGGCTGATCCTCACAGCTCTATCCCAAAGGCTCTGGAAATGTTTTCTTAAATAGTAACTTCATTTAAGAAGGAGTGTTGCAGGGAACTAACAGTCCTGCTGCCTTTCTTGTTGGGTTTTGTCTTTTGGTTTTGTGTTCTGATACTATGGAAGCCTTTGCATCTTTAGAATGCAGAACTGCATATGCAAGGAAATCTGTGGCTGAAACAGGCAATTTGTACCCGTTGCCTCTTGCGAAGAGAGAGCCTCCATTCTCTTTGTAGCTGTCTCTTAAGCACTGTGATACCGTGATGAGGCACTCCTGAGCCTTCTCTGCTCCAGGGAGGAGACCTAGCTGCTTTAGTCTTTCCTCACAGGGCAGGTGTAGATGGTGGCTTGGTCCTCTCCAGCCTGTCTGCATCTCCATCTAAGGTCACTAGATGTTCTTCAGTGTTTGATACCACAACCAGTACTCAAGCCACCCAATATACATGATTTTCTTGTACAGCAGTTACCACTGTAAGTTTTATAGAGCTGGGCTGGTGTCTTGATGAGTTGAAGTCACAGCTGCTGTTAGAAGGAGCTGATTCAAAGGCTGAGATCTGGAGAAAAGAGAATTGGTGTTCCCAGTATATTCCCCACCTGGGAGCTCCAGGTATAACACTGATAATATCTGTAATATCAGTAGTAACTTCCACAAGGCACCAACCTAATCTTCAATGAGACCCCCACTTATCTTAATGATTTGGTTTAAATGTTATTTTTAAACATTAATAAATCTATTTTGCCTTTTATTTCAAATGGCCCAGTTGAGAGAATTAGAAAGAAACAAAATATAAAGGTAGTGGCAAAAGCTGCTCCACTAGTCCCAGTAGTGCATTCCTTGGCTGTGCATTATTAAGCCAACACAAAGAACATTTCCAGGAATACCATTATGCTGCTGCATAGAGAAAAATGCTTCTGATTAGCTTGTACTTGATATGCTTGGAAAATTAGTTCTCCTTCAGAGAATTCCAGCAACAAGTGAAACATCTGTTGTTTCCTCCAAGTTATAACAATTATTTTACAATTACTCCTTTGCATACTTTGAATTTCTAATTTTTTATTTTTATCTAGAAAGCCAAGATTTGTGGTGCAATTGGAATTCAAAATGTGCACATGTGTGTGGGAAAGAAGAATAGGAAATAATGGCAGTCCCTAACTGCAGCATTATGTCACCTCAAGGCTAAAATTGTTGGCCATCTACATTATTTGCATTCACTGTATTAATTCCCCTCTATACACAATGGGAATTAATCCCATTTCAATAAATTCAACGGCTCCTATTTATTCCAAGGTTGATGGCAGTGATCCCTATTGTTTGTAGCCACACAATATGCTTTCTGCAGCCAAAAATCCAGCTTCCACCCCGCTCCCACAGCACATTGCTTGTGCAGCTGTGGCAGCACCAACGCTCGGGGTATAAACAACACTGAAATAAATGGTGGTAAAAGAAAACCCTGAGTGGTTTGGAGTAGCAACAGCATGGCAGCAGAAACGTGCAGAGGCACTTGGGAGAGGCTGCAATTGCTTCAGCCAGTTTCACATGTGGTGAAAACAGGTCATAGCACGGGCAAAAAACAGCTGTGAAGAGTCAGACCCCTGGACAGCACAGAAGTCAAAAGCCTGGTAATATTCACATTTATAGATAGACTCACCTCATTATATTCAGTGCAGTTTATCTGCTCTCAAGAGCTATTGCTTCAAAAGGGGATGCACGAAGGAGAGGTGAGAAATGCAGGTTAAATACAGTACTTTGCTCTTCCTCCAGTGCTTGCCTGCACGATGACAGCACAAGTGCCAGGGGCAATGGCCTGTTTCCAGAATCAGCCTCCGAGGGTCATTGTAAGTTATTCCTGTCATCCACATAGGCTGGATGAATAAATAACTCATCAAATACACTTAGCAGGAGTCTAACTCAGCACGGGTTTACAAAAGACTGGAACCAGAACACCTTGCTGAAGGACAGGGTAAAATAGCAGTGGTTCCCCCCACTGCAAGCCAGAGACTTTTTTGCTATTTTTATCCACCCTGCAAACACTTTCAGGCCAGCTAGCAAAGGCCTTTGAGGAGTATCTTTGACTCGGCTGCAAATCTACAGCCTGAAGATAACAGGGGAGACATATGGCAAAGCCTTGTCTCCGTCAGCCCTACTCCCTCTGAGCAGAGTGCCCTTGATTCCAGCTGCTGGGAGGGCACACATCACAGGGAGATCTGTTCTGCACAGAGATCATGGCCAAGCAGGGAGGGCTCTCTGCTTCTAGATGGGTTTTACACCTCAATGGCATCACACCTTTACACCTGGCAGCAGCGTGGCCACAAGGGATTTCCAGTGTAACAGGCAAAGAACGAAAGCAAAACCCCTGCATCTCTGCCGAAACAGGAACAGCGTTTCCCTGTGTGTGAGGTCAAGGCCACAGCCCATCATACCCATCCTTCAAGTTACTCATTTTAGGAATAAAGACACAGATGTCTCCAGGTACACCCGTGTGTCACCCTGGTACAGGCTGTGCCTGTTTTGGGTGCTGCTGCTGTGCCTGCACAGTGCTGCCTGCAGGCTGCAGCTGTACAGATGTGGGCAGCTCACCAGCTGTCATTCCACAGCACAGGGAGAGATCTGAGTGCTGGGGCAGGACTACGGAATACTTGTTTGGAAACCTCTTCTCTGAGAAAACAATAAAATTAAAAAAGAACAAATGTCTTCCTTTCCAATAGCAGTCAAACTAATCACGCAGCTGCAAACACTGTAAAGTTTCACTGCAGAACAAAACAGTAAAGTTGGATTATCTGCCCTAATTTAAGTGGCTGGAAGTTTTGCATCTGATTCTAAATTACCCACACAACTTCTTTTCCTTTTACACTCAAGAGAGAAACATCCCAGAGGATCACTAAAATGAAGGTCAAAGATCAACTGAATGAATTCCCCTCTAAAGGTAAATGTGACTTTTTAACGATTGCCAAGACAGCCCTGGGTCAGTTTGGCATCTAAAACGCAGACATCTTAGGACAAAGAACCCCACACAAAGTAGAAGACCACAGCCCTGGGTACAGTAAGCAGAGCATGCAGAGCTGTTGGAAAGTGGCTTTTCATCGAGGTCAAACCTTTATCCCTAGGCTGGTTGTCTTTGACCCCAATCAGCACTACTGTAGAGATGGTTTATGAAATAATGGAATGCTCCAAACAACTATTTCACCAAAGCTCACTGGTTTAGTGACAATTTCCACTTAGGTTCTATTTGTTTAACTGTGATTTTCAATTAGTCAAGTAATTCACTTCCCATTTATTTACATGCATGAGACAGAGCAAAAGCAAAAGATTTCATTTGATGCATAATCACATACCCAGAGACTCAGGCTTGGATTGTGATATGGGCAGAAGGCAGCCAGCTAATTCCTGACAAATTTCATTACCAATAAGGCCATGCTCAAAAAGCAGGAGCTATTTATGAGGGCTAGAAGTGAAAAGTTGGTGGGTGTTCAGGAATGCAAGCATGCCTAAACATAAATTATTGTGTCATTATTAAACAAAAGACTGAAGTAATAAATTAAATAGCTAGAAATTGAATATTTTTGGGAGCTTGTCCCTAAAGTGAATGTACTTTCCTTTCCTTGAAATGATTAATCAAACATAGGGTTAAAAAAGAAATAAAATGGACAAATATGGACAAATCTTTCTGCAGCATGACCTTATTTCCTACTCTGGATCGTGAACTTCTACAAGCTTGTATTGGAAAAATTGAATCTGACCAGCCATCAGTGCTGTTTATTTTATCAGAGGTGCTTGTGTCCATACTGAATGCTGCAGCTTCATCTCTGAAGAGCCAGAAAGGAAATCTCTCTTGATTTCTCTCTCCAGAGAATTCTGTTACTGACAGCAGGAGACACGGCATTGCTCACAGCCCAGAGAATTGACTTCTTATCACAAAACCAAATCCGCAGCAACTTCAGATTTCTGAAAGTTTGTTTGGATGGCAAAGTGTCCACTCAAGTGTAAAATGATTAAAGAGTGGGAAGAAGTAGGGAGGAAATAGGTAAAAACATAAACTTTAAAAAAATATTTTATCTTATTTAATAACACTTTTGGAAAGTTATTTTTAAGATACTGAGGTACATAGTGACTCTCCAGCGCTTAATCTAAACCAACTAATTTGAAGTAATGCGCTACAGATATTTTACACTTGCATAATTCAGACATTCCATATGGACCTTCATGCACCAAAGGTACCTGGGGGAAGCTCTCAAAAGGCAGCCTGACAGACAATCCAGATGGCACCAACCAGACGGGTTTCATTCCCCTTTCCCATTTATTCCTATAGCCACACTTAAAACTTTCCCTGATGAAACCAAGATGGGACTTACAATCTGACCTGAGCTTCTACATTAACATCCAATTAAAATCCAAGGTCTTACATACCTGCTTATAGTTAAAACTCCAGTGTGTCTTTGGCACGGCAGCACTAAAACAAAATCTGCTGAGACCTCTTTGCCAGCAAGCCCAACTCACCTTAAATGTGACATAGCACCAGCTGGAGTGCTGCCCAGCTGCCCAAGACTGCTGGCTGCTGTGGCAGTAGCCATGTGCTCCAAAAGCAGCCCCAAGCAGAGCCTGCTGCAAGGCACTGCTTCCTGAGCTGGAGAAGCAGATCCAACTCCTGGTACAGCAGGCTGGCAAATTCTCCTTCACATGAACCTCCCCTGTACCAAACACCTCACACTGAGCAATACAGCATCCTCAATGCTGTGGCTGCCCATGCGTATTAAACTGCACAGGGTGTGGCATTTGAGGATCAAAATGACCAAAGAGGACAGACACCTGGTGGCAGCAGCTGATCAGCTTTGAGAGGCAGGGCATGGGGATTCTCTACATTTAGAACCAACCTCTCCACATGCTTTAGCCTCCCCAAGATGATTTGGGCAAGCTGCAGTGTTCTACAGCCACAGGCTGACAAAGCCTTCAGCCTGCAATATGACCATCCACAGCAAGACCAAGTAACAAGTGACAAGACTTACAGCTGCAGCCTCCTCTGATTTCTGTTATTGTCCCTAAACTATCCATTACAAGTTCTGTCCTGTCCCAGTCCTAATCAGGAGAAGTAGCAACACACTGTGGGGAAGACCTTGGTGTCCCTTGATTGACTGCTTGAGACAGTAAGGAGGAAATCTTATTTCTACCAAGCCCCAGGCAATGCTGGGCTCAGGGGTTATATTTCACAGCGCAGATATCTAACTCTGACAGCAGAACTGCCAACAGAAGTGGGTCATCAGTTCCAGGTATCTGAGGTATCACACTCCCTTTCTTTCCTGAGTTATCCCTCTCACAAACTATGCACAGCAGCCTTGGACATTTCCCCCTTCCCAAGACAGCTGCCTGGCTGCTGCCACCAGTGGGGTCTATTTGCTCAGTCAGGAAGGCAACAGGCAAAGGAGCAGAGCTGACAGGTATTACCACAAACACCTCTATCAGCCCAGTCAGGAACACTGGCAATGCAGGTATCATCTCCTGGTTGTCTGAGGTCAGACACTCCCTGAGGCCCAGCAGAATTGCCAAGATCACCTTCTGTTGGAAAATAATTAAATGTAGAAAATTTGTAAAATATAATGTGTAGGTAAAATAGGAATTTATAACCGTTTGAAGTATGTTGTAACTTTTGGAGTGTGTTGTAAGAGTGTAACCATAGAATTCAAGCAACCGTAATGAATGTTTAATCAGGGGAGGGAAGCAAGAATGATGATTTGTATACAATAGCCTGGGAATAATGATGGCTACCTGATTTATAGTCTTGTTTGTGGCTTAAGGAATGTATCACGAGTATCACGAGGAGCAAGTTGCCAAGAAAAAGGAATTGTTGGGGGGTTGTTGTTTAGAGAATTTGTAACAGACTGCATGGACACATATCATATATAAGGAGATCGATGTATCAGTGGCATCGGAGCTCTGATTTGGGACTGCGGTCCCCAGACTCCCGGGCCCTCAATAAAGCACCGCACAAAGCTTACGAGTTTTGTGTCTTTGTTCGGGCAACACTTCTGTCTGAACACCCCCATACGGGGACTTAAAGGACATTTGCAGGCTCTGTCCATCACCAATGACTAGATGATGGCGATTTTCAGGAAAAGGAAGTGGCAGCAAAGCAGGATCCCAACAACCCAGCTGAGAATGACTACTTTTCCTAAGACTGACAAGGTACAAAGGCAGTATTCAGGAGGAAAGCCACAGTAAAGTGGTGAACTGTGTGAAGACTGTCGTGGACGTTTTTTAACAAACAAACAAACAACACGGGCACCTTCTCAAGATGAGTTCCTCTGCTGTCTTGCAAGAATTACATTGGCAAAGATGACTGCTTTTCCCATTGGAAAAGATGACTTTGTCAGCTGCTATTTATTACTGAAGGATTTCCTGCCCCAGCTCCTGCACCAATACAGATAGATTTTGTGCAGTCATGCAATAAAAAACTCATTGCTTCATGGACTGAGAACAAACAGGCATTCCTCCTTCAAAGTCTTTTACATTCCTACTGAGGGAAATTCACTACTGAGAAACTCCTAACAGAAGTCTACCTAAGGAAGCAGGAGTGGGCAGATCAACAACACCAACAACCTTTCTCCTCCTCTTCCCCCAACAGACACCTTGAATGCCTTGGGTTTGAAGTACCCAGCAAAGACAAGAGCAGCAGCTCACTACCACCACCTTTAAAAAAAGATAACTCTCTCTACTGTTTGCTGCTGGGTGCCAAAGAAATCTGAACCAGTAATATCCTTAAGTGTTACCTGGAATGAAATAAGCTTGCAATCCAGAGAAGTTTTCGGAAGCTACTAAATTTGGTAGCTACCCAAAGGGTTTTAAATGTCCCATTCCTAGAAGATAACATGGAAAACTAATCAAATTATTAAAGTATCTTCTTGCATTTCACCTGTACTTTAACTTGGGTTGTTCTACATGATATTCTGTATCATTTGCATTCTGTTCAGGTTTCTTTCCCAAGTGTGCTTTAATTTAAACAGAATATATGAATTTAAATCAAAACAGGCAGAAATATGCTGGACATTACTAAAGACACAGCTCACTGCTCTTTTTTTTCTTTTTTACCATCAGCCATAGAAAGCTTTATTCCAAGCCTGATCACACTTTCAGTTACAAAACACGTGGCAAAAAATAACAGTTAACAATGCAAGATCTGCCATATTTCTACTTGCCTCTATTCTTATACTGGACTTTCCACATTGAGGAATGGAGAATAAACCTCTCTCATTTTTAACATAATGAATATACCTAAGGGTAGCAAATAAAGGTTTTTATTATTTTTAACTTCATTTCACAAATGTTTTACTTTCCCCAAGCCGCCATTTGTTAGTGCAACAAACCGCACAGTGCTAGTTGCTGAGGTATACATGGTTAAACTAATTCCACCTTCAACCCAAATTGCTGTGTTTTCCCTCACCCTTTTTTTTAAAGTAATGAAAGCCATATAGTCACTATTTCACATTTCTAAAAATAATTCCACTCTAGACTAAAGAATGGTTTTCTTCTTTTCTTCTTGGTGTTAATAATGACAGGCTGTAAAAAGCAACAGCCTTATCTTTTATCGCCCATAGAACTCCTACTGTTCTTTTTTTTTTTTTTTTTTTTTTTAATATTTTTTTTTTGTTTTTTTTTTTTTTTTTTAAGATATTTTGTGCAAAATCAAGTTCTGTGTAGGTCTGTACCATAATTTGGAAAAAACTGTGTATAAAATGTACTTAATTTTTAAAAACAATCCCAACGTCAAACAGCAGAGAAAGGAGAAACAGATCAGAGGCAGCTGAAGTTTTTGCATGAGAAACTAAATATAGTATGTTCTTAAAGCTCCAGTAATACATTCTTCCAAAAACCAGAATGCACTTTGGTCATTATTAAACATTAGTACAGAGGCAAATAAAATACAAAATGCTTGTTTGTGTTGCTTTATATATAAAAATATTTTTATACCACATAAGTTTAAGACTCAATACTTCCAATCTTGCAAGATTCTGAACATCAGCAAACACAGGGCAATATCCAGACTCTTGTCAACAATTACTTGTCATTTTTCCGTATGAAGCCAGTATTTTAGAAACAGAAAATATAAGAATACTTGTGCCTCGTGGTATTATTAATCCTCCCAGAATAATTTGTAGAAGGAAAGTTTGTTACAACTTACTTAATTTCACAGGGATGGACACATTATTTTTGTCACACTGAAGAACCACGAGTCAATATGACTGGTCCTTGTGGGAGGCAGAGGGAGAGGCGTTAGAAACCCCAGCAGAAAGCACATGGGAATGACACCTGCTGGGGAGGAATGGGAGTTATTTCAAGACACAAACCTGCCAAATCCCAGCCTCTGCAGCTCTGCTGCTCACCAGAGCAGCTTGTTCTTTGTATTTAATTGTTCTTAAACTTCAATGTGGTATGAATGGCATATACTATAGTGTACAAGAGGAGAGCATCTATCTATCTATCTTTTGCTCAGTCATTCAAAGCATTCCTTTCACCAGTAAATAATTTGCTTGTTTAAATATTCAACTTCAACATATAATACATACTGCTCCATAGTTCACCATAATATATCCCAATTAATATACATTTATATGTATAAAGTTTCTCATTAAAAGTAACAATAAAAAGTGCACATGCACAGTCAGAGCTGCGAAGAACAGCCCAGTATTTCAAATAAATACAATATTTAATTTTTATCAAAATATCATACAGCATGGTAACCATTTACAATTATTGCTCTAATAAATGTGTTATCAAAGAACACTTGTTGACTTCTTATATAATACCTTTTTAATATCCCAGGATATTTAAACTGCAGCCTGTATGAGTTTAGATCCTGGAATTACTCAAAATATTAGAAATTATTTCTAATAGTATTATAAAACATTTTTGCTACCTGTCATACTGTACTGTCAGTACTTTATTTTTTGAGTATGTCTCACTTTTCTATTGCAACCAAACATCTATTGACATTGTCTTCATAAATGACTGGTGCAAATGAAATATTCTAAGCAGTTTTACCACACTATCAAAAATCAAATTACTTTCATATAGTGTTACTGGTAACTAAAAATGTTCAGCATTGGCTTAGCTTTAACAACAGATAGAGCAATTTAGTGTGATCGTATTTCAGGATTTCAAACTCTCAGACACACAGTTTTTGACCTTTCCTAAATTTGACCCTTTCCAGAACAAAGCAAGTTATTTGAAAATAAAACATAAATGTCAACTAAAACTAACATAAACCAGCGAGAAGATGAAATAAATACAAAGATTGCACAAGACAGATGTAAACACTTCCGTTTTCCAAATTACTTCCTTGAAGAGGTTGTAGCTTCTGAAATACAGCTTCAGTGGCTGCTGTGAGGCAGTTTTGTCCATCAATGACCTTTTCTGTAACACTGTGTTATTTCATCTTCTTTCTATACTGTCAAGATTTGATCTTCCAGAGCTGGAAAAATTAGAGCAGTACATCAATTTATTTCTCAAATTATTTCTGTTTACCAGAACTGCAATATCACCACATTTTTTCTTACTGCATTTGCTATATATTCTAATGACACACAGAATACATTTTACATCCATTTATTTCTAACAAGAGAAAGATAGCAGATGTAAGCAAACTTAATGGCCAGTAAAGGGCTTTGTGACAACTACAAGCCTGTGCCTCAAAACCTGAATCTTTAAACAGTTTCCAGAGTTTGCAGTTCAGGGTGGGCCTGAGAGAAGGATCTAAGGGGACAGCCATACAGCAATGACAAACTAACACTCTAGGACTGGTCACAGCAATGCCATTCCTACTGCAATACTTCACTGCAGTGCCAGACAAGGAGAGCCTGCTCTGTCTGCCTCCCCTAAAGAGCTACAGAGTCAACAGTGAGGAATAAAGACAGAAATCAAATCTGGGATATGAAGAAAAGTTAAGGAAGGTCTTGTACTTATGTGTACAAATGTCTCTGTATTTATATCTAAGAATTCTTGTAATTAAGTGTCCTAAATGAAATTACAAAGCCACAAAATGAAAAAAAAAAAGTTTTAAGGGCTGCTCTGACAAATAGATCATTATTCCTCTGATACAGATTTAATTGAATAATTTAGTAACAGTTTTCAAACAATAAATCTTCTAGTTGGCCTGGTTAAGAATCAACTATGCTTCAATATGTGTTCCATCTATGGTGAGAAAAAGGATGCTTCTCAGGTATTTACCTTTAGATTAAATCCAAGCAAGTCACTGATGACACCAGAAACAGCTGACAAGATGACAACTTGGGTGATGTTATAAAGCAGTGGATTCATTGTAAGCCCATATAACCTAAAGGGACTGTCCAGTTCCTAATAAGGCAAAACAACATTAGCATCATTAAAAACCAAAAAAGACACAAAGTGGGTTTTGTTCACATATGTATTGAGCAATATTACTTTAGGAAGTCTTTAAGTCCCAGGGGAGCAAAACATTCTCCTATTATTCTGCATGTCAAAGACAATGTGCAGGAAAATATCCATCACAGTAACTGATTGTTTATTGCTGTTGTCTAAATAACTCTTCAAAAACTTGGAGGTTACCCATGTACAGTACCTACCAATCTGCTCAAGAAAATAAAGAGCTAGGTGACACCATCTCCGAATTCCTTACAATTTTTTCAGAAATCACCTTCAGTGTTAAAAGAATTGACAGGCAGCAGAACCAAAAAAATAAGAAAAGAAATATTTTTCATAATGACAAAAAACTACCTCACAACTATGAAAATTAAAAAAAAAAATGTGTTTCCTATTGCAATTTCTTTCCTTTTCCATTAATTTTGAAACTAACAACTGATCAATATAGCCAGAAAAGCATGGTAATGGAAAAGAAATCCTGGCAATCATTAGACTGCCAATACTTTACTTTAATTGAAAGGAAAAAAACATTAGCCCAAATTAATCTGCAACAAAACTTGAACAAAGAAGCTATTTCACGGATTTTCAATTATTGGTGTGTGACTATAATCACCCAAACTTTTCTGGCCTAGAAATATGTCAGAAAAAGGAAAAAAAAAGGAGTTTTAAGAGAGGATTATATAAAGTCTACCAACTGTCACTGTTTTGGTCATTTATATTTTCTAGCTTTAAATACATCTTCATCCCTCTCCTGTATTACATCCTAGGCCTCGAAAATGGCCTTATAAACCCTTTCTTAAAAATGAAGAATTTCAAAGGTATGTTTCTTCTTTCAAAAATGTGAAATAACAATGAACAACCTTTTCATTTAGATGTAATGTTGTATAAAATTCTGCTGCAAATACAAAAGATACAAAAGACATGATTCTGAGAAGGACAGCAGAGGAATTCTGTAAGGAAAAAGACTTTAGGTTCTGAATTCATCTTACCAATTTTGTGAGTAAGAAAATAGTAAGAATATTCAACAGAATCTAGTCTTTATAAAAGTTTAAAGACCAAAACCACCCAAAATCAAATTAAAAAAAAAAAACCTGAGCCCATTTAGCTACTGGACATGAAGTATGCAATTGAACAAATCACTAACTACCAAGAATTTATTTAAAGCTCAGAGTAGGTGGCTTGGAAATCTCATTTTTGGTATCTTCTCACAGTAACTAAATGATGGCCTGGGTTTGGGATTTGTGCCACAAAAGCTAAGTTCTCTATTGGAAAAGGTTGTGACTTTTGGCAAGAGGAAAACATGAAAGCTTTTTTTTGAAACACCGAGAGATCATGAAAAAAATAGAAGCAATTTAGACCAAGATTTGATCAGCATCCAACCTACCCACATTCTCACAGCACACAAACATTTCAACCCATGAGATTATATCCTTAACCTGTTGGGCTTTGTCTGTTCTTGTCCAGTCCCTCCTTGAATCCAGACAACCCTTCTGTATCCACAGAGTACCTTGACCACCTGATGCACTGAGAATACTTCCTTTTGTTTGCGTCACAGCCAGGTCCTGAAAGCCTTGCAGTCCCTTATTCCCTTATTCTCCTGACACCAGGAGATATAGTCACTGATTTAGCCAGGCTCTCCTTATTGCTGCAGCACAACTCTCAAGCAGTTGCCTTGTCAGCTCTGAGTCCTTGCTGACTCCATCAGTCCTCTCATGGAAAGTGCTCTGTATCTTTTTAGAGAGGAGGGGACCAACACACACCTTGCTCAAGGTGTGCTGGTGGGAGGAATTACTCATCTAACTAGAAGAAATACTCTCATCTCAGCTGACTAAATTAAACAGAGTTTTAACTGCATTTTCAGGGCTGCTCCCTGGCACATGGAAATCAACAGCCTAAGGGACCCAAATTCAGTGTGTGGTAGAGTGAGGTCACAAGGTCTTAAACCACCACTGTATTGACACTCAGACAATAAAATTTCATCATTTATTTCCCAAGCATTCATCATCCTGACCACCCTGAAGTGCCTTCTCTCACACTGCTATCATACAGCTAAAGAATAAAACTTCCTGGACGTAATAATAATTTGCAGTCCAGAATGATGGCAACATAACAGACTGCAGTGTATGAACAAGCAGCATCCCTGTGAAGAGATATAGGGCAAATTTAAACCAAAGCACACCCTACTGCCTGCAGAAGCCACACAAGTGACTCTTTAACCCATCTATTCTAGTTTTTTTATAATATGGGAATACCATTTTAATTCTTACCTTCAATAACTTAGTAGCAAGTTTTAAAACATTGTTCACTAGAGTCAGTTCCTCCTTCTTATTAGGCTTTTTCTCCATTTTCAAGTACAAGTTTATCTGATTTAAAACAAAAACACAAGTATCACCACCTACTCAGAATTTAAAGGAATGAATTGTGAACTACTTAATATTTCAACAATGTGATTGCTCAGCAGCCATATGACAAAACTGCAATGAATTTCTGCAAGCAAGCAAGCTTTTTGTTTCTTTTTTAATATTCAAGAACAAGTACTGGCTCAGCACCATAGGAAAATACAATGCTAATTTATGATATTACAAATTACATTTGACATTATTATAGCACCAAGTTTAAAGTTAGTCTGATCTATAAATTACGCACAAAAAAAACCAACATAGGTAGGGTTTGCATAATTTTTTTCCTCATTCAAGGGTTACCTGAGGTTTGACAATTCATCCCCAGAAGGTTTTTATACTAGTGGGCAGACCTTACAAGACTTAACATCCTCAAAAGTTATTGAACAGAATGAAATGCTAAACCATAACTCTGGTAAAGTGTAATTTCTTTTAGAAGATTCTAGTGTAATTTAGTACTTTATGAGCACCTTGAGAGCAGAAAAATCAATCTTTCCAGTGCCTTGAAATATTTCAAAAATTATTAAACTCTTCATTGCTGCAGGAGAACAGTATATTGAACATTTCAATACTTCTGTGATACAGATGTTTTTAGGTCATTCTTTCTGAGAAAGTTAAGAGTTCAAACTAGCTCTCTTTTGTCCTTTCAGCAATTTTGAAACATCAGCTTTCATTCTCAAACAACATATCTTTGATATCCCAGATCAAACAAAGGCTAGGTTTTTTCCTTTTCTATTGTATAACAAAAGCAAATGAAAGCAAAAAATGTCTTGAAAAGCCACTAACTCTTTATTTTAGGGTGACAACCTTCAAAATAAAAAATGAAAAATTTAGAAATGTGCTGAAGCAGTCCTTCAGATTACTTACCTGACCATGCTATGATATATTTCACCACCTCGTTGTAAGGTGGTTATTGAAATAAGGGCCATAGACATCTAAAACAAGTAACTGATTATCAGATCTCCCTCAAAAAGACAACTGTAAGTTTCTTACACAGGTTAAAAATCAAAATCTATGCCTAATATATTCCAAGACATATTAAGCTCCTGAACTACTATTATTGCATTATACATTAAAATTATGCTTTCAGAGCCAAAGAGATTCCAATTTTTAAAGATAAAACTATTGATTTCAACAATGCAAGAGTTGTAAGCAGGACTAAACAAAAAATAAGGGGCCTAATTAGCAACTCTGAAAACCCTAGGAAGATTCAAAGATCTCTTTTAAGAACTATTATGATTTCCTTAATTTCAGTAACAAACTTGCCATCAGGAGTGTGTCTGCACAGCCATCTACCACAACTATTTTGAGATTCAAAACTGGCAAAATGACAACTATGGTCAGACCACACATTCTATTTTGCTCATGGAATTACAAGACAAGTTAAAAACACTTTCAGAAGGACCTGAAAAATTACAGCCAAACAGCATAAAAATCAAAAAAATCCCTTTTAGTTTCCCATCATGACTTCTAATCATGAAATTCATAGGTTGAATATAAAGCACAAAGAAGTGCCTGGAACTTTGCTGGCAAAAGTAGAATTTTCAATTTCATCTTATCTGTGGAGCATTTAAATTCCATCTGAGAGTGGAGACTCATTTGGGTTTTTTTTGTTATTGTTGTTGTACTTTCCTGTTTGTTTTGTTTTCAGCTTTGCTCTCTTCTCACTAAGCCTAATAACTGCAGTGTGCCATTTTCCAGGACACTAGATCAGATGTGCTTTTTTAGATAAAGTGAGTGCCAGTCAATATTTCAAAGGGCTTGACCTTCCTTGAAAAGCCAAAATGTTAAGACTTCCATGAGTCTGTCTCAAGACCACTGTAAATATGCTGTAATACCCAGCTTAAACAAATGAAACCAGTCTAAAATGAGTCCTACCCAGGGTGAAGTGTATCCTTTTCGTTTTCTGAGAAATAATTGTGAATTCTATTTTGGTTTTCATTTCATAAAGCTCTCAGGCATTTTTGAGGAAAAAGACTTGTAACAGGATAAGCTGCACTCAATGAAAAGGTCTCTGATGACATAACACTTCTTCTGAGTTCTGAGGACATACATAAAGTGTTTCTTTCAATATCAATGCTAGATTAAAATGCTCAAACACTGACTCCCAGGAAGAGCATAGTATAGAAACCTATGAAAGCAAAATAAAGGCTTGACAATCTCTTTCCCCTTGCTCTTTGCATTTTTTTGTAATCCTTATGCCAAACACTTCCCTCCATTTTCATTCCAGAAACAGCAGACAAACGTCACTGGGACATTCAGCTCTGAGGATCAACAGAACAATGAAAAACTCTCCAGGCTCAGGAACTCGGAGTTTTCAGACTGGTGCAAAATCTCTCATTCAGGACAAGACAGAGGGGCAGTCAGGCTTCTCAGTATCCAACCTTATCTTTAGTAAAGGCAGAATGAGTCATTTATATCATCTGTCACAAGCCTCACATCCTGACTTTGGAACACACACTGTGGAAGATTTTATTCTCCTACTTGAACACATTTTCTGTAGGAAACCTGTGAGGGTTTCTGGAACTGCCTATTTACCTTGCCCTGAAAGGGTTGTTTTGTACCAGTGTGAAACTCCAGAAGAAAGAGATTTCTTTCTAACCTGACACTAACTGAACATGCTTAGCTTGGAAAACTATCAGCAGTGCCAGGCAGAGCAGAGAGGGAAGTTTGAAGTACAAACACCAACCAGAAGATTCCTGAGAAGAAACACATATAGACCTAAAGACAAGCCTGAAAAATGACTGAAAAATAGAGATTTCCAAGGATTCTAGAAGAGGCTATATGTAATCCATGCAAACTAGCAGTCCTAAGCTATTGGACTGGAAACAGCAACTCACTTCACAGAGGGTTAAGTTTGTCTTCAGATCTTTTACTCACCCATCCAACACAGATTCCAGGATTTTTTTTCATATTTAATAACTATTTTTTATGTTTGTATTCTGTTAGATGCTAAATTATATCAAAGGAGATGGTACCTATAAACCCACTCACTTAAACAGAAGTTGGGATAAAGTCAAGCATTTATCTCAAAAGTTGAAGTTTGGCTTGCAAAGTTGCTTTACTTCCCCATAATTAACTCCCTAATCCAAACTATTATTTTAATAAATCTGCAAGGCCTGAGACCTACCAGATGAATGAGTTGTTTAGGTATAAAAATATAGATCTATACAAATTCTCACCTGCTCAGTAAGTAATATTGAGGTATTGCTGTACTTTTTACTTGTTTCAGATCCAAGAGTAACAAATCTTAAGAGAAAAACAGTTAGAGAAATGCACCAAATTACGAGTTCCCAGTTGTAGTGACAATCAAGGAAAATCTCATGCATGTGAAGTAGCTGAAAAAAAAAAGATAAAAGAAATCAAAATTTAATTTGAAATCATAATTACATTACGATACAAGAAAATAGTTACATATCTCCACAACTTCAAAAAACATATCCCAGTAATAAGTATATGGAAGGTATTTAGGCCTATAAAATTTGATTCATAATTTTAAACCAACACTGTATCAGAGATATGAGGTCTGAGAAAAGATAAATAAAAAAATGCATTCTAAGACAAATTTTAACTCCTGTTCAGACTTGCAAAGGCACTACATGGGATAAAAAAAAATACACCCTCACATGTACTAAGTTTTATGTAAATTACATTCTTAATATAATACTTATAGCTAGCTAGCAGGCAAACACAGTAGAGGTAGTTAGAAATTGTAAAGAAAACACAACCATAAGCCATTCAGAAGATCCTCTATATTTTGAAAAAGAAGTTCAAAGACAAATCTTAAGCAACAGAAATCTTCTTTAAATATAGATTTGCTTACTAAAAGATTTTCCACTAGAGGGCAGGCAAATATAGCCAACAAGCCTGTTTCTCACAAAAAGCATCAACCAAGGTCAGTATCAACACTCTTTGCAGAAGGGTATTTTGATGCAAAATAAAGGGAAAAGTTCCAAAAACCACAGTGAAAAATGAAGGAGGACACAGATTTAAAATATAACAGTGATATCATGAAATATCCTGAGCTGGCAGGGATACACAAGGATCACTGATCGAGCCAACTCCTGGTCCTGCACAGGACTCCCTCAAGAATCACCTTGTCCCAGGTGCAGAATCCACCACTTGCCCTCATTAGACTCCACACCACTGGTGATAGCCTAGCCCTCGAATTTGCTGCAACAGAATTTTCTTTTGCTATTACAGAAAAATATTCTAAAGTAGATGAAATGACAAAACAAAATGAAGCTCTATTCTAAAAAGCTCTAACAGCTATTTCTGGTTTTTCACTGTGGTCTTTTAACTTACTAGACATCACCATGCAGAAGGCACTCAAAACTGTTTTGAAAATTATTTAAGGGCTAGCACAGGTTTGAATATTCATACACTCATAATCAAATAAGATTTTTTTTCCTTCTTAAATCACTGTTCACTAACCATCTTTGAACTTTCTTTTGCTTTCAACAGCATCCCATTTTCCCCTTCCCTCAACTCTCAATAAAAAAAAAAAACCAACACAAAGCCCACCAAAAAACCAACCCAGCCTGTTTCTCTACAAGTGAAGTTTCCTCACCTGTGCACAACAGATAAACACAACTGAGATAGTCAGTAGGAAGGCAGATGAGACTATTACATCCACTGAGCGCTGAGGACCTCGACGCTGAGAAGAGAGGATATGCACACGTGAGTGAAACCCACCCAATCTGCACTGGTATTCAGCACAACTGGTTACAATCACCTGCTCTGCACTGGTGATTTCTCAGTTGAGTCAGTTCCCTACACTCTGCCTCTGACCACTTTTTTGTTACCCATATTATTACACAAATGTTCTCAGTGGCACAGGAAAAGGTGGAATATACAAGTGTGTTTGTAAGGAAAGAAAGGAAGATATTCCACAACAGTGATACCACATGCAGAAATTTAGAACACCCCAACTACATTTTATTATCTAAGCGATGTTATCCTCCTTTCATCCCACCAGCACCACATTAAACTTTCTTTGCTTATAATTCCTGCTTTCCATGCTTTCCAGCCTCCACAACATAATTCCTTAATGTTTTCACTAATCTTTTTCTGCTTGTAAAAACCAGTGATAGGAGATTTCAGAAATCAGAATGTCTTACTGATAATACTTGGGCATAACTTCTAGCTTCACCTGGCACCCATACACTCACAGCACAAATACACATGAACTATCTTGCTTTGTAAATTCCTTGTGTTAATGACACCAACTAATGAGACTCTTAAAAAAGAATTGTCAGTATTAGACTACATGTGGTCACTTTTTACCCAACATACTCACACAACTTTTCAGCTGGCATTACTAAGACAACACTCCAACTCTGAACACATTCAGGCTTTAAAACAAGGTGAATACCACACATTAGCTTTCTCAAAATCTGTCTGCCTGCAGGCACTGGAGGCCCAGAGTCACAAAGTATGTATGGGACATATGAACCAATAGTAAGTGTACAGGAGGAAACAGTCTACAACACCAACCCTCCATCAGCAGCATAGGAGATATTTTATGTCAGAACATAAACAAGATGTTTAAAATGTATTGTGTTAAAATCTTATTAAAGCAAAAGTATACATTGTTTTACCTTTAGATAGGACCTGAGAGAAAGCCACATTTTTATATTCTGTACTTTCTTTAAGCGAAAGTGAGGTACCTCCGATTTTCTTGCCCTTCTGGCAGATGTTAGATGACCAAAAAGTTTAGCAAAAAGCAGCCTCTGCAGAGAAGGAAAAAAAAATTACTTTAGCTGTTAAATGATTTTCAGAGGTACTAAAAACATAACAGAAAAGGCTTCACTAAATATAAAGGCAAAGTACAATGTAAAGTACAACGTACTAGTGTAAATTAAAATATGCTAATATAAACCAGAAGTAAGTGCAGCATATTATTAAAGAAAGGAAATACATGAAAACATTTTAAAATTCCCCACATTCTAATTATTAACAAAATTTAGCTACACTTGTTCCTTTCTTCAAATTTTAGACAACAGATCTGCTATGTTCCTAAAATCTGGTAAAAAATAAACCAAAGCTGCCAATCATTTGCATTAGAGAGCACCTATACCACAGAAGTTCCTTTCAATAGAAATCATTATTAGAAGCAGGCTAATTCTATTCTACTGTATTACATCACATATTTTGACTATAATTTGAGAACAAAAAGTATAAAAATGTTTCTTTTGCAGACCAATAAGTATTTATATGCTGCAGCTAGTAAGGTTGCTCTCTGAAGTTTCAATTGCAATAACAAGCAATGCAGTAGTACTTCAGAGAGCAGCTCTCACCATCTCCAGCTACAGAACTGATCTAACAGCAAAGCAGGCAGGGCCTTGGCCAGGGATGGAAGTGTCCAAGGCAGGGCTGGATGGGGCTCTGCGCAACCTGGTCTAATGGGAGGTGTCCCTGCACATGGCAGAGGGGTTGGAACTGGATGATCTTAAAGGTCCCTTCCAACCCAAACCATTCTATGATTATATGAATTAAATTGAAGGTTCTGAATGAAACACACTGGAAATGTATAGAGCTCTTCTCCTGAAACTACTTCTCCCTGTGGAAACCTGAAACAAACTGGGACATGACTAAGCATTGGGCTAATGTATTGAGCCAGTTTTCCCCCAGAAATTCTCTCCAGGAAAAAAATAAAACACCAACAAAAAAAGCCTTTTAGCTTCAGAGACTTCAGTCCACTGGAACTGAGTCATCTCGTGAACTGCAAGCCCACTGAAGTGTTTGTCATCACTGATCTATGACTCATAGCAAGCTGAAGAAAACAAGTTTAAAATAGCCACAAAGTCAAAAAACACAAACATTAAACCTTGGTTTGCTTTAGATAAGTGTCTTGGTTTGCTGTTCATACCTGTTTATATGTTCTCTCTGCTACACAGAGCAGAAAAAAGAAAATCCACACTAGAGACACCCGGACCACAAAACTTATAATAACCATTGAGAGAACCAGAACATCTCCATCTGATCCAAATGCAGTCATGCAAAGCTCAGTGGCAGAATGTGCAGCCAGTTGTTCTAAATCTTTAGCTTGAAAAAGTCGAAAGACAAAGGGCATTAAACCCAAGATTGAAGATATGATATTTCCAAAAATCTGATATCCAATTCCTGGTATATGGCTGTTCACCTAAAAACAAAAGAAAACAAGGAATGTATTTAATTTTTGAATGATTTTGTCATTAATTCAATAAACAAAATATTAACATTTTTATTTTATCACAAAGAACACTTTATAATCTGGTAAATTGTATGAAAACTTCAACCAATCATCATCCCATTTTATTATTTAAAAACCAGGAAGTCCTCAAAGAGCACTTAATGCACAGGAAGCAAGTAATTTAAAAACCCAACAATAAAACACTGCAGTTAAACTCCAGTGCATATTCCTGCATTAAAAATTCACTGAATGCTGAATTAGCCAAGTGGGCCAATCAGACTGGGCTGCTTAGATCCCGTATGTTGCTCCTATTTCTATTTGGTTTAGGTTGTACCCTTTTTAGTAGAATCAAAGTGTACACAGTGCAGACAGGTCTGGAGTTCTGTTCTGCTGGCTATGGCTTGCTGAGTTTGTCTCTGCTGTGTCTTCCATCCAAACCTGTAAAGTCGTTGAGTCAGGCAAAGAACAGAACTAGGTTTGTGAACAAGCTGCTTTTTAACAAGTGGGAGAGAGTGAGTATCAACTTGTCAGAACTAGTGAGAGTTTTCTTTGGCTATGCTTGGTTTTATGAGCAACTCTACAAAATACTCATGTTATCTATTTTAAAAAGAGCACATCAATTAAATGCATTTCTAACTGTTTCCTCAAGAGGAGTACTAGGAAACAGGAGGGAGGACTAGTGAGAACATCCTACTCATCCTCTTAGAGGTTTGCTTCCTAAAGAGGAAAGCTTTCTTTTCCAATCCTAATTTTAGCATCCAGATACTCAGATCTGTGTATTCCTAGCCCAATAAATTACTTGTTCATTGAAATCAAGGAGATAAACTTGATTATTCACAACATGTATCAATAAAACTGAGGTTGGCTATGTGAGCAAGTACTTAACAATGCAAACACCTTTTATTGTCCTAACACTGGAGATCTGGTAGCTCTTTAATCTAGTAGTAACAAGTAATCAGTGTGATGTAAGCCATAGAACAACAATGTGAATAACAGGAGACTTAATAATATGAATAACAAAACAAACAAATTAAAAAACCTACATCCAACCAACCAAAAAACACCAAAAAAACCAACCAACCAAAAAAAAACCAAAACACCATAAACCAAGCTTGGTAGTGCTTACACTCCTAAATACAATATTTGCATAAAGTAAAACAAATACTCACTCTGTTCATTATCATACCACTGATTTCAAGTACAGACATATCTGCTTTCTTGCAGTCATTACCCTCCCATACAATTGCACTTATTTTTTCTAGTCCCGGATTCAAACTGTGGATCCAAGGCAAATGACTCTGGGAAAGACAAAGAATATCTTCCATCAGAAATAACAATCTATTTTCATGTCAATATGTCTTTGTCAGCAATATACTAACAAACACAAAAAACCTACATAAAAAACCAAAAAACCCAAACAAACAAAAAAACCACCAGTAAAACAAACCAAAACACTTTAGACTGACACAAATATTGCTATATAGCATTTACTTCTACTATAAGTTAACCTCATTCCTCAAAATCCTCCCCTTCTTTTCTAAGAAATAGCTGTGAGAACAGAAATCTCTCCTCTATACTCCATTTTCTAATAGGGATGAGTAAATGAGATTAAGGATTTATTGGCTTCTTTTTCACTCAAACATATCAAAGAAGAGAGACATGCGAAAACAAAGTTCTACTTATGAGTGATTTTTAATTCTGACACATTTAATGAATTTATTTTATTCAGCCCTAACATTCTGAAAAGCACTCTTCTCAGGTGAACCCTAAGGGAAACACGTTTTTTTATTTGCTCTTACTGATATCTGTACACTTCATAATCCTTGTTATGCATAAAGACCCAGCTGTGCACACTGTATCTGGCCAGACTCAGAGAGCAGTAGGTGTCTAATCAATACAGGCAGCTCCTAGAGCCAAGCAATCCCAAGTTAATCTTCTGAATGCACTTAGGGCTCAGGGACCTTTCTTTCAAACCACAGAGCCACGTGAGAACTAAAGGATATAGAAAAAATGTTGAGATGACATGTACTGCTGTGGCCATTTCTTGATTTTCCTCAGCCCTGTCTCCCTCCTCTCCCATTCAGGAGATTAAAATTGCTTTCAGCTTTAGTCACCTGGCACTATGTGCATCACACTGCTGGAAGTGGTGGTGCTGGCAGGGGCAAGGGCATGCTTTATTTCTAGATTTTAATTATCACTGATTGAAAGTAAAGCTTTATTTTAATTTTATTGCTTACTTTGTAAGTATTGATCTGAAATATTTGTAATCTGCTGAGTACTCAATTACCTCCCTTATTTCCACTGGGTGAAGAAGAAATTGTTTATAACTATACTAATATATATAATAATATAATAATATTATTATATTAATAATATAATTCTAGTAATATACATAACAATATAATAATAATATATAATAATAATACTAAAATAGTGTAAATATTCGTTGCAGGTTTTTCTTAACCGAGCTTTTTCCAAGAGTTTTCCAAGCTCTCCCTCTAGAGGGAGTATCAACACCAGGAGCTGAAACTCAAAAATTTACAATCTGTAATCAAACAGAAAAATTCTCAAGTGGTCAAATCAATATAATCCATAAGTCAATATATGTACTGTAATTCAACTCACTACTGCAAGGTTTAGTGCTTTATTGAATGCAAGCAGGAAGAACTAAAAATAAAAATAGAAATACTGCATGAAATAATCCAAATTGCTATTATTAACTTTAAGGTAAAAAAATTATAACCAAATAGAATTTAGGCATGTATAATACACCCATGATATCATATACATACACATATACATACAGCATATGTTATCCTTCTGTGTGCTTTTCTTATATATACATTTCCAAATAAGCAAACAGAAAGTTGTCTGATAAGTGCTTATAAAAGCAATTCCACTAGTGGAAAAACAAAAGGAGGGGGAAAACCAACTAAAACCCAAACAACATAAAATTAAACAAAACAAACAAACACAAAAAAAGGAAAAAAATTCAAAACAGAAAAATAAATACCCAAACAGAACCACCTATCACAGAGGAAACTTAAATCAATCAGTACTTGCCCTAAATTAGAATTAAGATTCAAACACTCAAATATTCTATAGGTTATTTTGATATATTTTCACACACTCTTCTTTAGAAAAATTAATGACTGAGTAGCAGAAATCAAGACTTACATGTTTTAATTCTATCAAATCACTTTGGCTTTGTTACTTCCATCTAATATAAGTTTTTCTTCCAGGCTTTCTGTGACATATGATAGGTAACACTGACCCTGTGTGTAGTGTAAAAAACCAGAATTGGTGGATACCAACCTGATGAAATGGGTCATCTCTGAATTCCTTCTTCACACACGGGTTCACCTGGGGGCTTTCCACGTCTGTCTCGCTGGTACAGGACGAGTGGCACTCAGCACAGTGCAGGAGGTCCTCCCACAGCACATCTTCTGTCTCTGACTCTGGCCTCGTACTCTCTGAGTCTTGTCTGGAGCTTGAGCACCGGGAACTGCAGCTGGTACCTGATTTAGGTGTATCCTGAAAGCCAAGCATCCAATGGAATTAATGCTGCTGTTTTATTCTACATCATTTCCTGGCAGGGATGTTCTAAAATTCAGATTAGGGAATCCCTGTTTATCTGGATTTTTAGGTTCTAATCCATTATCCTTGTCATCAGAAAGAAACACTTGCAATAAACATACAAATCTAAGAGGTTGCACATTTTAAGATACTGTACCAAAAAGCAAGCAAGCATGGCCCTTTCTTTTTAGGGAGGGTGTCACATAAGGTAGAATCAAATCATACTCGTTATTAAAAGGAAATAACTGCTTCACAGATTTTTTGAGCTCATTAGTTTAGAATTTAATCAATTATCAAGCCACAGACTCCAGCTGTATCTCCAGCTTCTGAGGAATTGACCCTTTAAGTCCCCTAAAGTCAGATTGTTACTACTAACATACCTTCTCAAAGACAGAGTAAGCTTGAACACGGTAATGCATCAGGTATAGAGGGGAAAAAAGAGCAAGGGTACACATAGCTAGTGCCAGGTTTATATGTAATCTGCACAATTAGACATAAAAATGTAATTATTTTAAACAAACTGCACTTGACAAACAAGTATGCCTTTGTGAACTCCAGTTTTACCTAGCTCTTGCATAAAGAAAGAAAAATCTGAAGTTTGGGACATTCAAATCTTCCAGTGCATACACATTAAACAATCCACTGCTCTCTTCAGAAAAACAGTGTAGAGTACTTTCTACAATAAATAGAATCCATTTCCAGCAAGACAGGGATATAGTATTAAAAGCAGTATCAGCCTACTCACTGTCATCCTCTGACAATTTCCACTCCCTCTTAACACCAAGTTTATTTCTACTAATTTCTCTTGAGAACACACAATTTTTTACACTGAAAAAAAAAGTTAAGCACTGTTTCAGCAGACATACTAACTTACCATGATTCATATTCCATTACTATCTGAAGAAATGGTCTTCATTCTTTCTGAAAACCATGCTTAATGTATTTTATGCAAACCATTTTGTAAATGTTCAGAAAAAATTTGGTCTGAACTCTTTCTGCACCTCTTACAAAGAGAGGGATAACATTAATGCAGAAAGAGTCTGAAATATTTTCTTTAAAGCAAAAAAGAAAATATTTACAGAAGGCAATCACTACTGAGTACCACCAAGGCTAAAAGTTAATAAAGTAAGAACATGAAAAATAGCTTGCTCAAACAACAATTAAGTAGACACATAAACATGAAGATAAAGAAAATGCAGGACAGAATTTGAGAGTATAACCACTGACTTTACTAATTTTTTTTTTAATACAAAGAAAGCTTTCACTGATTTGAAAACTATTGTTACATTTTCTTTGTAATGGTGTGGGGGAGGTGAGTTGGGAGCAAGAAAGAAAAGCTTCCTCTTTCATTGCATCAGTCAGATCAGCGAACTGGGAGTAAGTGTACAATAGTAATGCCACAGCTAAACATGGATTACACTTTGTCTCTAGTTTCTGAAGGTATCTACAAAGTCTTCCCCAGCTCTGAAGCACTCTACACTAGAGAAAAATATATCTAAGCTGAAAAACAAAAGAAATCAACTGTAATGGTGCTTTTGTGCTTCCTCCTGTGAAGCACTCGGGCTGCACAAGCACACAGTGAAGGGACATCTTCTGTGACATGAAACAGAGCCATTATCACAAACCACACATGCAAAAGGCACTAAATGCTGAGATTAATCAACATTCTGGATCCTTCTAGCCAAAGTCTGTGAGAAATGAGTGAAAGAATAGCTTGTTTAATAATGATTTTTATGCAAAGCATCAACTTCAAGGCCTTGCAGTTGTGATCAGAGCAAGCAGCACCTGAACACTTCCAATACACTTTTCCTGTATCAGGTAGAGAGTTTACTTATAAAGCTGTGCCTGTCAAGCCCAACTGTCAGTGAACTTTTGTCAGTGCTGATTTTACTCTTTGCTTTCTTTGCTCAGCCTTAGAGGAAAAAATAGCAATACAGCTTTTAAAAAGTGTTCCATATCTGTGAAGTTGCATACCATTAGCAAAACTGTAATTTTTCAAATAATGAATAAATAAACAAAACCACACTAAGATATCCCATTCTCTTTCAATGTCTGAGTCCTTACAATTAAGAATTCTGCTCACATGAAGTCTGTGAAATCCCCTATCATAAGCTGTAATGCCATCAAGTCTCTTAAAATTTTGGTATTTTTTATACATTAACAATTTTCATTTACATGACAAGATTTTATATTATTGTTTCAATGAATACGAGGAAATGAAAACTCAGTCAATCAGACTTCTCCACAAGAAAGCAAGTGAATCCAAAATACTAAATGGAGAAAAACAGGAGCAGAACCATACTGAAAATTTGCATATTCCCAATTACTAGTGTTTCTGTAAAAAAGCAAATTTCCAGAGGAGATAACTGGTGTCACAGGACAGCAACAGAGTTACCATAACCCGATGCAAAATCTACCAAACATATTGTAGTCTCCTTATAACAAGCTGAAAAATAGGATGAAGCTCAAAAAAAACACTGTCATTAAACAAAAACAAAGAAAAAAATTTCTGTTCCTCACTAGCATGACTTCCGATTTACAGACTCCTAAAATATAAGATAGGAAAAAAAAACCCCATTTGTAGAAATGTCATAGTTTAACTCCAGCCAGCTACCAAGCACATGCAAGCTGCTTGCTCTATATACCTTACTCAATAAGAAGTCAAGTTGTTTTAAGAATTTACAGGCAAGAAGCAACAGCAATGAACATACCTCCAGAGGGTAGTGTTTCTTGTAATGGTGAGATTTCCTGTTCCGAAGCGTACAGTCGCTAGAAGTGCGTTCTGCATTGCGGCGTAAAGAATAGCCAGTCTCAGGCCCTTCCTCACTAGAAACTTCATCTGATAAATTTGTCACAGTCCTGTGAGTATCCTAGTGCAAGAAATACAGTATTAGTAAGACAAAGAGTCATATTTACTAAGTCTTGTTCTCAACTAGTTAAATCAAATTTCTTTCTACAACTTTGGTATCTATGCTCAGTTAAACCGGATATTAATGCATTTTCAAGACTCAAAATTGGCAGAACAAGAATTATGGAATAGAAATTGTAACATCAAAACATTTTTTCAAAGGAAGGCCTAGTTCACATAAGCTTCAAGAAATATTATGATGCTCTTGTTTTAAATATGATTTTTCGTAAACTGAACATGCCAAGATAGGCTTAGAAAAATTGCATCCACATCTGAAAAGAGAACAAACCAAGCCAAAAAGTCCAAACCAACCAACCAGTCAAAAGTAACAGTATAACACTGAATTATCAACATATTCAGTACAAAGTCAACATTTACCACCTCTTACAAGGATGAAGGCTTGGAGGATGTATGTTGAATACTGAGGTCACTAACGTGTGTTACTTTGAATAGAGGATATCCAGGAGATAATAAGATCCAGACAAACTAAAAGATCTACTTTCTTCCATGATCACTTCCTATAATTCTGTAATGATTCTATTATTCCCTGTCATTCCTGTTACTCACTATAGAGAGTCCTGCCTATTTCACTTGGAGCAAAATTCTGCTTTCCTCATCTTTCACATAGATCAAAAAAAAAAAAAAGAAAAGGAAAAGGAAGACAATTCACAGGCAAAGAAATGCTCAGAATGTCCTTAAAATTACAAATTGTCAGTAATCCAAAATCTGTTCCATTTTATCATAGAGACAGACCATAGATGCTCAGGCTCTCAGAGAAGGCACAGAACATTTACCTGGTCAGGAAATGCCCACAGATAAGGACAGCACACAAACTTGTGCATTGAAATAAAGAATACCAAAAAATGTTTCAACACCATTAAGGTTCCTCCTGTACGAAAAAGGAAAGGCCAGGAATATGATGAAGTAAGACAACTCACTATAATTTTTGGCTCCAGGACCCTAAGCCTAATTTCATTTAAAAAATATTTTTAACAATAAATTACATAGAAATGCATCAAAGGCATCACAAAAAGCAACAAACACACTTACTTTGTGGTGACTGTGGTTGCTCAGGGCATCTCTCACTGTGGAAGGGCTCCACCCTGTCTCTTCTGGCCTAATCACTTCACACCGACGTTCATGGCCCTGCACACCTTCTTCACTGCCTTTACCTGGCTTTTTCCCATCAAGGGACACGTAGCCATTATCAGTTTCAGTGGATTTATCTATTGAGTTTTTTGCTTTCTTAGATCTATATTTAAAACAAATACATGTATTAAATTAATTACTCTCTTAATTACTTCCCAGTCTAAATCCTGCTTATTCCTATCAACCAATGTTTTAGCTTTACTAAGATGTCCACAAACTAACAATATTAACATTTGATTTTGATGCCATATTTGTAACTATTTAATGTTCTAAATCATACCCATTATCCTCTCCTAAAATTATTATAAACTGTCAGTGTGTGAAAGAAATGTATATCATTAGCTACTGAAAGAAAAGGAAACCTGTTTTAAAAATAAAACTTCACAGCAGCTTTGCTAATAGAAGAACCACAAGCCTCATAAGTGAAATCCCTCTATTCAATCTTAACAAATAAGAGATATGCTAGAAGTTGCTTTAATAATTATTAATTCAAAGCAAGCATGCAATTTCCTGAAGCTGCAAACAAACATGCTGTTTAGTACTCTGCACATTGATATTTGATGTTGTTTTGAATATGCTCTGCTTACTGACAACCCTACTAAACAGAAGGGGATCTACTCTTTTCTGCATTATCCAGTAACACCCCAGGCAACATTTTTCCCTATCTCTTACAACCATACCAATTAAGTTGTTTTTTAAAGGACAAATCCCTCATTGAATAGTCTCCCGTGACATCCTCTAAAATCAAAACCCTCTCCTAGACAATAAATGTACCAGCAAAACTACCTCATGCAAGAAGAAGGCTCTCTCAAAGCAAACACTTGGATGATTACACTCCCAAACTGGAAAGTGCAATGGGTGAAGGAATGAAGAGGAACAGCAATTTGCTGCCTTACTGACAGGGACTTTTAGTCTTCTCTTAAGCTTCTCTATTGTCAAAGGAAATAAAATTTTGGTTTTTTAGATTCTCAGAATGCTTGGTGGGAAAACGGGGGAGAGAAAACAAGAGGGAAGTGCTATAAATAACGCTTCTGAAATGTATTATTTTTATTTCAAGTAGAACACTGGGCACAGGTCAGGAACCATCAAGAATCTGCTCAATTGATCTGGTGCTCCTGTGAGGGAATATGCACTGCCTTTCTCTTTAAGGACTGAGGCATTCTGTGAGGGCTTGGATTACACAGCAGAAGATTAAATTCCTCTTTAATATGTACATCAAACAAATTGGGAGAATTTGGAGAGGCGCCTCACATTCCTTCCAAGATAAGGTATCCCACACATGAAGGGGAGTCCTGAAAGCAAAAAATGGCTAGGGACAGCTGGATAAAATAGGGAAAAAAAATCCAAATAGGACCAATTCAGCTCACAAAATAATGGTATGCAGAAAAAATGGAATAAAGGGATGCAGACAAAATGATCAAGAGAAAAAAAAATGTTACTAAGGTGTTTAATCCTCCTTTCCCATCTTTAATTTAATTTTGTCATCCTAATTAGGAAAAAAAGTTAACATAATTCTTTTAAAGCAAAGGGACTTTCAGTGGCAACTCATTGCAAAATAGTAAGGTCAGTTGTGAGTACAGGGGAAGTAGCACTAAAATTAAATTACCTGCAATAAAGAGGAATCCAGATAAACTAATCTGTAATTCATTAAATATTCCTCCAGCATTTTTTAAAATTTTCTTTCAAACAGTGCAGAAGTAAATGCAGTACTCATCACATACACACCTCCCGTCAGAAACACTTCCTCCACAAGTTACTAAACTGTAAGAGCAGATTAATGAGACAGCTCTTCCAAGTTTGATTTGAGAAGTTTTTATACATTTTATACAAAACTTTAAAGCTAGAAGAAGTAGCCTCAAACAGTTGAATAGGAACTGAACTGTGCATGCATGCACAACTTTTTTAGATGGGATTTCCCTACTCAAGCAATTTGAGTGCTAAAATCACAAGACCAAAGCTACTGGTCTGGTATCAACTAAGGCTCATTCTAAATATCAGGGAGCTTGACTGAAGTCTTTATTTGCTTCCAACAGAGAAACCAGTTTTCTTTTTGTAAGACTCCCCAAATTTAAGTGTAAGCCTCGAGCCAGAAAAGCATACACTTGGGCTTAAAGTTAGGCTTTTGTGCACATTTAAAAGAAAAACAAAACAAAAAACCCCACAGTAACAAACAATATATCCCTAGCTGACGAAAATGTATGGTTTCCTAGAATTACTATATATATACATACGTCCTTAATCAACTTTTACAATTTAAGGCTACAACTAAAACTATTTAGAGTAAAACAAGGAACACCAGGAATAAATACAATGCCTTAGAAAGCTTGAATATACGCAGAAACTAAATCAAGAATGACTTTCAGTCTTATTCATGTATTATCCAGAAAAAATAATAAGGAAAAGTAAAAGAAAGCTTCTGGAACAGTGTGGATGTGCAGTCTCAAGTATTCTTTCAATGTATTTTCATTGGGGTTGATCAGAAAAACTCTCCTCTCTGTTCCCACTGCAAAACTTTTAGAGAAGTTACGTGATTTCCACTGGAGTAAGAACACATGCAGAACAAATTCCCAAATCAGCATTGCATTCTGAACAAATCACCTGCTTGGATACTGCCCTCTTTTCAAGTAAAACTTATCAAGAGTATTTTCTAAATTGTCCCTGTGCTGGAATAAAGTTTAGAATTCTAGTTTTTAAGTCGGACTGAGTTCTGCCAATAGAAAGGATATTTATTGAATACACAGTTCCAGTTCACCAATGATCTGAGCACAGGCAAATGGTGTAGGTATACAGGATCCTGCCCTAACACAGAGAATGTAATTTCTGAGGTTAATTTGAAATCACGTATTTATGACCTATACTTAAAATTCCAGGAAACTATATGTCAAAGATTTGTGTAAGTGAAAAACTGCTGAAAATAACTAATCAGACATTCTATATCAGACCTTTTAATGTGCTTATCTAAAGAGCTTCCAAGTATGTCTTAAGAAACAGGACAAGTGTAGCAGTGAAGCTTCCTTGCATTGAGATTTCGTAAGATTTTCTTTAAAGGAGCCTCACCAAGTAGTCAATGTACTGCACAAAGTGCTCTTGCTTCATCATTCCCAGCCCCACTCCCATTGTGCTGACAAAACTGTTTGTATTACCATGAAAAAAATTACATGAAGAAACTGAACTGCATGTTCCCCTGGGGGAAAAAAAAAGGTTCTTTTTCATCCAGACAAGACTGTATGGCTCTAGACATACAAACAACTGTGCCTCTGCAACTGAAGGGGTAACAAAGGACTAAGGGCTGCTTACAGCACTCTCAGTCACTCTGTTCTTTTCCTTTGAAGATACTCCGTATACCAAGTAATCATTGTGGAAGCTTAACATCTATATATATACACACACTACCTCTCATTAAATGGTTTAAACAAGTCTTTAGGATAAGTTCCACATAGCCCTTCTCAACTGAAAATACTCTGAGCCCCACAGCAGGAAAGGCAAGGAGAAAAAACACTTCCAACAATCTTCATACTGCAGAACAGTATCTTCAATGAAGGGAAAACAAAACATCAGAAAGTTTACAAGATTACACTTGAAGCATACCAGAGAGTAATACCCACAGACCCAAAGAACAGCCCTGGTGCCTATCATATGACCAACAGTTTATCAGACAGCTTAACCCACACAGGAGAAAGCCAAATGAACTCTCCTCTTACAACACTTTTAAACATTTTCAAAACTTGTCCAAGGTTTCAAGCAGACCCTCCCAGAAGGTAACACAGGTTTTACCAGTGGTTTAGAGCATGGATCACAAGTATGACAGACATGTTAATGTTGCTGTATTTACAATGCAGCATGCACAACAAAACATCTATGTAATAACTCGCATTATCCCTTTTCTCAATTTAATACTTTTTATTGAGTATATTTTCACTTATTAAAAAATGTTGATTCATAGCACTCAAAATATTGCACACATAGCATGTCTTGCACATAGAGCTATAGAATGTGTTTTTGAAAAACTTTTTTTAATAGCCCAATCAGTGTTTATTTGAATCCTGACGAAAAAGTGTGTCATTTCATGACAGTGACAAAGCTGAATAAGCATTCTCCTGGAGTAACAAGGAGGTAATGTAATAAAGTAAAATTAAGCAGTTGAATTTTTCTCATTGGATTAAAACTGAGAAACAAAGTTGTTTTTTTTTTCCTGATAGCCTACATGGTGTAGTAAAACAACAAAATATAATTTAACTAAAAGTTAATTCTGTACTCTGCTCTCATGAGATCCCACTTGGAGGACCACGCTAAGCTCTGGGGCCCCCAACATGAGAAGGACATGGCACTGTGGGAACAAGTCCAGAGGAGGGACAAGAAGATGATCAGAGGGCTGGAGCACCTCTCCTGTGAAGACAGCTGAGAGAATTGGGGTTGTTCATCCTGGAGAAGAGGCTCCAGAGAGACCTTTAAGCACCTTCCAGAGCTGGAGAAGGACTTTTTACAGGAGCAGGTACTGACAGGACAAGGGGCAATGGTTTCAAATGGAAAAAAGGCAGGTTTAGTTTTCAGTATTAGAAATTATTAAGTGAGGAGGTGGTGAAAGTAGAACAGGTTGGCCAGAGAAGCTGCGGCTGCCCCACCCCTGGAGTGTTCAAGGCCACAGTGAACAACCTGGTCTAGTGGAAGTTGCCCCTGCCTATGCAAGGGGGGGAGAACTAGATGATCTTTAAAGTCCTTTCCAACCCAAATTATTCTATGACAATTCAATATTTTTTCAACATTATTGCATGAGCATTTGCAAAAGTCAAGAAACAACACATTAGTACATTTTCAAATACTCAGATGAGTTTGCTATTAAGAGCAAAAACTAGATCAACAGAAGTTTAATCATTACATCAATATTTACTTAATTAGAAAAGGGATAGTGCATCTCTAACACTTATGTAGCCTTGAATAAATACAAACCCTGATAAAAAGAAAGCAGCATGCCAGATATCTCTGAAGACAGCGCCAATACTGCAAGAGGTGCTTGTACCGTAGCTCTGCACTGTTCCCTCCTGTGTGTTATCTGTGGTACTAGAGCCATCTCCTTCCCTATGTACTTCCAAATGTGCTGCTTTCCTTAATTTCCTTCATCAGAAGAGATTAAAATGGGAAGGTAGTTTTGTAAGTGCAATCTGCTAGTTCTATAATGTGTTCAGCAGTTTAAGCATGCAAAAACAAGCAAGATTTCAAAGTATTTTGCTAAAGCTTTGTCATATCTATTTAATAAACTCTTTAATAAAAAAATATGATACATTCATTATATACTTAAACACAACACACATTTTATTTCATCATCAGAAGCTTAGACCTACAAAAGTCACTGCTGCAGTGTTTCCCATTTTAATGGGACAATTCACTGCAGCAAACCACAGTCAGTGGAGTGCTTGAATTAAATCTTACATTTCCAAGAGTATCTCTTTTCACATACATTTGCCACAGATTATTAGCCAGATTTATAAAACTAAACTTGAAGTAATATAAACACTGTCACTCCACCACTCTTCAGATAACTGTTTTGAGACAAAATGTCAGATTTGATGCATTAAAATTCAAATAAAACTATGCCTAAATTAGTCAATGCATAAAAGTTAAAGAGCACCAATTAAGCACAATTTTGAAGTTTCAAATAAAAACAGAGCACCAATTTCTCATCTCTAGCAATGCACAGACTGTAAACCCCTACATTTTTTTTCATGCACATTCTCTATAGCAGTTTAACAATCCTAAATGAAAGTACTAAACACAGCCTATATAAGTCTTTAACTAAAGCACTTTAACACAGACTATACCTTCTTCTTTTACCCCCTGTGCTGGGAGGTGGCTTAGGAGTTCGTGTTGAAACAATCTGACAGTGCACAGTCCCAAGCAGCAACATGAGCCATATTGGCCCAATGACTTCAGTCAGAGGTATATTATGTGGGCTTTGGGCTGTATAGAATAGCACTACAGCAGCAACTGAAAAAGAAGGGAAATGAAGTTGAGTTTAATGTCTGAAATGGCCAACTCAGATGGCTTTTGTCAAAAACAAACCAGTCAAATGCAGACCTTTACCTGCATTTTAAGCCAACTCATGTAATTCTGAGAGAACAAAATTACTATTTTGCTGAAAAACAGCAGCAATTAAGGTCTAAACAGCTGACTACTTTCTTAGTACCCATCTTTTCTTTCACACTTGCGATATCATAGGTATTGCTCAAAAAATGGCTGAATGAAATAATTTGGAAAGTTTTATCTGTCATGAAACCACTTCAAATATGGTGAAACATCAGTAGGAGACAAAACCAAAAAGGAAATATCATCCTTAAAGCAGCCCAAATAAATTTAATTCTGTATCATGTGTTACAACAAAGCACAATCCAGTGAGTTTGATGAGACTTGAGACTAGAAATTCCTTACACAGCAGAATGCATTTCAACTCCATGTCCCAGCCAAGGGACAGAATTGCCCACATGGAAGGGCAGCCATGCATAAGTACAACCCTATAAATGTTCTATATGTACTTCTGTGCATCTTTTTTAGCAGTGAGGAAAGATCAAAAGACAAACCATGTAAACTATGGGGTAGCTACTTCAACTATGAAGTGACCAGGGCTCCAACTAGCACTTGCGGTTGGAAAAAGGGCCAGCTTCCAATTCCATGGCCAACTGTTAGTTTAGTAACCCTATAGCCACTTTTCATATACAGCCAAGAGCCAAGCTCCTGCACCCAGAGCCCAAACACTCAGCAACACCTTTACAGGCTCCAGGTCAACCTGAACACATCCAGCAAGCATGAAGCAGGAGGAAAAGGCAACCCCTCTCCTCT
This sequence comes from Pyrgilauda ruficollis, assembly GCF_017590135.1. Lineage (NCBI taxonomy): Eukaryota > Metazoa > Chordata > Aves > Passeriformes > Passeridae > Pyrgilauda > Pyrgilauda ruficollis. The sequence goes on along the minus strand of NW_024524711.1, from coordinate 5,260,410 downwards.
CTGCTTACTCTGTCCTTGCTCTGCCTTGAAGAGCTGTGATGCATAACTCAGCTGAGAGAAACTAACAAGACAAAAAAAAAAAAAAAAAAAAACCACCACCCACAGAAACTCAAAAAAAAAAAAAAAAAAAAAAAAAAAAAAAAAAACAAACCACCCACAGAAACTTCAAGAAACAATTCAGAAACAGAACTGGGAAATAATTCTCTGTGCCTCACATCCACACATCCCATGACAACTTGGTTTTGTTTGTGTACTGCTGAGAAGTGAAAGTCCCGTAATTTAGACCTATTCCTAGCACAAAATACAAGTTCAACAGCTGTCACCAGTTCTCTACTGAAATTGACTGAAAAAAATGCAGCCACATACAAAGTGTGCCACATTCAAACATCTAAAATAAATCCCATGAAGCAACAACTAACACAGAAGATAACCTGGATGTGATGTTCTCCACTTAAAAGAGGTTTGATCTGTTTTTCATTAATCTTTAGCAAGGTAACCAGCATTAGCAACATGATGAACATACAAAACAATGGAATTATTTTTGATTGTGGAAAAACTATTTCTAATTTCTCCTCTTTTTCCTAACTTAAAGAACAAAAGTTTTGCATGGCAATATCCTTTATTACTATAAGTGAACTACATTTCTGCTGCATAACGTTGCTCAAAGACCACATGCATCAATGAGAAATCCAACTTATTAAAAATCAATAAAATAGGTACAGACAGCAAAAGATAATGTTATCTCTTTCTAAATGAGCTTATCTGAGTTCCTCACACATACACTTAGCTCCATGAGGTATAAAATGTAAAGAAGGAGCTGATTTTGGCTCCTATCATACAATTTGGATAAACACATACCTCCATGTGAAATGTTCTGCAGGAGTAGGCCTACATGAAATAATTTTAAAATTCACTACTTCTACTTAAAAAACATTCAGTAAAGCAGAGATGTCTAGAAGAAACATCTTCCAGAAGACAAAAATCTGCAGATTGCAGATTCCTACCACAATGTTTCACACAGATTTAGAAAAATATTACCCATCTGATCTTTTTAAAGTATGATAGGAGGGAAATACAAGAATTTATTTCTGCAGAGCGTGACAATACATTCTAGATCAGGTTATGCAATAATTGCTCCTACCAACAGCTAGGCAGAATTGCTTGGAACAGGATTTCTTACAGCACTTTTAATTATTTCTTTATCTATTTCAGTATTTTGACCTGCGCTTTTCTAAAATACAGTGGCTTATTTTGTAAAACAGACACAAATGAAATAGTATCACATTGAACAAAAAGCTGCCTCAGAGAAAGCAACCTTACACTTCAAAGTCCTACAAGCATTTATTTTTAAAGCATTTAAAGTTCGGAAATATTTTTAATAACAAATTTAAAAATGCATACATATATATTTATATATCTCACCACCACAATAAACAACCATTACATCACTATTAAAGTTTCTTGCTTTATACTTAAGAAATACACAATAAATAAGTTTGCAGTTCATTTTCCCCTTAGAATATGAAAACATTTTAAGTTAAAATGAGGTATTACTATATACTAGATAGATAAGGAAGCAGAAGAAAAAAGTTTTACTGCTATCTTAAGTCACTGGCCTGTTCCATGACCTTGAGCATAAAACACTTCTCTGTAATTCTCTTATCACACATTGTGCTAATCACTTTACGCTAAAGGAAACCAGTGCAAATAAAACCTGGAGTTTAAATCTACAGCCAAAGAAAATGTTTTTTCTGTAGATTTACATAAATGCTAGCAAGTACCCTGGTGAAGTAAATCAGTTTTAAAGCAGTAATTCCAAGCAATACAATTCATAAATCTATAGAAAATACTTTAGTTAAATTATTTAATTATGAACACATACAAACGAAATATAGTCAGACCATTTTACAACAATGTCAGTGAGAATCTGTCATCATGACAGAAAATCCAATCTTCAATACAAAATCCAGATTCAGGGCAGAAATATGGCCACTGGAATTTGAGGTGGTTTATTTTTAATCTTCCATCATGGATTCTTGACATTTTGGTGCTGCCTTACCAATCCTGTACAAAATTAACAACTGAGCATACTTTCTGAGCAAAATATAAGCAAAACTTTTATTTAAGTGCTTGGGGGGGTTGTTTTAAATAGTTCCCAATAAGTAAATATCTCCATTTAATTTCACTTACATTTTTAAGTATTTTAATTTATTTCAAAAATTATCAAAAAATCTGCAGCTAATTCTGCACAGTTTTTATAGCAAGTATTTCAAATAGTTGCATTATAGTGTAATATGGAATACTATTCATTATTTCCTGCTATTTTTTAAGTCACAGAAATACTTTGTCACATTACAGATCATGTGGATTAGGGAAATGATGCATTCCATCCACAGCTTAGTAAAAAAGAGACCCTAAGAAATCTGAGAGGAAAAAGGCTAGCTATAAGAAAGCTCTGTAATTAATGTCCTAAAAACTTGCACTCAGAATCACTACTTTTCTACTTGTAGGGTCTTACAAATGCACCACAAATTAAGTGTGAATATATATATTTTTTTAAATTAATTTACAAATAGGAACTTTAAAAAATTACTGCAATGGTGTTTCTCAGAATAAGACACCCATGAACATGGTAACAAACCAACCACAACTTACGTATTTTACTACCTATGTTACTATAAAAAAGATTTAAATTCTTAACACTATAGGATCTCTTACCATAGCACAGACAAATTAGGAATCTTTCTCAGAAATGGGGATAAGAAAAAATTTTCATAGAAGGCCACATGAATATTTGTCAGTACTGCAGGTCTTGGGGCACTGGCATGGTGAGATTAATTTTATACTTGCTAATAACATCACCACACAAGAGGCACTGCCTTTTTTTTTTTAACTCCATATATTGTTCCAATTAAAACTTCCAAATGATACAATGATTCACAACTGAGACGACAGATGGTGAATTTGAAAAAGTAATATTGCATGTTAATTGGATTTCAGTGGAAAATTCATTAGTCATTTAGCTTCTCAGGGTACTTATATTGCTCCCAACTTTCATTAACCTTCTGTTCCATATCTGTTGTACAAACTTCTGAAACACTTAATTCTTTTGGTGACTTTCATACTGATAGATACTGACTCACTCCATTACATTCTTCCCTTTCTAATTTTCCTCTTATATGTCACGTATATTTAAGAGACTCACAAAGTCAGATTGCTAGAACTAAATATCCCAAAAGCTGTGAACTGACTCCTGTTTGTTAACAGCTGTCCTGAAAACCTGAATTATATACAGATATGACAAACTAACCTGTGCCAAATGCTGAAGAAAGCCTGTGAGGAGAGTGTTAGATTTTTCATTACACAACCTTTATATATGTAAAAATGTTAACCAAGAGACATATGCTTGGGACTGTGTCATTCCAATATTTTATGAAAATACTGGAATAGACCTTAGCAGCATGAAGTAAACTAAGCAGCCCACTGCATCTTCCAGTGGTTAAAATAAGGCATTCAGTTGAAGCTGATGCTGTAAACCAACTCTACCTTGGAGAAGGTAAAGAACAAGCAGCCAGAAAAAAATGACCCTTGATGTCACTTGGAGCCACCACCTGTAGAAGAATGGAAAGAAAACAACTCTCACGATTCCTTTGCGGGTCAAAGATGTCCAAGGACTTTCAGGTTTTGCTTTAGCAAAAGCAGATCCTTCAAAAAAAAGGAAAAAAAATTGAATTCATTTCATCATTATGGCTAACAGAAACCAAAGTTGTTCAACCCAAGGACTTTCAGGTTTTGCTTTAGCAAAAGCAGATCCTTCAAAAAAAAGAAAAAAAATTTAATTCATTTCATCATTATGGCTAATAGAAACCAAAGTTGTTCAATAGCAGAGTAGTTAAGACAGTGAAATGGTGGAAGTGCAAGATTTATTCAAATAATTATGTTTAATAACTGCTCCTTTAAATAATTATCTCCTCAATCCAAATATGGCATAAATTGTTGAGGCCCTCTTGACTGCCATTATCAGGAACTTCTACAAATACCTGTAATTTCAGAATGTTTGAATAACAAAACATTGCCATGTCAAAATTATTCTAACATGAATTATTAAAAATTGTTCTGTTTCATAGAGGTATCAGAAACTTTATGAGAAAATCTCATGAAAACTCTACATGCCTGTGGCAGGCACAGCAGAGTCCTTTCCCAACACAGAAAAGGGATCTAAAATACCAACATCTGTAAATTGCACCAGCCATGTCACTGAGGAAAATTGAATGAGGTTGGGAAGCACTGAAGTGAATCTGTCCAGCTGAGGACTAGCCCCAGGAGCAGGGAAGCCACCCAAAGAATAATTTATCTTTGTGTCTCCCTCTATACCATTTTTTATCTCTCTCATTCAAATGTCCTTTCTCTCCCATATCTCTCCTTTTCTTTTTCTTCCCAGCCAGAAAACTCTGTAAAATTTACTTAATGGGGATGTGACTTAAATTATGCTAAGTTATTGACTGAAAGGCTAACTTCTGCATGCTGCTACACCATCCCCATCTCATTTACAAGCAGCACTGGCACTAGTGAGCTCTGTGCTACACAGGTAAAACACTGCCAGCTCTGAAACTACTTTAATGCCAACTTAGACATCCATGCAGTCATTTAAATGCTATTCTTGTACACCACTGCACTGAAAAGGTCTAACACTGTTTCTTAGTTTCTTGTAAGTTCAAATGTTATTTGATTTTGTTTCCTTCTCTCACATTCCCATTTTTAAAAAACTGTTAGGTGATGTGAGAACAGCGATCTGCACAACCACAGAGCAGATCAAAGAGAAAATGGGAGGAAGTAGCCCAAATAATACTTTGCAGGGTCCTTCCAGGGTTCTCCTCACAGACCCATCCCTGGAACCATCAGTCCAGCTCAGGCTCATCTCCATGAGGCCAGAGCAGGAGAGAGGGAGAAAAGCAGGTGGGAATCCAAACCACGCCATGAACACCATGACCAGGTGTGAACCCTCGCCAGGCACCGCTGGGAGCAGCTCTCCAAGTCATCTTCCAGAGGAAAAGGGACGCTGCCTGAGGGATGGGACTCACTGTGGGATGCCGAGGAAAAGGAGCTCAGATGGCACAGCACTTGTAGGGCACTTAGGGAAGAATCCAGGGGTGGGGGAAAGAAAGGGTTCGGGCAATTTAGGGAGGAACAAGTGCTGTGAAGTTGAGGGGTAAGGGGGTAAAAAGGACTGGTCACACAAACAGCCACTGCCCAGAGCGCTGCTGGTCTGGCCATGCCACAGGGCTGCTCAGCACAGCCTGGACTCACTTCTGCCTGGGCTCTCCAGGGCCAGGGGCCATCTGCTCGTGTCCAAGGACACTGACACGGGGCTGAGACACGGGGCTCAGTGCCAGCACTGGCCGTCAACGCCAGAGCAGGGGGGAACTGTGTGGCCGTGGCGTGGCCGTGGTGCCGGCAGCCCCAGCAAGTGCGGCACAGCCAGCCAGCCTGGCAAGGCCGGAGCTCCCATCAGGAGGCGAGCCTCCAGGGACAGAGGGGGCGAGCCTCCAGGGACAGAGGGGGCGAGCCTCCAGGGACAATGGGGGTGAGGCCCCAGGGACAATGGGGGTGCACAACCTTTATATATGTAAGTGAGGCGCCAAGGACAGAGGGGGTGAGGCCCCAAGGACAGAGAGCGTGAGGCTCCAGGGACAAAAGGGGTTGAGGTCCCAGGGACACGGGGGGCGAGCAGGCCTCTGGAGGCCCAGGCTGGCTGTGAGGGTGCCCTACGTGCACCACCCGGCTTCCTGCAGTGGATGCAGGAGATTGTGCTGGCTGCTGGGCTTATGGATAAAAACACTAAATAATGTTTCCGTAGCCTTCACAAGGCAAAAGGGAAATTACATACAGATAAGAATAAATTAAGACTAAATAAAGATTTTTCTAATAGTCTCATATCATCAGACCTTCTGTTGCCATGTTGTTATTTAAAACAGGCAAGAAACAATCAAGGCCTATATGTTTTTACCCTCCAGAAACTTCAACATAACATTCCCTCCATCAGAAGACTTAAAAGAAGTCTAAATGCATGGCAGTAGGAGACTTTTAAACAAGACAAGTGCACAAGTTTCTTTCTTTGTTTTTCAAAATCCAGATCTATACAACAAAATTTAAATTAAATTCTTAACATTTCAATTCAATCTTAATATCATTATTTAACAATGTTTTCTATCCATCTGCTTTAGGGAAGAGTTATGTAGGGTTGGCTGTGTTTTGTTTCATTTGGGGTTATTTTAAATTCACTTTTGTTATCAGACATAGGATGGCTGTTATTTTAATACTGACAAATTCAGCTTTTTCTAGCTCAGACCGTACCTCTTACAAGATCAACATCTATGAGGTCTGGTTTCACATGTCCTGTTTTCTTTGGTTTGTTTCTCAAACCCTGCAATAGATAAATACTATCAAAATAATTTCATGCAGATGACAGACATTACAAAAGACAAAAATATCTATGTGGTCAGTAATTGTATTTAACCTATACTGCTACTGAAAACTCAGACAAACATGTCAACTTCATAGATTTAAAGCACTATAAATTAAGCATTCCAAATAAAAATGCACTATGGATGCCTTTTACACACTTTACAATCTATATAAAACCCAACCAGTTACTGACCCACCAGGCTATTTTTCAAACAGGCACTGAGCACTCATGGCTTTGCATTATGCAGACAATGTATGCACACACTTGCAAGAATTAGTAATACATGTCTATTAGCTTTTCAGAATTTTTGCAACAAATTACATTCTTGAATCTCTTTTCTCCTTAGATGTCCAACTCAACTTCACAAAACGCTTACACTGCAACTCCTTAATTCCAAACCCAGATACCAAATCACATTGCAATGCAGGAGACACTAATCAGCAAGCTCTCAGAAATCCAAATTCTAGGAAAGTATTGAATTTTTCCTCAGTTCTGAATATAGATTAGCCAATTAAAAGGAAGGGGAAAATCCCACACAACAGGAATGCAGCAGGAAGAAAAGCAAGCTTATTTTTTTCTTTTAGAAGCAGCATCTTCCATCACAGAAGACCCAAACCCACTGGCAAAGCTTTCGAGTTTGTTTTTAATGCTACAATGTGATGCTGTACTCTCAAGTCTCAGAGACAGCTGTGAGTTTATTCTGCTCTCCTTAGCTTAAATTCTTGGTCACAACAGACAGTAAGGAAATCACAGCATACAATTCATACAGAGTAAAATAAAATGTTTCAAAAAAATATTTAGGATATCAATGAAATTATTACGAAAACCATTTAACTGTTCTCATCCAAAAAGCATTTAAATTGGTGAACTGTACATTTCTACCATTGCTAAGGCTTATCCATGTGCAAAACCTCCACTAAAACAGAAACATTAGGTATAAATGAAAGCATATAAATAAAATTATTGTCAATGAGAAACAGATCAGTGAAATCTGGTAGTGTGAATCTTTGTAAGAATAATATCAAGCAAAATGTTCAACTGAATGCAAATCAAAATATTTCTTACATCTAAATTAAACTGGATTTTTTTTCATGTACAAATAAAGATAAAAAAATCAAACTGAAACAAGCTAGATGTGTAGTCGTTACCTAATGTGTCTATTAGAAAAATGAGTTTACTTGAAACAAAAAAAAAATTAATATACAACTGAATCATGAACAGGACAAAATGTGCTCTGAGGATGACAAATAGAGACAACCAATTGTATTTTTAATGCAAGCACTACAAAGACCTTATAATGCAAGTTTTTTACAGAACTGCAGTCCTAAAACTGCAGTAATTTTATGTGGAATGAGAAAAGAAGCCCATAATTAGAATTGGAAATTATCAAAATTCTAGAATCAGCTACAGATTCTTGTGAATCTTGCCTAAGTGAGCCACTCCATTTCATAAAGAAAACTGAAGCTTAAAAAGAAAATGCTGAATGGTATAGTCATTTTCAAATGTATTAGTGCTTATGGACCACAAGATCTCTCTTGAAAGTCTAAATAAAGATGTGCCTCTTGAAAGAAATAATCTCCTAGAAATACATGCTCAATCTTAGGAAAAATTTGCCATTGTGGCTCAAATTATGTTTTCATTTAAAGAAAGAATTCTGAAAAAACAAGATCAAGAGTACAACTTGATGTGACCTTCAGAGGAAAAGGAATGGTGACTCATTCTTTAAAAATTCCATTGGTCAAACAGTGCTTTCAGCATCTATGGATTTCACTGAGCTGGCTCCTGAACTGTTTGCCACACACAGTAGAAGCATTCAATTTATTCAGATGAAATTTCTATGCTTTCTTAATACATCACAAATCTCTAACATACATGGAAAACAGCAGTTTCAGACTGGGGTTATTTTAAAAAAATATTCAGTGTTTCATAATGCTCAGACCCCTCCAGTTAGTTCATATAATTTCTATTCAGCACCAAACACTTTTCAGGTAAGCATTAGCAAAAGAAGGTTTAAATAAGAATACTTAAAAATTATTGTTATTACTGTAAAAACTCTTTTACACAAATTTTAAAATTAATCTTAATAGATCCTATTACAGTTATAACTAAATTATAAATGTGTAGTAAGATAAATGAATTTTCTATTACAATACATGAAGTTTTCAGATTTTTAGTGACATTAATTTATAAATCATTACAAAATTATTCCTAAATTTATAATGTCAAAGTGCTGTAAGAGCTTTGAGATTAAAGCACTAATGTGCAATACCTGATCTTAGGCATGTGCCTTGGTGTTACCCAAACTGCACTTCATTCAGTCAACCCAAACTCAGGCACCACCAGTAATTTGTTAGTTACTGGACTCCTGAGCCAAACAAGATGCTGTTTGCAGTCAGCATTTTTTTGCAGTATTTGCAGTAACTATTTGAGTAACATGCAATTACACAGCAGTTAATTAACGAACTCCTGTCGTAGCTGTGACGGGCTTTCATGGCCACGGGAAGGACCCTTCAGGCAGCCCCAGGCTCAGCTGTGCTGCTGAAATACCATGGGGTGCAACTTAATGTGTGTATTTCTGTACAAAAACTCTGTAGCTCAGGTCAGGAACAGTTCCCACAGAAGGCAAGCAAGCCCCCCCAGCACAGTTTTGTTTAAGTACTGTGGAGTGAAAAAACCCATCCCCGAGGAAACTGAAGCAATGTACATTTTACTGATGTTAACTAATAGCAACACCTTGAAACTCATGCAGAAATAGCACAATACTTCCATGCAGTGTTGGAGGAGAAAAAAAACCCATTAATTGCAAGAAAATATTGACTAAATTATTCAATAGAACTAGTACCTATAGGAGGGATTCCTTTATCTCCAAAGCGATTTAGCAATGTGGCAGACACTGATGGTACTGTTAGTTAAACCAAAATGCACAGAACACTGTTAAACTGCTTGTTCAGAGAAACAAAGCCTGAGGTACTTACCAGTCTAATAAACTGTACAAAACAATGACAGCATCATAAAGGAGGGAAAGTAAACTGCAGGTATAAGGTAACTAACTGAAAGCAAAGAGAGCTCAGATAACTGACATTAGAATTCATCACCAAGAAAAGTGAAAGACAGAGGTATTAACACAAGTAAGCCCTATCTTAAGATAAATTAAAAGAAAAAAAGTACTGAGATACAGAAAGATGCATCACACTAAATGGTGCAAAGTTATTAATTATGTAAAATAAATAGAGCATAGTAGAGTAGTTACATTTGGTTACACTCCAGAAGTCTAATTTTTCTTTATCTGTATTAAATACCACCACATACAATGTAGATTACTTCAGCATACAGAACCACACAAAAAAAAAAAGCTGCATTATTACCTTTATTTCTCTTTGCTCTACTGATTTTTCCCATATTTGTTGATCATATGCTCCAATCTAAAAAGAAAAAAAATGTATCTACATTAGGATTTAAAAGATACTGATCAAACAAAATCAAATCAACCTTCAACAAGAGAAGCATGAAGCCAGCATGTTATTTCCTTGGGGAGTGTACAAAGAAATTTATATCTTCTCCATTCCATCTTGGCTGGACAGGATCAAGCTAATCTGTAACTGAACTGTGACAGAGGGGAGAGCTGAGCCTCACACAGCCCCAGCCTCATCCCAGGACTCGTGCAAGCCTGAGCACTGGGAAGACCACGCTCCCTCCCAGCCCAGGTCAGGACTGCAGCCTCCATATGAGAGAGAGCAGAACTATGGCAGCTACACTAAGATAACTTCAAAAGAAATATGCACATCTAGTTGAACCCATACCCTTAATTTATTTTTTTAAACCATCTATAATTCTCATTCCAATCCACCCACTTTTAAAGCCAGATGGTCTTAGCTTTATCTCTTAACAGAGCACAGCAACCAGATATATGGTCAGGCTGGTAATCAACCAGCTTATAGCCCAGGGGGAACCCAATGCATATCAAGAAACAGCACTTTTCCCCATTGACTGTCAGATATTTACAGGAAGGGCAACCTGAAACTTCAGAATTTAAGATGGTGACAAGAACAAGTCAATATAGGAGACAACATATTCAAGTCTTGTAAGAAATTATCAAAGACCATCAGATTGCTTTGAACTCTAAACAAAGAGTATTTCTAGGTAATAATGTCTTTTACTATGGCAATTTTAAAGCCTTGCCATCCCAGCTGTTCTACCTAGACACATAAATCTTGTGTATCTGGGGATTGATTCACATCACACACTCTGAGCAGTTAAGTGTAAGATCACATTAATGTCATAAGAGAGAGACAGATGCAGCTCCTGAGACTCAAAAGTTCCTTTTCCAGCCTGCAGAGGTGACAAGCAGCTCAGTCAGACACCTGACAGAGAGGAGAGAGGAACAACTCCCATCACCTGTGCAAACCTGCACAAATTCAATCTTACTGCAAGAGTGTGACTCCTCCTTCCAGCTCACAACTGCAGCAGACCTAAGAGACCCAAGCACAAGTGCACACACCTTGTACCAGAAAACATTAGCATTTCAGCCTTCAGCATTAATTTTTATGTTATAAAAGAAAGAAAGAAAAAGTCGTTCTTTAATTAAAAAGGATCTTTTAGCCAAGGATCAACAAAAAATACTCAGGGAAACCAACACACACCTATATAAACAAAATAATCTAAAGGCATCTTCTGTGCCTCTAAACCTGACCAATTAGTGGAAAAAAATAAACATAAAAAATCTAATTTAGAGTAGTAAATTCCAAAACATATCTAAGATTGAAAGTAAGAACAGCAAGCTGAATTACTCTTTCCCAAATTTAAATAATATTTCCCATTCATAAGAGCTAAACAATTTCTATAGTTTGCTACTTTAAAACTTTTCAGAAGAAGCAATCTACTGGCCTTTTGTAAAGTAAATACTTTACAGCTTGCATTTGGAAAAAAAAAGAAACTGTGGAAAATAACTAGGGAGTCAGGCATAGTAGTGGGCAGAATTAAGCACTTACGACAATTAAAGTAATTAAACCAAAGGAAGTTTAACAGCTAACTCCACCTGGATAACAGCCAGCAATTAAAAAGTCAATATATTGAATAACCACTCCACCCAGGCATTTATAGCTAATTGTTCTGGCTATTCCCCTAAATACATTTCAAATGAAATTTCAGGCCTTTCTGGATTTCATTAAATTTGCTAAGAAGAGCCCTGAGTAAAATTTTTGTGCTGCGTAACATTGTGCCCTCCCCTCCCCACTTCCAAAAAAATTTCTTTCTACAAGGACAGGAGGGGGATGCAAGTCTGTGTCCCTCTCTGTTACGCAACAACCTAATGAGGAAGGAAGCCTTTGTGCCAATAAAGCTGCAAAGCAAACTCCATTCATAATTCCATTCATAGCTGAAACTAGTATAGAGTTGAAAGTCATTAAAACAGTGTTGTTCTTTTAGACAAATACCTGACCATTTGTTAAAGGAATTCTAAGAAACAGACCCCAGAAGATACCTGACACAAGGAAGTCGACTGATTTAAAATCTTCATTATATTTTCCTACAAATATTTCTTTTCCCTCTTTAGGTAGCACCTTCAATCTCCACAAATAAGACAAGAAGCGAGGATTCTGCCATTCACTTTTAACACTTCCCTATAAAGAAATTAGTCCATCAGGATGTAAAATAAGAGATCCAGAACTACTTTAAAGGACAGGGTCCTTTACAACTGTTTTGCTGGAGAAGTGGACTGGATCTGTCCAACCACCCCTGATCAACTTTAGTTATTGCCATCTGAGCACAGGACTGTTCAGCAAGGCATGCTGTGGGAACTGAAAGGAGTGGAAGAGAGAATTACAGACAGCAAGTAACACGACAGTTTCTCACATGGTTTTTGTTGTTGTTTGGGGTTTCTTTTTTAATCTAGTTCCTATCACCTCTTTGTGTTTTAACAAAGTTTAAGCAGGTATGTGTGCGACTCAACACATCAAATTCCAACCTGATACTCAACCTCCCTTCTCACCATCTGCATAAGCATCCCTCTAAACTTCTCTTCCAAATGTATCAGATGAAAATACATTAAAACAAAGGCAACATTAAAAAGTAAAATACTGGATACTGGCACACTTCATTTCCCACATTAAACAAAAATAGGAAGAACTAGTGTTACTCAAACAAAGCAAGTAAAAACCACAGGCATTAATTTTTTTTCTCTTCCTTACGTCAGAAAAGCAGATTTAGAGTTTGTGAAATGTGTCCTGTGGAATTCATTGTAAGGGACATTTTTATTTACAACAAACTAAATTATAACATATAATGATTACCAGAGATGCTAGACATGTGTATGAATTAAAATCAACATAATTTGTGAATGAATTGAAGAAGGTAAGTTAATACTAGCAAACCTTCCTAGTTTTAAATTATTGAGTGCACCAGCGAATTTCAGCTTCAAAGAGTTTGGATTTACAAGTATTTGCATTTGAATTCTGTTTTATGTTAAATCTGATGTAAATCTAAAACAAATATAGGCTCTTGGCTATTCATGTATTTCCTTACAACTGTACATACCTGCAGGACATGGAAAAGAAGCCTAGCACCTAGTCTAGCACCAAAGAAATTCAGCTCTAAAGGCAAGTAAAGGGAAGGAATAACCTTCCAGAGATAAGATCAGGTTGGAACCTGTATAATTTAAATATACACAAAACTTGATCAAAGCAAGGTCTCCCTCAATAAGCAGCTGTCCCAGGGCTCCTCCCAAGCCAGGCTTCAGGCTCCCTTGGCTGGAGCTATTCTGCCAACAGGAATGCCCTGAGCAACTCCAGCACCCATTTACTCACACCCACTGTGCCTGGAGCCTTATCCCTCACAGCTGCAAATTCTGCACCAGCCTTGGGAGAAAATTTAAAGTACAAAACACAGGAGTCAAAAAAGGTCCCATTTTTAAGTACACAACTGTAAGAAACGCTTCTAAAATCTCTTCAAGACTTAGCACAAGACTCTGTGTAACAGCTCATCACTGATACTTTCAATCCATCAGTCTACCCTACAACTGGCAATAAACTTCTCTTAAAGCAAACTATAAAACACAATATCCCAATTTTATATTGACTTCACACAGAAATTTATTCTAATTTAATTTATGAAACACCTAATCCAAACTTGTATTCTATAGCATTTGTTATTATTTGTTAAAACTTGGCAGAAAATAAATTAACAAAAAGTTAGAAAACAAGCCTATTGACTCATTTTGAAATGTAACTTTCATCACCAAACACCAACACAACCTTGTTATAGCAAACTTGTCAGTAATATGCTACAGATATTAAAATTGTGGTATAACCTACCTGTAGCTGAAGTAGCTAAAGTAGTAGATGTTATTTTATATGCAGTTTAAATCATGCATCCCAGACCTCCTCAATGCCAAGATTTTATCCAGTCTATCCAACTCAGCTACCTCTAAAATTCTGAAGATCCCACACCTCAATAAATACCAAGTAAAGAAGGTAAGAGGGATTCTGTTCATTTATGCATTTGCAGAATTAGCAACCATTCTTCAAGCAACTATAAAAATTTTCAGAAAATAAGGAATTAAATGCAACTGAAAACTGCAGCCACTCTTTCACAATAGAGAAGCAGGTGTTTAACATCCTAAATTAACAGGTTATAATAAACTTTTAAATAGGTTTTCTTTGAAAAAAAAAATTTCCTCACAAGTAATCATTTAAAAAAAAATCTAACTTGTATGTGACTTGGCATGGATAATTAAAATTGCACATTTGGTAAACTCAATAAAGCCAGCTCTTTACTGAAAGATTAAATAAATTTGAGATCCTTTTTAAGTGCAGACTCCTCATAAAATTTTTTGGGTTTAAAATATACGTGCATCTCTTGCAAGTATCTAAAATAACTGCACTTATTCTTTCCCAATAAAATACCTCAGGAAGCATTTGATCTTCATACATGTGAAATTTGGCACCTGTACAGTTTGGCTGTTTAACAGCAATAGCAATTAGCTTAAGTAAACAGTTAAGCTATTAAAAACACAGCAATATTTAGTTCAAAGCACAGTGGAAAGGGCTTTAGCACTGCTCAGTGTTTATTCCTGGTGCCTTTCTCATAACAGGCCACGCGTGCATCAAGATTGAATTTGAGCTTTGTGAATGACACTGATATTCACTTTAAGCTAATGTAGTGATGCTATCAACCTGTAGCCCAATACTTGCAAGGCCCTTCTGATTCTAATGGAATTGATCAATATTTCATGAGGCATTTATAATTTATGACCATGCAGACTAGCAAAGATTATAATCCTAAGAATACATAGTATTTCCTCTTGGATCTTAAAACTTTAATGTTTATCAATAATGCAACTTGTGTGCTAAACTTTGCTCTTTAAAACCTCTAAACACTTTTACAAGCCACATCACAATAGTATTACAAATCCAGAATATGTAAGATCTAGAGTTCGGTAAATAAATAACGAAGTTGCTTCCTGGGAGTGTCTGACACCTTATTAAAATATTTTGTGCTAAAATATTAGTTAATATGCTTTATTAACTTCTACAGTCCAACATAATTAAAATAACTGCATGATTTTCTGTATCAATTTTAGTATTAAGATAACCACATAAAAATAATTTCTATATGGGCAATATTATTAATTTTTACCGTATGTCTCATTTTCTCAAAACTCAGAACAGGATTATTAAAAGTTATTTTAAACTCCAGTTTGTTCTTGCATGAACTGATCCCCACTGCAGTAAAGGTAATACTCTAGTAGCTCAGCAGTATAATTATCTCTGTTGGAGTAGATTTCTAGTCTTGGGATTGGGATTTTTCTAGATATTTTTCATTTTCAAGGGTGGTAGGTTTTTTCAATTTTGTTTATGGTGGATATGTGGGCTGGACAAGCTAAACTAAGACAAACTTAGCCGATAAAATATAGATAAAAATCACTATTGGACAGTTGTACACTGTCTGTTAACATCAAAGAGTTCAGTAACTTTTAGTCAAATGGAGAAGGAGAGTGAAGAGATTAAGGTTCTGTATCCTAAGGTGCAGAGCTTTGAATTTGTAACTGCTGAATCATTACTTTTGATTTTAAATATCCTAATACATCTCCCTTCTTCTTTTTTGGTGCCAGAGGAAGAGCTGATACCAGCTATTTAGAGTAAAATTAAGCAAGCAATTCAAACTTCAATAAGAGTTATTTATTATTAACTATTTGAATTGCCAACTAATGACCCACTTAAATTCTGCCAATAACTGCAACAGCACTGTATTTACAGCCATTTCACTGAACAATAATTGTACTAAGACTTACTTTAGAGATACAATCCCTTTCAGAGTCCAATAATAGCTAATTAAACATTTATCAACTACATATTAATGTTTTTATCTGAATTATTCTTTACAGATTAATTCTTCTCAAGATCTGTCAGCCATACTTATTTATTGCCCTGAGTAATAGTTTACAAATTTTAAGATATCTACATAAACCACAAAACATCTATGTTCATCACGCAATTAAACATAAACTATATACAGAAGAACAGTTAGAAACCAGTTGCAGGTTAAACTAAATGAGAGTAGAGGAATAACCAACGGTAGACACAGCATCCATTGGTGTTGTCTGAGGTGAGCTGGCCAAGAGCAATTCCTTTCCTGGGTCCATGGAATAACCAAAGGTAGACACAGCATCCATTGGTGTTGTCTGAGGTGAGCTGGCCAAGAGCAATTCCTTTCCTGGGTCCATGGAATAACCAAAGGTAGACACAGCATCCATTGGTGTTGTCTGAGGTGAGCTGGCCAAGAGCAATTCCTTTCCTGGGTCCATGGAATAACCAAAGGTAGACACAGCATCCATTGGTGTTGTCTGAGGTGAGCTGGCCAAGAGCAATTCCTTTCCTGGGTCCATGGCTACACTTCTGCTAACAATGCCCAGCTGCTCTCCAAGGGTTAAGGATTTGACTCTGAAACTTTTTTTTTTTAATGATAACGTAGTTGTACAAAACAAAACAGCCTCAAGATGTAACTGGGAAAAGAAAACCACTCTGACAGGCTCATTGTTCAATATAATTCCCTGAAGACCTCTGAAAATCTAGCAAACTTTACTGGTGTTGCAACTAGAATAGCATTGCCCTGATGTCCCTGATCATTTCCACTTCCCATAGCATGCTTTCCTTGTTGCCCCTGCCTTTGTCTGGGTGGCTAAAATATCAACCAGTTTACACAGGAAGAAAAAAGAAAATGTTAGCTATAATTTCACAAGGCCTAATTAAGCAATTTAAGAATCAGAGAACCCTTTCTAAGCCAGAGGGATTTCATCTCATTGCTCCCCTGCCATTCTTCACACAGGAAGAAAAAAGAAAATGTTAGCTATAATTTCACAAGGCCTAATTAAGCAATTTAAGAATCAGAGAACCCTTTCTAAAGACAGAGGGATTTCATCTCGTTGCTCCCCTGCCATTTGATAGGTTCATCTCCTTGTAGACTCGCAGTCTCAGTTTTAGCTGGATGAGTTTCCTGACCAAATTCACTCAATAAATGTATGTAAGTCTTTGGGAAGGCAAAGCAGGCATGGGAGCCTACAGGCAGGCAAAATGCAAGCCTGCTTTGTTCAGCCACAGCCCCTTCTGGAGTTCTCTTTTGCACCAGATTCAGAAACCAGAGTTTTGCCTCACCAAAAAACAAGGCACTGAAGGTAAATCCCCACTAGGTCAGGCAACTACTTGAGTACCAAATGTGGAAGGAAACTACCTGAACATACATTTTCTTCCTCCATGCTCTGATAAATGCCAGCTCCAACACTTGTCAAGTTTCAGCACTTAAAAGTCAGATGTTTCTAAATCAATGCAGTTTCAGCATCCCAAGTTTTAGGTAAAATAGCCATACTGCTTGTTCATTTGGCTAAACCTGCCTTTGGTGCCAGGGTGAATAATGTGTATTCAGTACCAAAAAGGAAATCAGCAGGTTTCAAGGTAGGATATAATCATCATTTAACTCCTCCTTTATTAACTTAATACAGGGACCAGGTCAGGAAAGTTAAAGCACTGATAGGGTTAAACGTGGGCAGGGACCTCAAGGGCAACACAAATAAGCTTCTACAGGTTTGTTGATGACAGAAAGAATGCTAGGAAAAATGTGGGCCCTCTGTGGAAAGAAACAAGAGAGCTGGTTACCAGGGACATGGAGAAGTTTGGGGTACTCAGATATTTTTGTCTTGGCCTTCACTAGTAGGTGCTCCAAGTTGCAATCTGCTCTAGTGGACGATGTCCCTGACCATGGCTGGGGGTTGGAAAATGATGAATTTTCAGGTCCCTTCCAACCCAGGCCATTCTATGAATCTAAATAGGCAAGTACAATCTTGGACTGGTGAGCTGTAAAACACTGAATATTAAGATCTTAAAGCAACACCATTAGAACTCTGATTTTGCCCTTTAAAGCCATGAGAGAGAAAATATCTCATTTGCTTTATTGTGACCTTTAACAGCTGTACCCACGGGACACCCAGAGCAGCAGAAAGCTGCATTGGCAAAGTTAAATGATATGCAATCAGGTGTAGGATTCAGCCTCAATTCAATAAGTTTCATTTTGCCTTCCCCTGCAACCATCCCCAAGAGAAGGAACAACATAATTGGACAAATTTGTTGGTAATATTGCAGGAGAAGGAGCTTCCCATTTTAGCAGCAAAGCTTCTGTAAGGATTGAAAATCAGAAAGTCATTAAGGTATATTTACATATCTTCTCCACACTGGAAACCAGACCAAAAATTCCCTCTATTATTATCTGTAAAACTTGGAAGTATTTTAAGAAATTAATGCAAAAAGTTACAAGCAATAGAAGCAGTATTATAAATTATTCATAACTATTATTTTTAACATCAGTTACTGTTACTCAGGCAATACTTCAAGCACATATATAGTATCAGTATCATACAAAGGTTATGCCACCAGATACTGAAATTGTTTTCAATAAATGTGGGGTGTCAGATTTTTTCTAGAGGAAACACTATGATGGCTTTCTCCACAAAATAATTAATTACCAAGCTAAAGCAATTTCAGTATCGTGGTACATACACATAATCCTAAGGATATTGACCAAGTTGTGCATCTATGTGACAAGCTGTCTGGAACCCTTCCAGAGAGCCACACAGACACTCCTGCCACTCCCTTTTATTGCAAGAAGCAGGGCAGCTCCAAGGGCTGAAAACAAGGCAGGCAAACCCTTTGTCACACATATCTCAGCACTGTACTCCCCAGTGCATCAAGAAACACAGCAGAGGTTTCCTTTATTTTAATTTCTACTGAGTCAACCTGTATCTAGCAGATTTCATGCCTTGAAAAAGTATTTCTAGTGGCTGGGAAATGCAAGCAATCACTGGAAGCACTAAAACTCTGTCCTTGCAACCTTGTATCTCAAATAACAAACTGTTGTAATACCGCTCTGAAATTTTATAATCCAACTTAAAATAATTCAGAATTGATTACTGTATTTTTATGAGACAGTAATCAGGGGCTCCAGTGCACTAAAAGCAGAGTAAATCTGTTGTCAAAACAGAAAAACATGTTTACATAATAAAAGGTCTGACCTTTTAAACAATTAAGGGTATTACTAAATCATCCTGGTGTAAGGAGCTCAATTTCAGACAATAGTATGAGTCATGAGTAAACTTGCTGTTTGCAAAACTTGCCTTAAGTAGGGTTGGAAGAGCTCAATTGCTTAACTCTTTCCATTTTAGAGATATAAAAATGTCTCCTGAGAAACCAACAGACCTTTGAAACTCAGTAAATAAATATATTTCAAAATACATTAAAACTGAAAACTCAAAGACAAAGAGTAAGTTATCTGCTCAGTATTTCTTACACAGCCCCAACCCACTCAAATGCTTCTTAGTCATCTATAACTAGAAATACCAAAAGTTAACTTTCTTTTTCAAAGCATTCATACACCAATTTATTAATCTGAAAACACCTCCCCAAAACAACAGCTCTTTTTTTTTTCTCATTTCATCATAGATGGGAGTAATTTCAATTTGATCAATACTGACTGCAACCCTGGCTCTCTCTTGTCCCAGAAACAAACTTCTACTGCCGGAATGTGCTACGTTTTGATCCCTCCCCACTTTCAATTCCAGTTACAAGTGTGATGAGTCAGTAGATCTAATCAGTGAGACAACTCTGACAACTACAATAAAAACTGAAATTGAAATTTTAAACTGGAGGCAAACAACAGGTCTTACAGTTCAGTATCTTGACGTCATAAGCAAGGACCAAAAAAAAGTCTGGTATCAACTAAACACTAGCACAACTCTTTCTGTTCCCCAAATTGAAATCTCTGGTTTAAACAACAAATCCACGGGTAAAAAATACTGTGTCATGTAACAGATTTAAACAAATAAATAAGCAAAATGAAGGGCAAAGGTGAGAGAGTCAGGATAGTCCCAGGAACAGATCACACACACCACGCTACAGAGTTAGAAAACTCTTTGGGGTTACCAGCCAGATCCAGGAGAACCCTGAATTTGTGGTACGTAAGAAATTACAGTCTAATTCACATGAACATCTGCAACTTCTCTGCAATACAGCCATTTGTCTCAAAACATTACACTTCCTCATACTAAAGCAACATAAGTTTGGCAGATCTCAGTCCACATGTGGATTGCAATTAAATTTTGTTCACACCAGGGAGAAGACCAACATCTGGTTATCCCTCCTGAAGACAGCCCAGTCCTTCCAGAAGTAACAAAAGGCACCTCACCACAACTCCTTGCCATAAAGGCACTGTGCAATTCCTGGCCAAACAGACTTCTGTAAAAGCCTACAGAGATTCACCACAGAAATGCTGATTTTACTATGAATGAAGAAATAGAAATGTATGTGAAATCATTGGAAAAAAATGAGAGAACAAGGGTTAAAAGAATGACCTGTACTGATAACAAGTAATCTGGTTAGGAGCAATGTCCTGGGAAAAGTAAAATTGAGGAATGGCTGGTTTATATCAAGATCAGAAGGCCTGCCCTCTGTAAAATCACACCACAGTGACTCATCCTGCCTTCCTAACATCAGGAGGATGGAAAGTTGGAGCAAATCAAATGTGCCACTCCTTTTACTGTATGATCAACAGGAAACACACATGTATTTGAAAAGAAAAAACAAAACCAAAACCAACCAGACAACAAACATGAACTTCACTTAAGATTTACAGAGACTGCAGGCTCTTTCTTGCATCAAAGGACCATCTATATGTAAAGCTGAATATCATGAAAGTCCTGTCCTGTCCTGCATCATCACCAACAAAAACAACCTCAGAGACATGATGAGGATCTGACACCCAGCATCTTTTGCACTGCACAAAGGGATCCTGGCCAGACCAAATACAAACACAGCTTGGTGTTTGGATATCAGTACTCTGAAACCTCTACACAGTGAGTGAATTAAGTGTATGAGAGAATGAGTGGAAGCAGGTAAAATCAACATCACTTTCCCCTTCCATGAAATCCTGCACTGAGTTTCATTCCGTTAGATCTTTTACAAGTCATCTTCCAAATCAGAGTAAATGGTTAAAAAAAAAAAAAAAAAAAAAAAAATCATAATTAAACTGTGAATTATTTTCACGTTTTTAATACATAATTGAATGATTGGTAAAAATTAAGTCAGCAAAATTAATTTTTCTGCTCTTGCAACTGTACATTTAATTCACTTTTGTAAAGACCTCAACACAGCAGACCTGTATTACCTTATTTCCACAAAGTAACTGTTGCTTTGCTAGAAGCTAACCAGAATTTCTGTTTTGAAGACCACTGCATTATTTGCTTAAGGACAAGATGTTCCCTCTCCAAAAGACAGCTGTAGACCCAAGGAAAACACTATCTCACAGAAACTTATTAAACCACAAAGAGCCAAGACTCTCTCTTTTGGGTATGTATTATACAGGGTTTTTGTTACTGATAGAAAATTTGTTTAAATTCTTACTTTCTACTTAAATACAAGGATTCTTTTCTCTGCTACAGAAACAACATTCTCCTGTACATTAATTAACACTCTACTGAGAACGTAAAATTTGGTTTTTTGCAGAGCACAGGTAACCAAGGGAGTAAGGAGTTTTCAGCATAGACTAAAAGCTATTTCACGTCACTAAATACAGTCACTAAATACTTATTTACTATGGAAGAAAAGTTTCAATCTACTCACTCTCATACAGTGCTAACAAGTAATGCATAAGTATTTTATCTTTGTTAAATTAACATATAAACACAACAGGCCACCATAAAAACAAATAGAAATCTTACCTTTTTCTGGTACCAAACTATAGCATCAGTTACTTTGGACGCCATTTATTCCACTGAATTCACAGAGTCATTTTAGGCTGTTAACAGAAAGAGACAGAACTTTACTTCCACTTCCCTACGAAGGCCAAACAGGGAATGCAGAAACACTCCCGTTACCTGCAAATCACTGAACAGCTGTATTTACTTTACACATTGCCTCATCTCTATTTCACTAAGAGTTTGGGCTTTCTCCTCTGAGCAAACAAAAAACTACAAATCTGCTGCTTCAGGACATCAAAAGCACGAGTTTTGTCCTTCCTTCCCAGTAAAACACACAGGCTGCACAGAGGTGATCTGTCATTGTCTCACAGGAACCTCACAAGTGCTTTATTACATGCAGTCTTTTTTTTTTCCTAAATTCAGCAACCCATACACAAGTGCTTTATTACATGCAGTCTTTTTTTTTTTTCCTGATAAATTCAGTAGCCCATAGTTATTAGCCCAACACAGTACTCTGAAGTCCAGCAATAATTATGATCTAAAACGCAAGAAAAATTAATACACACTATTAGATATACTTGGAGAAGAAAATAATATTAGTGCTAGAACTTTACTAATCATAATTAGCACCCTCATGAAAACAGTAGACCAAAATTAAGTCAAAAGGAGAAAACCAAGAAAGAATGGTATGGTTCTTTTAATGGTAACAAATAGCAATAGCATTAGTTAATCTCTGCCACTGTAATCAGCAATCAGCATGAAAAAAAGACCAAAACCCAGCCTCTCAGCTTATGTAAAGTATTTGTATTTTGAAACTAATTTTTACAATGTTCCTTCATGTAATCCGTCAGCCAGAGTTCGTTAAGAGAGGAAAAAAAAAAAAAAAACAAAAAAAGAAAAGCATAAAAATCCTCCAGGTATATCTGTGCCTCTCTTGCACTGGGAAGCCCTGAACTGGACCCAGCATCCCAAGTGTGGCCTCACTGATGGCAAGGACATGGTTAAGGATGTCATAAGGATGGCAGTGACTTAGTCCCCAAACACCAAACTATACAGCAAGCATTTTCCAAGATCCATCCTGAGTAAAAATATTACACTTAAGTTGTCAGTATCAACAATAACATTAACCTTATATTTCTTCATTAAAAGAAAATGAGAATTATTAACCTGTAGGGAGTTTATATAAAAGATTATTTGGTATCTACCTCTTGATTTAAAGACATTTGTTTACAGCTTTTACAGAGACAAGAAAGGCAAATAAAAATGCAACATTCAACAAATGGGATAGAAACCAAAACTGTACAATAGATTAAAGTTAGTGTCTTTATGAAAGACCTAAGCATTAGAGCAACTCATGACATTTTATTGTTCATCATTATTCATCATTAATCATCACCAAAAAACTCAGGGCATATTCTGCACCTGGGACAAGCCTGGTTGTGTGTAAAGGCTGGGGAGAAGCTGCAGAACCTGGGGGTCCTGGTTCATGGGAAGCTGAACATGAGCCAGCAGTGCCCTGGCAGCCAGGAGGGCCAACCCTGTCCTGGGGGCATCAGGCACAGCATCAGCAGCCGGGCAAGGAGGGGATTGTACACTCTGCTCTGCACTGGGGCGGCCTCATCTCGAGTGCTGGGGGCAGTTCTGGGCACCACAACACAAAAAGACATTCAGGTGTAAGACAGCACCCAGTGGAGGGCCACATAGATGGGATTGTCCTGTGCAAGGCCAGGGAGATGGACTTGATGATCCTTAAAGGCTCCCTTCCAATGCAGTATGATTCTATCTATTTTAAAAATGACCCTCCAAAAGACTCAGTTCTGCACCGTCATTGTTTTCTCATTCTTTTCTGACTATATCTTTTAAGTAATGCACTGTATAAAATAGGAGTATGTCTAATGGACATACTCCTATTTTATACAGTGCATTACTTAAATGATATAACTAATACTGCCTTTAGTTTGGACATGCACCATATACACTATAGTACAAATCTTCAACAAATGGATTGGTATTATATCAGTGTCTGAGGATTTCTAAGAGACATAATGCTACACATGTTCATGTTCCCCAAATGATCATATTTTTAAGACTTCTAACAGTGCAACTCCAATATCTTCTATACAACTTCAGACAAAACTACAACTCAAGAGAAAGAAATGTCTCAGAGAGCTTAGACAGTCATTGAAAATTCCAGAAATGTCAGAACACTGACAATTGGTGCAACTGAGCAAGCAAACACCTCAATTTTTCCACTGTTGAAAATATCAAGTCAGTTAAAGCTGGCAGCCCTGACTGTCAATATCTGTGATTGCTTCTACTTGCTTCTGATAACACAGTCTGTTTTTCTAAGAGCAACTATCAATTATTAAGAATCCACTGGCACAATAAATGTAAAAATACTATCACATAAAGGAAGGAGTCCAAGAGACATTGCTATAACATGACATATCACACAGACTGATCACCTTTCTATTCTCACCCATACAAAGCCTACAACAGGACTTGCTTTCTTACTGGAAAACCTCTTCAATTAAACTTGACTTTAAAAATCCTTTGCTCCATTGGACTCAAAAGTGACACAAAACCCTTCCCCACACACACCACCTACATGACAGAGTCACAGTGACAGCAGCTCCCTGCTGCAGAGGTGCCAGTGCAGGAAGGGGGCACACAGATACCGATCACATTTACACCCTCGTCCTCCTTGCCTTCATGACCTCATCTTGGAGGACCTTTAACTCCTTCTCATTTCTCTTAAATAACACCCCTCTCAAATACAATACAACCTGCTTCCTACCAGCCTAATCACAGGATGAGAAAAAGGTTGGAACAACTCATTATCAGCCGTAAAGAACTGCTGAACCTGGACAGATGCCCTTCCCTCAACAGCTACATTAACTTGACGTCTTTCTCCAAGGTCAATTATTTTTCAGGAAACCAAACATTAACTCATGAATCCAAGACTTCAAACTGCGTAGAATATGGCTAAAAATGGATCAGCCATTTTAAAAACCTTTGTCTACAAGGTTATTACTACCTCTTTTTAATTCACTCTAAAATCCTTTGCCTCAAGAAACAATTACCTCACAAAACTATAAACCAAACATAAGGTAGCTTTGATTTCTATCAACAAACCTGTTATTTAGATTATCCATGATTTTCATATTTTTAAGAAATTCTCTGCATTAAATCCTCCATAGAATCTATTTTGGTGGCATTTAAAGCTTATTTGCATACACATTTGCATAAACAAATGCAAAGATTATGCTTACAAAAGTAAACAAGACAAAATCATGGGAACGATGTCTCAAAACAGAGTTTGGTGTGCTAAGTAAAAATACCTCTACTAGGAAATATCACAAGCTTTCTTCAAGAGCTACACAACCATTTCTGAGACAGCACAGCAATGAAAGGTGAAAAAGTTCATTTAATTACTTCTGTGTTTCTGCTTGCAGGAGCTGGGATTTGTCTGTGGTTTAGGTTTTAGTTTGTCTTTAGGCTTTGGGGGGCTTAATGAGACATTATGAGTTTAATAGACTCAGCCTGAAGCTAGCCTGAGTGAGGGATGGATGGAAACAACTCAAGGCACTGCAGCTGCAGCCCCGGCTCTATCTGCCCACAGCTCACTGGACACCTTAGACTGAAAACTAAATGTTTTAGCAATTTAGAACTCTGAATATTCATTACAACTTACCCTGTCATTCGTGTTTGCAACTGGCATTGATCCTGAGGTCAGCCTGTAAAAGCCTGGCTCTAAAGCACACCAGGATCAACCGGGTAAAAATGTGAAAACAGCTGACAGACAAATGCAAGCAGACAGAGCAGTGCCTGTCCTTCTGCCTGCTTCTCCCCTCATCCTCTCTGGACCCAGCTCTCCATGTTCTCTGTCAAATACCTGCATCTAGGACAGGGATCAGCTTCAGCACTCAGTTGTACAATGTCCTGTGCAGAGTAACTACAGCAAGATTAAGTAATCTTAACTAGCTGAAGACTCCAGAGCAACACAAAAAAACCTCTCAACTTCAAAGATTAGATAGAGCATCCAAATATAAAAGCTTGATCACAAGCTCTCTGTAACAGTCAACAGAGCTTTTGTTACATTTTCATCAAACTCACAGTTAATGCTATGAACAACTAGCAGTAATTTTTAATCAAAGCTTCATTACTTTCTTAAAGCTTAATAGAGAGGACTACCTAGTTTTGGTGATCCCTATTCAAAGGTGGGGTTGCTTAGCTATTGCCAGTTCAGGGTATAATCATATTACACAATATGCCCTGCAATCAAAGTAGCAGTTTCTCAAAAGCCACAGAAATTTATATATAGATGTCTTTAGGTAGCTAAGAGCTCAAGCCCCACAGTACTGCAGTGCTTACTGAGTAAGATAGGATTAAAATAAATTCAAGGTATATTTAGAAATTTTACTCATATCCACAGGGCTTTGGTGACCCTAGTCAGACATAAATATATTTCTAAAAGACAGTCTAAAGCAACCTGAACTGACTGAAGTTAACAATAAAATTGTGCTCTTCCATACTGACCAAGAAAAAAAAAAAAGCTTTTTTTAAGAATATACAAGTCTAAGCAGCGTCAACTAGCAAAAGGACATAATTAAAAATACAACACAAGCAAGGACACATAGGCAAATAGTTGCTGTCCTTGCCTGTAAACACTGTGAATCACCAAGTATTTCAAGGAACCTGTTCCCTTTATAGCAATCCCAACCTGAATGGTCAGGATACCATCCAGCTGTTGAGTCAAGACTTGAGTGTCCTTCTCAACTCATCATGGTCACAGGCTGATGATGCAATGAAGCTGCATGTTCACTATACATCATCAGAATTAAAATTACAAAACTTAGGTTGCTTTTGTCTCAAATGTTTTTTAAAAAGTCATTGATTTCCAGTACCTTCAGGAAATTAACGGCAGTTTTTCAAAGGCTGTCATATAAAGCCATGAGAATACTACAACCTGGTTTCTTCAACTGCTTTCCAAGCTAGAATGTTTTACCATTATGTTAGATCCTCCACATTGCAGTTTCACAATCACAGGTGTGTTTTCACTAAGATTCCCCAGCATGTAGAGTAAGAAAAGACAATGAATCAGAACGGCAAAGACTAGGGCCTAAACTACTAATTTTATTGCAACATTTGTATCGTACAAACTCTCTTAAAGCATTAAACTTGTTTATGCACAGCTAGAAAACAACTTTAACAAAGGAAAAAACCTTCACTTTCTAAGTTCAACATCAAAACACAAGTTAACATTATCATCAAATTGCTGACATTATTTGATACTTTCAGCTTAAATGAGCCCAATAAACAGCTCAGTCACATTAGGCATCTGCTGTTGACTGAAAAGCTGCTTCTGCCATGACATAAACCAAGGGAGGCATCCCTGTAATGCAGATACAGCACTAAACTTACCAGGAGTCATCCTTCCTCCACTTACACCCAGGGGAGTTCTGCCACTGCCACAAACAACAGGATGAAAGCCTTAAAGCAATGCTCTAAAAGAACCATTATTTTTTATGTACATTGCACATAAACCACTAAACCTACATCTCCTTTTTGAAAGGGAACATCAAATACTAAGCAATGCACTCACTGTTCTTTTTAAGTACTTTATCTATGCATCACTGTTCTCAAAACAGCATTTCAGAATTGCAAATTGTATACAAGCAAATGAGAAACTTGTCACTCCCAGGTTCACACCTTTCAGTGGAGGGTTTATCATGTTCCTTCCAGCTACCCTTAAGAAAACCTGCAGCAGTCAAAACCAAAGGAAAAAAAGTCAAGTTAAATTAAGGAAACCCCAGACAGTGCTAACTTTAAGGACGATATCCAGCAACCAGCATGAAAAGTACTCTTCCTGCCATGCCTGCTGAGCCCACCCAAGCTGCCTTGCAACCCAAGGTCATAATAGTTTGTAAAGAAAAAGGAATTAACATACTTGCTTTCCCCAAGGAAGACCAAAACTTTGATAAAACTGGATACCAGCATTCCTAGGATACTGCTCAGGAGAGTTAATTTTCAAAGTCTGCCCTTCACTCCATCCCAAAAAAAACCCAAAAAACCTGAAAACCCAAAATGCAATCACCCCCAAACATCTGATTAAAAAAAATTAACATCCCTAAATGCCTATTTCGGGAGGTTTTCATTTGTTTGAGAAGGCCTCTTTCATCAGGCCAACAGCAGCTACAATAAGACACGAATCAGACCCCGTGCTGTGCATCAAACCCTGCTCTTGAACAGAGATGTACCAAACATGTCACGTATGACGACAGACACACATCTGGCAGTGTGTCCATGCCTGCCTGTGCCTCCAGTGAGATGTCAGATGCTGAAAGGCTGATACCTCCTCAGGCCTCAGTATCCTGCCCACAAACCACTGCACCTGATCCTATTTCTGCTGCTGCGTATTTCCTTATAAGCTCATGCCCTTTATCACTCTCCAGCCAAGCAGGAAGGTATCACAGACACAGCACAGAGCATGCAGTGAGAACCAGCTCTCAAAATCTGACTGGAAGCAGACTCAACCTAGCCATCCTCACTACCACAGCAAACCCACAGTATCTGAAGCAAAGAAGTGCCACACAAAATAACTGTCACCCAAGGAATACTTGTTTTGTCAGTGGATTACACAACTGTCTGAAATAGCAACAAAATGTTGACTATCAGGATTTCTGAGATTTATTTCAGGTTATGGTAAAAGAACATTGCATGCAGTTGTTGCAACCGCTGCAGACATTTCTGGAATCTCTGCCTTAAGATCTGTGCAACTTTCCTAATTTTGTTACATAACTGGTTCATGGCTCCATTTGAAATAACTTGACACAATCCCATAGATACCTTACTCATAAAAATAGGGGTGAAGGACTCTGAACTGAGAAGTCCAAGATTCTACACCTCCCATCATTTACTTTTGAGCCTGATATTTACCAATTAGCAAAAAGCTTCCAATATTTAAACATATTCTGCTGTTCAATTAAGTAGGGAAATCCAAGCCCTTAAAGGGAATTATACTCAAGTTAATTTTGTTTCTTATCTACTATAAGAGGTTCCCGTTTCAAAATTCTCATCAAATACAGTAATTGCTGTTAGCACACTGGATGTACAAGCCATTTCTGAAAATGCTGTATCTTTTTTTTAAAAAATTAAATAAAAACCAGAACACGGTCAATCTCAAGCTCTATCTATTCCTGCTTTTGTACTGAATACCACATGCACACATACAAATCCCACTTAACATCTACAACCTTATACTGAGAAATCCATGAAACACTGCATGTATACATCTGCTCCTACCACTGTAATAACTTTATTAAGGAACAGAATTTCTATAAACACCAAGGTTTTAATTTATTTCCATATATATATATATATATATATATACACATATATATATAGTTGCCTTAACAAATACTTGGAAAAAAATGAACTCCAAACAAACAAATATAGTCACCACCTTGAAATAAAATGCCATGCTGCTTTCTTCTTTCTTGAGATCCTTAACACAATAATAAATCTTGCTCACTGGAAATACTGACTTGTGTTTAGGAAGGCATGTTTATCTGTCACCAGGCACTGCACAGCAGAGTTGTGGCTTCTTGATGACTACAGTCAGGAAGCTGAAAACCACTCCTAAATCACCAAGTTTGCATCATGTTCTACAAATAGTTATCCAGCAAGTTTTGGAAGCAGCTGAGGCATGAAGTGGCCGAGCTGTCGGAAAAAGCTGCTGTCTCTTGTAACAGCCACTGTTCTGTAGGAACAGAGTTGAAAATGCTGAGCATGAATTTTTAAATTATTTAAAAAAAAAAAAAAAAAAGTCTCTGGAGTGATCCAAGCAAGAAATTGCAGGGTAACAAGCCTTACATGTGTATCTGGCAAGGTCCTCAAAACAATCATTAAAAATGGAACACCATTATACCCGAAAGACTATCTGATAGGGTCTAATCAGCAGTTTCTACACAGGAAGATCATGTCTCGGTCTATCAGTATTTCTGGACATGTCAAACTAACTGATAGACAAGAGCAAGTGATAGAACATATGTGGACTTTCAAAGAACCTTTGGAAAGATGTCAACGACTTCCAAAGAGTCTGCTGTCTATGAAAAGCAAACATTGCCACTGATTAAAACCAGCCAAAACACTGAACAAGATCTGGAATCAACATTCTTCACTGCAATCAGCTAATTGGATAATGAAGATTAACAGCAGCATCCAGTCTGCACAGAGCAGGCTGTTGATCACCTGATACTGGTGCCCAAGCTCCTTGGATCACAGACCTGCAGCTCTTCCATTTAGTGCCAGTCCAAGGCAAAGTGCACACAAATCCCCATTCTCCTTCATGCAGAACCATCCTAATCCTGACACCAGACTAAATTTTCCTAGTCTGGTCTCTCTGTGTTCCACTAGCTTTCACACACCTTAGTACGATAGTGACAGGGACAGATATCCATGGCCTCATCCAGCACACATGTGCCCAGTGACTACCTCGTTAAAGGATGAGAGCATCCAGAAATGGCAAATTCCAGGTAAGTTTTCCAACCATCAAACTTTTACTGGAGAGATGAACACAGACACCATGTCATTGCTTACCAGGCCCTGACAGGTAAGGGCAGAGATGCCCCACATTCCTGCTGGCTCCCAGAGCTCTGAAGAGGGAACTTCAAGCACACGCAGTGTCCTCATAAAGACACGTCCACACAACCGATGGCCCTGTAAGGCTCCGCAAGGGTTTGAACCACTCTAAACCAGTCTCACCACAGGACCCTGTGCTGATACTGCTTTAGAGTGGTTAAAACCTCACAAGAGCAGCTTCCAGCCAGAGCCCATCGCACAGGACACAGCTCCCAGGCTCTGGCTGCCCCTGCTGAGCCCACGAGCAGCTCCCACGCGGTTCACCTCCGCAGAGCTTCCTGCAGAACAGACGGTGAGCACGAACGGCACCGAGGCAGCTCTGACCACAGCCAGCTTGAATACTCTGCATCTTTCCCAGTAAGCCTTCTCAAGCACCATTAACACAGTAATCTCGACTAATTAGGGCTATTTCCCCTCTCCTCCTCCTATTTGGACCGGCAGACTAGAGTTTTTATGAAGTATTGCCTAAATGAAGTTCTGAAATAGAGTGAACTGAACCTTGTCCTATTACCACAAATTTTAAGCTTCTGTTAAAAGGTCCAGCAGTGCTCACTATATTTATCTTTTATACTGCAAAGAAGAAAAGAAAACCTGAAGCAGTAACATTTCTAGATGGCAATCTTAAACTAGCAAAGTTTAAAAACATGCATAAACTTTTACAATGAAAAGGCAAAATAAATGGAATTCAGTATCAACCACGTCAATGTCATCTGTAAGGGAAGGCAGGGGGAGCAAACTATGAACACCACTAAATATCTCAAATCCAGAAAGGAATTTCAGCAGCTCAGGAACCTCTGCCATCCAACAGACTATAGTCAAAAGAGCAGGGAGACCTGAATAAAAGGGGGACGACAAGGAAAACACCACAGTACAGCTCTGATCATCAGCTGTGCAATCTGACTTGAAACACACCTACTTTATTGGGAGAAGAATATTAAAATATTGGGGGAGGAGTACTGACAAGGGCTATGAATTACCAACAACATGAAAGACTCTCCTATTGAAACAGGCAACCGTGAACAGAAAAATAAGGCATTATAATAAATTGAGACTTCAAGAGAAAAACAGAAAATAAAGTCAAGAAAACAACAGCTTCCAAGTAATACAGGCAACTTCATTCATTAACTAAGCTGAGAGGATAGCAAAGCCAAATTTTTAACAGAGAAATATTATATTACAACACATAAGTAGACTGTTAGACTCACTGCCACAGGAAGTCACTGAAGCCAAGATTTTACTCTCATTCGAAAAGAAAGCAGCTATTTAAACACACAATAACAATAATAATAAGGGAAAAAAATAAACACACAGCTGAGGGAATCTCAAGCTTCATAACCCAGGATGCAAGAAAGCATCCAAAGAGATCACTGGGCTGTGTTGGGCCATCCCAACACTCGCCTGAACCCGAGCGCACGGCGGCCAGAAGCCAATACCAAGGAGAGCATGAGCCACACGCAGAACAAACTGTCCCTTGGACACAGCAACACGAAGAGTGCTCAGCTGCCAAGCCAGCATCTGCCAACCACCTAAACCCCAAAAGCATCTGGCGCTGGCCAACTTCCAAAATGCAAGGCTTGCACGATTTCACTTCTGATGTGATATTGCTTTAATTTCTTCTCCCACTCTGCAGTTGTATTTTATTTTTTAAGAACAGAACCACAAATTATTTGCAAATAGGAGTCCAATTCTTGGACTCGGTCCAGAAAGCCATCTAGGCTCTTTGAAGTACATCTACCAAGATCACCTCAAATGAGCAAAGAATTAAATACTGAACATTACATGTATTCCCAGCAGAAACAAATTTGGAAAAAATCCCATTCACATGCATAAATTAAGAAATAAGAGAATAGTTCAAGGAACTCTCTGATATCCTCCCCTGCAACTAAAAAATCCCAAACAAAAAAGCCCACCACAAACACAAGCTGTATTTCTAAATTTCCTGACAATACAATGTCTATCTCTCTATATGTATACGTGTTTGCTCTAACTTTGAAGCTGCTCTGAGATGGGGCTGGACCAGACTGATGACTTCCAATGACCCTTTGCTAAATTGTTCAATGATTACAAGTAAAGCATGCCCAAACATTACACAGCAATACATTATTGCTCTGATCAGTATTAACTCTTTTTTCCCTGTGGCAATTTATTAAGCTCTTTGGGTTCTTCTTAAAAATTCAAATATAATTTCTTCAAAGAGTTAACTATTTCCTCCTCTGCACCCATCAAGAAGGACCTTTATAAATAACAGAACAGTAAACTCAAGGGAGAAAATAGGATATTAAAAGCTTTCAAAGTCTGTTACTTTCACACCACCACATATCTTTGAGTAAGTGGTGGCAAATTGTCCTCAAACAGGAAGATGCAGCTGTTGCAGATGGTACTCTGACATGTACCCCAAGAATTTTGTTTTGTTTCCTTCGTAAAACAAAAAAACATTAGAGAAAAAACAGGCCTACCTTGCTCTGTGGGCAGAAGCAATTAAGTCTGCCTGCTTTTACCACTGTCCCCACCCATACTATTTTTCCAGCCTCCCACCCATCATAACAACCATCCCAAGCGCTTGGCTGGTGCTGATGGCTCAGAGCTGAGCACACAGACTGCCCAGCACTTGCTCACTTCTTGGAGAAGGGAGGGACTCAATTATGACTGCCTTTTTTGGGTAGGAATAATAATTTGGGACACTACCTATCAAAAATTTTATAAAAATTTGTCACAGTGTAGGTAGTCAATGTCTTTCAGTTGCCATTACCTTTGGTTTCATCATCTGAGTAAGAAGTGACTCAAATGGGAGAAGACAGACAAAGGAAGCAATTGTAGGAGCTTTGTGCCCTTAATAAGTCTTGCAAAAAATCCACATAAACTGTCCGATGATGAATCCATAAACAACACTGTTTATTATGAAAAGAACTTCCTTGTAGACAAAGGAAAACCCAAACCCCAATCTTGACCGGTATCATTCTCACTCACAGGGTCGTGAGAAAAGACAAAAAAATTCTTCAACAGTATTTGTACTAGAAATAAGTAAAGACAGATAGACAGAAAAAGCCAAGGAAGACAGTATATGTAACTTTGGACAATTAGGAAAGAAATAAAGTCCACTGCTTTCCAGTGACCCCTGCCAGCTGTGACAGGAACAGCACTGTTCAATTCCAACAGTGTTCCACCCCTCACTGCCTGGTCAACTGCCTCAAGCGAGGCTGACTGGAATTCTTTAGCACACCTCTGTCCCCCCTCTAAAACACACCAATACTGCTTCCTCTTTCGAGACCTACAGGACTTTGATTGCTCCCACAATTCACACCAATGCCTGGAAGCTATGGATACAGCTGGGATCAACTTTTTGAGACAAGCTGAGTTAATTCTGCTTTGGGATAAATCCAGTACTACTAGAATACTTGAAATTCTCCATGGAGTTCCCAACAATTACTAACAACTTATTTGTATGTCACATTCCACACAACGCAAGGGGGGAAAATTATAGTGCAAACATTAAACTAAACCAACTAGGTTTCCGAATTCTTTTTCTGGTGACTCAGGCTCATGTTTTATCCTTTGCAATATTTATATCCAGAATAAAAACATACATTGGCAGTAAAACATAGCAACAGAACGTTTAACTGCACAAACATTCCACTTCAAACATGGATTAGGATCTTAAATACACTAGTTCCAAGCACTGCTCTCAACCTTCACCTTCAGAAATGAAAGTTGCTTGGAAATACTGTACAATGGAGTCCATCAAGGTGGTGTGCATACATACATTCATAAACACCTTACTGGAACAGAAGTAAGACTTCTGAGAAAAGGATTATCCTTTCCAGGGAGTCACAAGCGAAGAGGCAAACCAAAGAAGATCACCAAAACTTCAGAGCTACAAAAATAGCCAAATGCATACAGCTATTTATAACCCAGAGATTTATGCACAAAACACTTTTAGCCTCTTAACCTCAGGGAAACAAAGTCAGATGCCAAGCACTAATGTATGTAACAGAAATACAGAAATACACCCTTCTGCTGCTTACTGACCACTCCAAGTGCAGCTGAAGATATTAGGATTCACTTACTAGGATTAACAGGTTATTTCAAGTGATGCACTTCTCCCTGATAAACCAGATACCACCATCTGTTTAACATCATCAACAGGAAGATATAAGCAGACAAATTACTGATGACACACCGTCCCTAGTCTCATTCCTATTAGAGAACTCGTGTCTCCGAACTGTAAGACAAGCTGTATTTTCTGTAGGAACATTTCATCACAAAGAATTTCAGAACATTAATTAAAGTACTTTCAACAAGTCAGGTTTTCCAATTAATTACTTTTTCCATTTAATTATATGACAGATGGATAAGACACTGGCAAATTTGGAACAAAATGCAAGACTCGGCAGCATTGCTTTTCAAGTGACCAGTAACATGTAAAAGCAGTAAAAGGCGAAATATTAGGCACAGAGCTTAACACTATGGACTCAAAGTTTCACTGACTCTGACAGATCTGAGTAACACGTACTCAGAGGCTAGGGTATGAGAAACAGACGTAAAAGTAACAAACACCAGCACACTTCTAGTACTGTGGGATACATTTTCCTCAGCGCCTTTGTTTCTCACAGAAAAGACAGCAAATAAAACACCAAGAAAATGAATGTGACAGTATAAACTTTGAGTGATGAGAAGTTCCCTAATATTTTGACTCCCAAACGGAAAACCAAGGATAAGTTGTAGTCAGGTTGCCACTGTTTTAGGGTGGAAAAGAGAAAAAAAACAGAAGAAAACATAAATGCATGAAAAACACAAGATACACGAGACGAGCTCAGAGACGAACATGAAGACGCTGAAATGCAGGACCTCTAAAGGGAAGCTCTCAAGACGTTCTATCACCTGACACGGGCACTGAGGCAGCTCACGGTACGTTCAAGCAGCTCCGCGGGGAGAAGGCGCCTCACAGCAGAGCGGGAGCGGGCAGGCAGAGCCGCAGGCACGGCAAGGGCCCCGGACCGTACCTGCCCCTCTGCCGCCCGCACCGACGCCGGCGCTGGAGGACGCGGCAGCCCGGACACCGCCGGCTCCGGGACGGCGCGGCCGCTGCCCGGCCGGACCCGATGCGGCTCCGCGGC